>NC_135916.1:5016692-5388364 GCF_964194155.1 Cetorhinus maximus
GTCGGGACATTTCCCTCTGTTCCTTTCTAGCTTTCTGGGTGCCTTTGAGGATGAAAAACCTCTTGATGCTTCCCTTGGTCGCTTCCCACCAGTGTGTCAGGGACTCAAAGAGGGGTTTCACGGTTCTCCAACCTTTGTAATCCCTCTTGAGCTCCTCAATGTTCTCTGGGGTCAGCAGTTGCACATTTAGCTTCCATGCCCCCCTGCCCACCCTCAGGTCCTTCTCCAAGTGTCAGTCCGCCAGTAGGAGGCAGTGGTCAGAGAAGAACACCGGCTTGACCTCGGTGGATCTGACTGTGAATGCACGGGACACAAACAGGAAGTCTATCCTGGAACGAATGGACCCGTCTGGCCGCGACCAGGTGTATCTACGCTGCGCTCCGTCTGCAGGGTTGCTGAAGACGTCGTGCAGCTTGGCATCCTTAACTGTTTCCATCAGGGATCTGGACGTAGCGTCCAATCTGCTGCCGGCCCTGCCGGATCGTCCAGCCGCATCGATGATGCAGTTGAAGTCACCGCCCAGAATGACCGGCCTGGAGGTCGCCAGCAGCAGTGGGAGCTGCTGAAAAACCTCCAGCCGCTCAGCCCCTTGTGCCGGGCCATACACGTTAATTAACCGGAGTGGAGCGTTCTTGTACATTACGTCTGCTACGAGGAGTCGCCCGCCCACCACCTCCTTAACCTCGGAGACGGTGAAGTTGCCTCCCCGCAGCAGAATACCCAGGCCGGAGGAACGAGAGTCGTTTCCGCCCGACCAGATCGATGGCCCATGGGACCACCATCGTGACCATTGCCTGTAGGAGCTGAGGTGCGGTATCGCACACTCCTGCAGAAACAACAGGTCAGCTTTGACCTTGGCTAGGTAGTCCAAGGTCGCAACACATCGCGTAGTAGATTTAATGCTACGCACATTTATGGATACAATCTTTAAACCCATTTTAAAGCATTTATTCTCCTACCAAACCCACTGTCTCTGAGAGTCCCAGACCTTTAGTCTGCTCCTTCATACCCGTAGTGAGCTCAAATTCCTTCACTTTGGATGGGCTGAGGTAGATCTCCTTGGCCATGTTCTGCTCCGGTGGCATCTGGAGGTTCACGTAGAGAGTGGGTTTTGAGATGACCTTTGCTGGAGAAGCTTCTCCAAAACTCACCCCCTCTGGGGTGTTGCTGTTCCCGGCTTCCTGGAGCTGGGGTGCGATGATTGCCTCTCTGCTCCCAGATTCCAGGGGCTGTGGTGCACTGGCCTCCTCAGGTTGCAGGCAAAGTTGGGGTGCGCTGGTCTCCTTGTTGTCTCCAATTTTCTGGAGCTCGGGTGTCTCGTCCTCCAACGCCTTGGAGCTTTGCCGCCTCTTCTGTCGGTGCCGCCCTGGCACTTCATCATCCGAAGAGCTGCTGCCCTTGTCATCCGTGTTGGATGGGAGACGCCTCTTGCCGCTTCTCTGGGAAACGCCTTTGCTTCTTCTTCGCTCCCTCTTACTTTTCTTGTTCTTCACCGTCCGCCACTCCCCCTGCTGCTTTTCCACTGCTGCCTCCTCCTCCATTGATTCGCTGTCCTGAGGACTGGGAGGTTCAGGGGGTAGTGCTGTTGATTGGCTCTCTGTTGCCTCAATCTCTTTCTCCACCTTGTCTCTCTCTGTGTCCTCCTTTGTCCCGTTGAGCTCCCTGGGGGCCTTGGTGGTTGGAGTGACACGGAACATTTCTTCTGCTTCCCCCTGGTCGGCTTTGGCTGCCTGTGCGTAAGTACGGCAGCGTTTGGGGCAGGTCCTGTAGAGGTGACCTGCCTCGCCACACAGGTTGCAGCACTTGGCCTGTTTGCAGTCTTTTGTCTGGTGCCCTTCCTGTTTGCAGATCTTGCAGAGGGAGGCGCTGCAGTTGGCCGCCACATGACCAGCCTTGCCGCATGAGCGACAATGCTTGGGTTGCCCAGCGTAGACCAGGTAGCCACGGTTTCCCCCGATAGCGAAACTGGAAGGAGGGTGGAAAATGGCTCCCTTACCATCGGTCTTTAGCGTGACCTTAAACAGGCGTTTGCCTGTCCAGATCCCCAAGTCGTCTCGAATCTCTGTGCCGCTCCCCACCTTATCGAAGTACCTGGTGAGGAAGGTGACCACGTCGGCGACAGGGACGAAGGAGTTGTACACATGCACCATCACCACACGTTCCCGTTGCAACGGCAGAGAAAAGTGCGGCTCCGCCGTCAGGATCTTCATCTCCGGCAGGTCTCTCTTCTCCTCGAACACCCTCAGGAGCCGGACGCAGTCTGCCACCCGCTTGAACGTCACATCAAAATAACCACCTTTGCGGGAGTCATGCAGGGTGAAGATCTCCGGAGCTTGGAAGCCGCACGCCTTCAACAGGATCCTCCTGGTGAAGAAGCCCCGATCCATAGGTGATCCTCCTTCGCTGTGGTTCACCGTGACTCGGACGGTGATAGGTAACCCACGGTATGGATTTGGATTGCGATTGGTTATCGCCCTTCCATCCCGACCTTGCCTTGGCACAACCATGGTGTCGCCCCTGCAACACTTGATCTTAGCCAAAAGGCCGAGAAGCGATTTTTTCATCTAACAACTAGATATCCAGTTTTTGTTCACTAAAATTTCACTTCTCCTACCTCTTGTCGGCTACGTCCATGTGAACACTCTTCTCAGTGTCAGATGTTAGGAAACAGGCCTGCAGTTCCCTTTTTAATTTATTCCTCCTTTCTAGACAATTGATGTTAGGTTTCGACTTTTCCAAGCAGCTGGTACCTTTAAGAATCTAGGGAATTTTGGAAGATTACAAGTTATGCAAACTTCATTGTCACTGGGACTCCCTTCCAAACAGCTCTGTGGGTGTAGCTACCCTACAGGGACTGTACCTGTTCAGGAAGGCCGCTCACAACTACCTTGTACAGGGGCTATTAGGGACGATAAATGCTGGAGGAGCACGCGAAGCCCACACTCGGTAAATTAATAACAAATATATATCGCATCTGCCACTTGTTTTAAAACGCCAGGATGCAGGCCATCGATTGCAGAAACATTGCTAGTCCTTCGCTGCATTGGCTTGCGCAATGTTTTTTTCTCCACTGATTGTGTTTGTTTTACCTTCCCCCTTCTTAATTATCTACCATTCTTTGGATGTCTTTGTTCCATCCGCTGCCAGACATTTGATATCCATCATTAATTCGCCAGTCTCCCCCTCTCAGGGACCAAAGCACGTTTTGGATTTTAGCATCCTTTTCACATACTTGATGAAGCTTTATTTCTCTCTGTAAATAGACGATGACATGTCACTCGAATCCTCAACACGTTGGCATAATGTAACGTGTCTGCTTATTAACAACTTCTGAGCTGCTTTGTGGAATGTTTAATAGCTGATTTGTATTTGAAGCATCTTGTATTTAATAGTTTGAATAATTGAGTGCAGGGTCAATCAGTCTGTCTGCACCTCTGGCGGGGTTGTAACGCGGAATTAATTATTTAAACTATTCAAAGTAGTTAATATAAATTCTCACCATGTATTTTCATTCAATGTGATTCAACACATGTCTATCTCCTGGTCATTGTTCTACTGTCAAGGGATAAATTGTTTTGTGCCTGAGATGATGTGTTTCTGCTGTGATACCGCAGGTTTCCGTTAGAAACACTCACTGTCTCTGTAAAATTCACACAGTTACATTTCCAAATGTTTCACCTATTAATATTTAATTTTCTTTTACTATCCATTTAGTTGATATGCGAAGTGTAATGCTTGTGACAGTTAATAACCTACTCTTGTTATGGTGATTGAAACAATGTTCGGTTCTTATAATTTAGTCAGCACATTCTCCTTTACTCGGCTGGAGTTGGTCACATCATTGAGATAGAGATCTGTAAAGGGGCGGAGACAAATGCCCTTAAATATGCACATTACAACAGTTGCTTGTTCTGCTCAAATGATATCATGTCCCTTCCTGAGGTGTTTTTCATCAACTTCAAGGACTGCTGCTAATGTATGAATTAATTCCTTAATGGGGCTCGCTGACTGGAGACAGAGAATTAGACGGAGGTAGACACGCAGGCTCGGACAAACACATACACAGAGTCAGGCACATAGACAGAGATCGTCACATAGTCAGAAACACCAACAAACAGACAGACACACATACAGGGAGAGAGACACATGCAGATACAGACACACAGGTAGAGACTGTCACACAGACAGAGAGTTGGAAATATAGAGAGACAATCAAATACACAGGCATACAGGGAGATGCACTCTCAGGCAGGGGCAGAGACACAGACAGAAAGAATCAAAGAATAGATTCATACGCACACAAAGAGGCATAAACACAGATACAGACAGCAACAGACAGACAGACAGAGAGAGAGAGAGAGAGACAGAGTGAGAATCATCAGCGCACAGAGAGGCAGACAAACAGAGACATGCAAACAGAGAGATCATACGCACACAGAGAGGAAGACACATACACAGTCAGCGACAGATACTCAGAGTCATTTGTACAAACATCGCTCAACTTCAGAGAAAATGTTAAGATCCTCCACTGTACCTTCTCTGTGAGCTCCTCGGTTTCCAGTGATAGCTGAATCCTGAGGGTAAATGTCAAATGATGAGAACCGAGAAATAGAGACGGGGCGGAATCTGGTTGCAAAGATCACCCTCATGCTGCGTCCTTCTCCCAAACCAACATGTGTCACAATGGAATGCCAGAGGAGTCTGGCCCTCACAACACATCCCCTCCAGACTCCAATCCTGCTTGACAACATATCCAGACGGCATTATGTTTCCCCAGCTCCCTCTCTGCTTTATTGTCGAATACACCGAAATCCGGGACATCTGATTACCGCCCCTCCCGCCAGTGCATTCAATTTCTCCTAATTCATGCGATCAAGCCAGTCTATAATTTGGAAACCTCCAGCACGTTACCTCCACGCCTCTCTGTTCTGTATCAGCCTTTGTATCTGCCTCAGTCCGTGGGTCTGAGTCTATGTGTTCCATTACTGAATTTCTTGCAATTAGGAGAGCGATCCAAGCTTTCCCTATCTCTCCGGATAACTGAAGTCCCCTCATCCCTGGCACCAATTTGTCCAATGTCCTTTCCACCCTTTCCAAGTATTTGACATCCTCCCTAAAGTTGACCCTAGAATTGGACATAATGCCCCAGATGAGGCCTATCCCATGATTTATGTATTTTGAGAATCGATTCCACTATTTTGTATTTGATTGCGTTTAGTATTACAATTCCTGTAGTTTCGTTTGTCCTCAGTTTCTTCAAAGTTTACATATGAACATGCGAACAAGGAGCAGAGGTAGTCCATTCGGATCCTTCAGCCTGCTCTGCCATTTAATAAAATCATTGCTGACTAGATGGTTACGTCATCTGAATCTCTCCTACCCCGATATCCTATCACCCCCTTGCTTACCAAGAATCTATCCACCTCTGCCTTAAAAATATTCAAACACTGACATTACCCTTCATTTTAACACATTTAATTTTTGTGATGCGTCCAAATGCATCCAGACATTGAGATGTTTGAAGATAGTGGCGTAATATTAAATGAGCTTCTGTAATTAACAGTCTTGAATTCAGTTTTGATGATAAATGAATGCCTGAGAACCAGAAGCTGCTGCTGTTGCTCTCACAGTGCTGATGCTCTGAGAAAGGTTGAATACTATTTAAGGCTGAAGTCATGTGAAAAATATTGTGACAATATACTTGTATTCAGTGTGTTAAAACAAAATCTTCACTCTGATATACTGTTCTTGCTGTGAGGTTTGAAGATCACTTGATCAGGGATGAAGGGCTTCGATGCTGAACACAGTCATTTCCGGTTAGTGCATTTTTTGTCGCTTCATGCCTAACATCCCTTGAAATTATTTGCATTTAAAGCAGAGAAAGACATCATTCGGTTCAATAGCTCCATGCTGTTATTGATGCTCCACACCACCGTCTTCCCACCCTGGTTTATCCAATGTAATCACCACTTCCTCATAATGTTTATCACCCACATGTTTCCAAACATGTTTCCTCTGAAATATATCAGTTCTATAGTCCTCAACTACTCCACGAGGTGCAATGTCCCATATTCTGCCCACTGCCTGGGTCAACAGGTATCTCGTCAATTCCACACTGCACATCTTGAAGTACATTCTGATCTCTCGGCTTTAAAGCTAGATGCTGGCTCTTTGACATGACTTGGAGGATAGTGAATTTAGCCTTTGGAAATGGGAGTCTGTTTGTCTGCCATTGACCTCGGCAGGGCCGATAATCTGCTTAGTTCTGGTTGGCTTATGTGATTACCAGTCAGCTCAGTGCTCCAAAGTCACAGGAAGGGAGCATTTTCCAATTTGTGTCAAATTTTGTTGACACAGCAGCTGATTATTCTGATATTTGTTCCGTGCTGTTAAGCGGGCATGCGCGGAAGGAGGTTGAATTGCCTTTCGGGAAGAAAATATGGCCTCCTTACTTTGTATGGCCAACATGTGACTCCAGACACAAAGCAATGTAGTTGACTCTTAAAAACGTCGCCCCAGTGAGGGGACTTATGGATGGACAAATAATGCCGGCCTAGCTAGCCATGCGCAAATACCCTGACTGAACAAAAAAAAAGTTAAACACAGTTCAAAGTCCTATAGGACTTTAACACCGCTATTATCTGGGGGTGGGGGGAGGGGGGGGGGGCACATGAGAAAATCAATATCTGCTTTCAGTCTGGATCAGGTAATGCGATGGGCTATTCTGCGCGGACGGGATCATTCATCAGCGACCGTCATCGGGAGATTTAGAAAGTTAAATTGGAGGAAAAAACTTGAACACAATTAGGGAACAGTTTGATAAATATATTTTCGGCTATTCTGTTAACTCAATGCCGTTACTGACAGAAGCTAAGTTCCTGTTTCTTTGAACTGAGGCCCCATCAAGTTGAAACCGCTCCCTTCCGCTCCAACGTCTAAGTGCTATCACTATCATCTTTAATAATGACAACCTTCACTATGTTTGCTTATGTTTCAGTCATGTTCCCAGGCTTCAGCTGCTTTCGATATGCCTTCTGTTAGCTTCGAGCTGGTGTCTTTAACAACTGTACAACTAAAGAGTTATATTTAATAATTCAGGCAGTGTTTAAATTTGGAAACTTGAATTAACTCCACTTCCTCATTCAGCCTGCAAGAGCTGAGCACATCACTGAGATAGAGATTTGCAGGGTGTGCGGAGACTAATGACCAACAATGCTGCAGTCTAACTTTGTTTTTAGAATTCACCTCTCAAATACCATAATCCATTGTTTCAATTGCAATGTCAATGCCTCCACCTGTTCCATATTGGAGCTCTGACACATTCACATAATCTTCCTTGGTCTGGATACATGTGCGGATATGCAATGTTGCTCTGTGTTTGCAGAAACACTGCACCCAGTTGCTCTCCTTATGGATGTCTTTCACTGAAGCTTTCAACCCGTCAGTGAATGAAACTCTTGTGAATACTTTACTTTATTTTAATTGATTTCTGCCCTGAAGGAAAAGTGTATACAACGACCAATTCCATCAATTGTTGATAATGTTTGCAAATGGAAACCCAGTACAACAAATATAACTAGAAGAAAAGAAATCTTATTCCAGAGGGGATCATTAGGCCCGCCCTTTCTGTTCTGGATATTTAAACTGCTGCTACATATGGTACAATGCCCCACTTTTAATTTTGCACAGATACAAATTAGTCCTGTTGAATTATATGCGCAGTAGTCTTTGGATCGTTCATGTGGAATCATTTTGCATCGCACTTTCGATGCCCCCCTTACAAAGTTAAACATTCCATTCATTTTAAACCCTTTTGAAAGTTCATACGATCATTAGTTCATTAGAAATGGGAGCAGCTGTAATCCATTCAGACCTTCGATCCTGCTCCGCCATTCAATGAGATCGATTCGGATCTAATTGTGGCCTTCCCTGTTGGCCCACATGCACCTTGACGTCCTTGTAGATCACCGCCGTGGATATATTAAATGTCCCAGCCTCCACTGCTCCCTGACGAAGAAAGCCCCCGTGTAATCAAATTCCACTTCGGTTCCGTTCCACTGGGTGAATCGTTCTTTCTAAACTCTGCCTCCTAGTTCTCAGTCCCCAAACGGGGTGAACATTTTCCTAGTATCTAGACTGTAAAAGACCCTGAATATCTTGTATACTTCTATAGGTCCAGCAACCAGACTTCTAAGTGCGATTGAGTGTAGCTCGAATCTTCTCAGCCTTTCCTGACCGATTCGGCGAAGCTTTCAGTGAAACCTGTGTGAACTGGTCCTAACGATAGAATACCATTCCTTACATAAGGAGGCCAAAATGCCAGACAGTACTGTCGGTGTTCTCGCACCAAAGCTCTGTACAATTGCAGTGAGTCTCCCTACATTTAAACTCAACTATCTTTGCCCAAAACTGACAATATTCCATTTCCCTGCCTCTTTCCTTGTTGCAACTTCATAGTATTTCTCTATAATTCATGAACAAGGCACCCAGACGCCTGTCTATCGGGGTATTTTGCAGACTCTTCTGTTGTTATTAATATTGTGCTTTTCCCTTTCTTTCTACCTTGTGGAAAAATTCATATTTTCCGAGCTTATAATCTATCTGATAAATTCATGGCCAGTCACTAACCTGCTTGTATCCGCTGCTGATTCACCATCTGCTCCTCACAATTTTTTTTACTGCTTATCTTTGTATCCTTGCAAATTGGTTTGGAGCGCTGACCCGCATTTTCAGCCAAGCATCCATATTGATGGGAAATGTTTGAAGCTCCAGCAAAGATCCCCGTGGCACTCCAATCGTCACAGTTCGCCGACCTGAATATGTTCCATTTTCCCCGCCTCTCCGTCTCCAGTTGGTTTTTCAATCCTCTACCCTTGCTCAAATATTACCCACAAAACCAAGAGCCCTTATTTTCTGCTCCATTTTTTTAAGTGGTGACTTATCGAATGGCGTGTGCAAATTGAAAGAAAATACTCCATCTGCTGATTCCCCTTTCCCCAGTTTGCTTGTTACACCCTCAAAGAGCACCCACATTTGTCGAACGCCATTTGCATACACAAAATCATGTTGACTCTGCCTGATTGCAACATGATTTTATTAATGTCCTGCTGCTACCTCCTTAATAATGGCTTCTGTCATATTCACAAGTTTCGATGATATGTAATCGGACTATAGTACGCTGCTGCTTCTTGCCTCCCTTCTTTCTAGAATGTAGACCTTACATTTGCAAATTTCCAAGCAGCGAGTAGCTTCACAGAATGTAGGGATATTTGGAGGATTACAACCAATGTATCAATTATCACAGTTGTCCCATCCTTTAGGACCGCAGGATTCTGGCCATGTTTCCAAGCGCCCTGTCCTTCTTTATTTCCATTAGTGCTCCCAGTACCTCTTTCTCCAGTGATTGTGTTTGTTTTAGCTTCTCCCCTCTTGATTACCTTCCATGCTTTGGACGTTTTTTTGTGTGTCTCATCTACTGCGGATGCTGGAAATTTGAAACAGATTTTAAAATATTTGTTCAAAGCCTTTTCCATTTCCTTGTTTCCCCATTAGTACTTCGCCACTCTTCCGGTCTAAGGGACCAATTTTCAATTGGCTATTTATCTTTCCTGTTTCATATACTTTTTGAAGCTTTTTCTCCTATCTGTTTGTACACTGTTATATGGCACGCAAATCCTCAATCCATTGGCATGATGCAATGTACATTTGTGTTCAGAGGTTCAAAGATGTTGTGTGGTATATTTAGTAACGGCTTCAGTTTGGAAGTAGGTTACATTAATTTCTATGAATAAATGAGTGCCGGGAGATTCAATATGAAAGTCCATGATCATTGCTGGTCATTTATCCAAGAATTAATTAATATATTGTTTTCAAAGTATTTAATAAAGGTGGCCACAATATACTTTCATGCAATTTGTTTGAAAAAATGTCGATCCATTGCTTTTGCAGACAAGGCTTAAGTTGCTCTTTTTCTGAGGTGATGTGTTTCTGACCTGAAACTATAGGTTTCCGTTGCAAACATTTGCTGTCACTCTGAAATTCAGCCAGACACTTTAGCAAATGTTTTATCCATTGATATTTAGTTTTCTTCCACTCGGCAATAGGTCCATACGCCAAGTTTCACGTTGGTAACACGTTGTAATTTCGCTTGTTACTGTCAATTGAAACATAAATAGGGCCTCATTTCTACGTGGCAGATACTCCTTCGGCCTGCTTGATTTTGGCACATCCTTGAGATAGAAACCTGAATAGAGAGAGGAGACTAATGTCCTTCAGTTAACACATTGCAGGAGCAGCCTTCTATGGCCGACATTTATCCTGTTACCTTCCATGCTTCCAATATAAAATCTTGCTGTTGGAGCAGCAAAGCATTCCACAATGGTCCACAAAGACACAGACAGAAACACCGACAGATTCAGATGCACAGTCAGTGACAGACACGCAGAACTGACAGACACACAGACAGCGAAAGACACACGGAAAGGGAAAACGTAAAGACACAGCGAGACATGCAGACAGTGCCAGACACAGAGACCGGGAAAGAAACACAGATTGCGACATGCAAACGGATTGAGTTTGACATAAAGACACAGACAGACTCACAGACAGTGACAGAAAGTGACAGGCGCACTGACAGAGGCAGACACTGGTACAGTAACAGAGGCACACAGTATGACAGGCACGCACACAGAGACACAGAAAGCGACATGGAGACAAGGCAGTGGCAGACACACAACAGAGACAAAGTGGCAGGCACACAGGCAGAGGCAATCACACAGCCAGCGACAGAACACCAACAGGGACAGACACACAGACAGAGACTGGTACACAGAGAGTATCAGACACAAAGACCGTGAAAGACACACAGACAGTGACAGAAAAGCAGAGAGTGACAAACACATAGACAGAGATGAGAGCACATAGTGAGGAATCACAGCCAGGGAAAGAGACATAAACAGGGAAAGGCACACAGACAATGACGGACACACAGGCAGTGACAGACACACAGGCAGTGACAGAAACACAGACCGATACATGCACAGAGAAAGAGACTGTCCCACACATTGAGACATTTACACAAGTCACTTATCCACAGGGAAACAATTTTGACTGGACACTAGCCGGTGATTCAGTTGTGTTTCTGAGAATCATCTCTTTATTTTGTTCTCATTTATTGTTTTCTAACAACAGGATAACCAGTTTTTTTACTCGTATTTCACTTCTCTTGCCTCTTGAATGCTAGGTATGTGAAGACTCATCTCATTGTCAGATGTTCAGTAACTGGTCTACCGTTCCCTATTTACTGTCTTCCTCCTTTCTTGAAAATAGATGTGAGGTTTCCAATTTTCCAAGCAGCTGGTACCTTTAAGAATCTACGGATTTTTGGAAGATTGCAAGCAGTGCAAACTTCAATGTTATTGGAACTCCCTTCCTAACAGCACTATGGGTGTACCGACACCAC
This sequence comes from Cetorhinus maximus, assembly GCF_964194155.1. Classification (NCBI taxonomy): domain Eukaryota; kingdom Metazoa; phylum Chordata; class Chondrichthyes; order Lamniformes; family Cetorhinidae; genus Cetorhinus; species Cetorhinus maximus. Next base: position 5,028,154 of record NC_135916.1, read on the forward strand.
AGGGATGCACCTGTTCAAGAAGGCAGCTCACCAACGCCTTCTCAAGGGGAAATTCGTGTGGACGATAACTTCTGGATGAGCCAGCGACGCCCACACTCGGTAAATGAATCGAACATACGTATCACAGCTGTTTCTTGTTTTAAGACGCCAGGATGCAGGCCATCGGTTGCAGAAGCCTTGCCAGCCATGGCTCCATTGGTTTTCGCAATGGTTTTTCTCCACAGATTGTGTTTGTTTAACCTTCCTCCTTCTTGATCCTCTGCAATTCTTTGGAAGTCTTTGTTCCATCTACTGCCTGGCGCTTGATTCTCATCATAAATTCGCCAGCCTCCACCTCTCAGGGACCAATGCACATTTTGGCTTTTAGCTTCCTTTTTACATACTTGATGAAGCTTTTGTTTCTGTCTATAAATATACGATGTTATGGCGCTCGAATCCTCAACACGTTGGCAAAATGCAGCGTGTATGCTTATTAACAACTTCTGAGCTGCTTTGCGGAATGTTTAATAGCTGGTTTGTATTTGAAGCAGCTTGCATTTAAAAGTTTGAATAATTAAGTGCAGGGTCAATCAGTCTGTTTGTCTGCACCACCACTGGCGGGGTTGTAACGCGGAATTAATTATTTGAACTATTCAAGTATTTAATATAAATTCTCACAATGTATTTTAATTCATTGTGTTTACACACATGCCTGTCTCCGGTCCATTATTTCTACTGTCAAGGGTTAAATTGTTTTGTGCCTGAGATGATGTATTTCTGCTGTGAAATCACAGGTTCCCGTTACAAACACTCACTGTCTCTGTAAAATTCACACAGCTAAATTTCCAAATGTTTCACCTATTAATATTTATTTTTTCACTATCCATTTAGTTGATATGCGAAATGAGATGCTTGTGACAGTTAATAAACTACTCTTGTCATGGTGATTTGAAACACTGCTCGGTTCTTATTATTTAGTCAGCACCTTCTCCATTAGTCGGCTGGAGTTGGTCACGTCATTGAGATAGAGATCTGTAAAGGGGCGGAGATTAATTTATTTAAATAAACACAGTGCAGCAGCTGCTCTTTCTGCTCAAAATTTATCATGTACCTTGAGGTCATGTTCATTTGGAATCATTTTGCACCAAATTTTCACTGTCCCTCTAACAATGCTAATGATCCCATGCATTGTTAAGCCATTACCCAAGATCACTAAATCAAAATTTCAATACAAAATGTATCAGGGTTAGCCCATTCAACCGCTCGATCCTGCACCACCATTCAATGAGATCATGGCTGATATAATTGTGGACTTCACTCCACTTCCTTGCCTTCCGCCATTCACCGTGTCGTCCTTGTAGATCAGATCCTTGAATATTAATTGTCCCAGCCACCACTGCTCCCTGGCGAATATAATTCCAGAGAAATCAAATTCCTTTTTGGATCCGTTTAACTGGAAGAATCCTTCTTTTTAAACTGCCCCCCTAGCTCTCATTCCCCCGAGTCGAGAACATTCTCCTTGTATCCATGCAGTACAACACACACAGTGACTTTTATGCTTCTATACGATCACCTCGCGTGTTTCTAAACGCCGTTGAGAACAGACCCAATCTACTCCGCCTTTCCTGAAGACAATCTCTTCGGCCCAGTTATCATGAGGCTTGTGTGAACTGCTTCAAATGCAAGTATACCCTTTCTTAACTAAGGAGAACAACATTGTATACAGAACTCTTGGTGTGTTCTCACCAATGCTTTGTACAATTGCAGCGAGGTTCTTTAAACTTCAAATAAATCTCCTTTTCCCAAAGCTGTCCATATTCCATTTTATTTAATCGTTCCTTGTTATAACTTCGTTATACTTATCTGTGAGTCATGTACAAGATCCCTCTCTACCAGAGCATCTTGCAGTCTCTCCACATTGTAATACATATTCTGCTTTTCCATTTCTTTCCGCCAATTGGAATAGTTCATATTTTCCCACATTATACTCCAACTGACAATTTGATGACCAATCGCCTGCTTTTTTATGCAGGAACGAATTATTGTTTTTTCAAAAGCAGGTATTAAAGATTGTCACCAGATATTCACATTCAATGTGATTGATCATGTGACTGTCTCTGCTCCATTGCTTTTACAGTCAACGGTTAAATTGCAATAACCCTGAGATGATGTGTTTCTCATCTGAAACCATAGGTTTCCATCTTAAACCGTTGCAGTCACACAAAAATTAAGGCAGATACCTTGTCAAAGTTTTATTTATCACTGGTTAATTTCATTCCACTCTCCATTAGGTTCATACACGAGGTTTGACGTTGGTGACAGTCAGTAAACTGCTCTTGTTACCGTGAATTGTAACACAATCGTTCTCAAATTTTTGGGCGGCACTTTCTCCGTTAGCCTGTTTTAGTTTGTCACATCCTTGAGATAGAGATTTGTATGGAGATCTGCGACTCATGCCCTTCAGCAAACACTTTGCAGCAGCTGCCCTTTATGGTCAACATATTATTCTGTTACCTTCATTTGTAATGATATAAAAGCCCACTGTTAATGCAGCAACACATTCCAAAATGTTGCACAAAGACAGAGAGAGACAGGCAGACAGTAAGGGATAGAATCAGATAAAGGGAAAAGCTCCACAGACAGACAGGCACAAAGACAGAGACAGACAGAATGGCGGACTGATAGACAGACAGTCAGAGTGAGGGACAGAAAAAGTAACAGACACACCGACAGAAGCAGAGACTTCGAAAGAGGCACAAACAAAGACAAAGACAGTCACACAGACAGGGATAGACACACAGAAACGGACAGACACAAAGACCATAGCCAGACACACAGACGGTGAAAGTCACACGTAAAGACACACAGAGAGAGGCAGGGATATTGACAGTGTCAGACACACAGACAATGACAGACACAAAGACAATGACAGAAACACGAACAGTGCTTGACAGAGAGATAGAGAACGTCTTGCAGACAGTGACAGGAAAACAATGGCAGTCTCAAGTACTTCGACAGCGACAGAAACATAGGGACCGATAGGCATGCAGGTGGTGACAGACACACGGGAAGAGATAGGCTTACAGACAGTTACAGAAAGACTGACAGTGACAGCTACACAGACAGTGACAGGCACGCAGAGAGTGAAAGAAACACAGAAATAGACAGAATCAAAGACAGAGACAGACACGCAGACACAGACAAGCACACACAGGGAGACAATCCAAGACAGGCAGAGCCAGGCACACAGATAGAGACAGACACATAGGCAGAGACAGAAACACAGAAATAAACTTTCCTTAGGCACAATGAAATATTTTTGAGCAGGCCCTCTCTCATTGTTTCATTTTGCCTCCCCCTTGCCGCTTTTTATACCGTGGAGTATCCACAGGAAATATGAGACCTGAAGGTAAACGACCATTATGGATTATGGAGAGAGAGCGATCTCTCCATGTTCAAACATCCGTCATACACCATCCTGTGGAAGGCCCATCTCGCAAACACACGGATTGGGATTGGAAATTTGAAGACCCTCATCCCTGGTCCAATTTTGGTCAACCACCTTCAAAACGTTTGAATGGCCAGGAAATCCTTTCTAATGTGTTTTCCTCGGACATGGTCACAACAACATAGTTGCGGCCTAACCGGTGATTCAATTATGCCTTTGGTAATCATCTCTTTCATTTATTCTTCTCGAATGTCTATTAACAACTAGATATCCAGCAAGTATTTTAGTTTCATTATCTCACAGGTTATTTAACCGTTCCTGCCTCTTGGAGGCTTTGTGTATGCGACCTGTCTTCTCAGTGTCAGATGTTAGGTAACTGGCCTACAGTTCCGTGCTTACTATATTCCTCCGTTCTAGACTACAGATGTAGGATTTTCAACGTTCCAAGCAGCTGGTACCTTTCAGAATCTGTGGGAATTTTCTAATATTAGAAGCCAAGAAGGCAGTGATAGAAACATTGACAGTGGCAGACGCACAGGCAGTGACAGAAGCAGACAGGCACAGGCACACAGGCAGAGGCAGAAACACAGATAGGGTTAGACAAACATAAATAGTCACAGAGATACTGCCAGACACACAGGCATTGACAGGCACAGAGAGCATGACAGATACACAGCCAGAGGCAAGGGCACAGACTGTGACAAACACATCGACGGATACAGGCAGGAAGACATTGAAAGACACACAGGGACAAAATCATCGATGGGAACAGGCATACAGACGGATAAAGGCATACAGATAGTGACAGACAAACAGGTAGTGAAAGAAGAACAAACAACGACAGACATACAGACATAGACAGGCACAAAGACAATCGCAGACACAGAGAGTGACAGAAGTGCAGACAGTGATTGGCTCACATAAAGAGGCAGACACGCAGAAAGAGACAGAAAAACAAACAGTGTCAGAGACATGGACAGTGACAGAAACACAGACAGAGACAGAAACACAGACAGTGAAAGGCACACAGAACGTGAGAGAAACACAGAGAGTGACAGGCATACTGACAGTGACAGGCGAACAGGCAGTGACAGGTACACAGACATTTACACAAGGACAGGCACACAGGCAGTGTCAGAGACACAGAGAGTGGCAGATGCACAGACAGGAAATGGCACACAGACAGTGACATGAACAAAGACAGTGACATGAACAAAGACAGTGAACGATATCCAGGCAGTGGCAGACACCCTGAAAGTGGTAGACACACAGACAGGGGCAGGCACGCAGACAGATTCACAGGCAGGCAGGCAGAGGCAGGCACACTGAATAACAGTCGCACACAGACAGGTAAATGGCAAACACGCAGACATTTACAAAAGCCCCTCATCCAGGGTGAATCATTTATTTTTTACAAGGCCCTCGCTCACAGTTTCATTTTCCCTCACCTTTGCCGCCCTTTATACCGTGCACTATCCATGAGAACGATGAGGCCTGAAGGTAAACGGCCAATATTGATCTTGGAGAGATAGAGAGAGCTCCCCATGATAAAATATCCATCACACACTCCCTGCAGAAGGCCCACCTCCCATTCCCCCGATGTGGGTTGTAAAACTGAAGACCCTCGTCCTGGTTCAATTTTGGACAATCTCCTCTTAAATGTTTCAAAGGCCTGCAAACCCTTTCGAAATTGCTTTGTTCAGAAATGGTCACAATAAGTTAGCTGTGGCCGACCCAATCATTCAATAATGTTTTGAGAACTATTTCTTTCATTTGTTCTCATTGATTATTTTCTAACAACTCGAGATTCTGCAAGACATTTTTCTTAATATTTATCAGATTATTTCACCTTTTCCTGCCTCTTGAAGTCTTCCCATATGGGAACTAATATCCCAGTGTCAGGTGTTAAGCAACTGGCCTACTGCTCCCTGCTTACTGTCTTACTCCTTTCTAGAAAATAAATGTTAGAATTCCAATTTTCCAAGCAGCCGGCACCTTTCAGAATCTAGGGAATTTTGGAAGATTACAAGTAGTGCATTATTTGCCGTCATTCGGTGAAAATCCTGGAAATCTTTCACTAACAGCACTGTGGGTGTACCGCCACCACAGGGACTGCAGCTGTTCAAGAAGGCAGCTCACCACCACCTTCTCAAGGACAATGGAGGATGTGCAATAAATGCTGGCCTAGGCAGGGACGCCAGGATTGTATGAATTAATGGAAAATATATATATCGCAGCTGCTCTTTGTTTATACACTCCAGGCTCCAGATCAACGATTGCAGAAGCCTTGACAGTCTTTTGCTCCATTGGTTTTCGCAAACTTTATGTCCAGGGATTGTGTGCCTTTAGCTTCCTCCCTGTTGGTTCTATACCATACTGTGGGTGTCTTTGTATCACCTTCTGTGAATAAATATTTCGCATGTGCCTGTAGAAAGTCTCTGCCAGTTACTTGATTCCCATTATTAATTTGCCACTCTCCCACACTCAAGCATCAATTCTTACTTTAGCTGTTATCTTCCTTTTCCCAGGTTTTGAAAGTTTTTTTCTGTCCGTAAATAGACTTGGATAATGCGCATGAACCTTCAACACATTGGAATAATGCAATGTGTCTGCTTATGAACAACTTCAGAGCTGCTTTGTAGAATGTTTAACAATAGATTTTAATTTGAAGTAGCTTCCTTTTATTTGTTTGAATAATTGAGCGCAGGGTGATTCAGCCGATATATCCGTTCCACTGGTGGTGTTTTATCGCAGAATGAATTATTAAGCTTTTCGAAGTATTCAATATAAATTCTTCCAATGCATTTTCATTCAATGGTTTTCAAAAATGTCTGTCTCAGGCCCATTGTTTCTGCAGTCAAGGGTTAAAATGATTTTTGTTTGAGATGATATTTTCTTTCTGCTTGAAACCAAAGGTTTCCGTTACAATCACTTCCTGTCTTTGTAATTTTCAGACTGTTACATTTCCAAATTTTTCATGTTTTGATATTTAATTTGCTTTCTCTATCCGATTAGTTGATATATGAGGCGTGATGATGTGATAGTTAGTAAACTTCACTTGTTAACGTGAATTGAAACACTACACGGTTCTTACTATTTCGACAGCGCCTTCTCCTTTAGTCGGCTGGAGATGGTCACATAATTGAGATAGAGATCTGAATAGGGGCGGAGACTAATGTCCTTCAGTAAACACATTATTTTGCAGCTGCTTTTTCTCGTCAATTTTATCATGTATGATAAGGAATTATTTTCAAGTTCAACGTCTAATGCTGATGCATGAAATCATTACATAATGGTGCTCGCAGGCAGATACAGACACTCAGACGGAGACAGGAAAGTACACAGAGTCAGACACATAGACAGACATGGTCAGACAGAGTCAGATACACCGACAGCTACACAGAAACACATACAGGAACACAAACACATACGGAGACAGGCACACAAATTGAGTCCGTCACACAGACAGAGACAAAAAAAAATAGAGAGGCACTCATACACCCATTGACACACAGAGAGATACAATATCACAGACATAGGCAGACACAGAGACACATGCAGAAACAGAACGAGAGGCGAATAGGCACACACAGAGTTAGACATACAGACGCAGAGAGTGACAGATACAAAGGCAGTGACATAAGCACAGTCAGATTCAGAAACACAGTCAGGGAAAGACACACATACAGTGCACATATGTAAAGACAGAAACTTACACGGGTACAGTCTCACAAACAGAGATAGACACACAGACAGAAACAGCTACATTAACAAAGGCAGAAACAAAGGCAGTGGCGGACACATAGAAAGAGACAGAAACACAAGCAGTGACAGGAATACAGACAGTGACATAAACGCAGAGAGTGACAGACACATCGGCAGTGAAAGACACACGGGCAGCGGCAAGCCACAGACGGACTCACAGGCACAGAGACAGAGACTGCAAACAGGCAGACAAACATAAACATAGAGAGGGACAGACACCGCACCCACCCCCAAACACCCACGACCGACACAGACAAAAAGCCAGACAGCAACACGCACAATGATAGGCACACAGCCAGGGAGAGGCACATAGGCAAATTCAGACTCACATACAGTGGCAGACATACGCAGGCAGGCACACAGACAGTCACAGAAGCAGAGATTGCTACAAAGGCAGATTCACCCACACAGATAGAGACAGATACACAGACAGAAACAGAGACACGGACAGAGGCTGTCACACAGACAGAGACAGCCACACATAAAGAGAAAGACACGCAATTTGAAGCAGACGCAGGGAGGAACAGACACATAAATGGAGAGAAATGGAGTCAGACAGAGGCACAGACTGATGCAGATACGGAGAAAATGGCAGGCACACAGACATAGGCAGAGATACAGAATCAGGCAGGCACACAGACTGCTTCAGACGCATAGAACATGATAAGAAAACATAGAGACACACACGGAGACATTTACACAAGTCCCTTAAATATAGAGGCACATGTTTTGACCAGACCCTCGCTCACTGTTTCATTTTTCCTCACCTTTGCCGCTCTTCATACCGTGGGGCATCCACGTGAACGATGAGGTATGGAGGAAAACGCCTATTATGGATCATGGAGAGCAAGACAGAGGTTTCCATGTTTAAACATCTTTCACACACTCCCTGTGAACGGCCCAACTCCCAAAACCCGGATTGGGAATGTAAAACTGGAGACCCTCATCCCTGGTACAATTTTGGACAATTTGCTTTGAAACATTTCAAAGGCCTGCAAATCCTTTCTAAAGTGCTTTGCTCAGACCCGGTCACAATAACTTGGCTGCCGTCTAACCAGTGGTTCAATTATGTTTTTGATAATCACCTCTTTCGTTTTTTCCTTTTGATTTTTTAATAAACAGGTAGATATCCAGTATTTGTTTTTGATTTTATTTCACAGATTCATTACCTTATTCTGCCTCTTGAAGTCTCTCTCTATGTGATCTATCTTCTCAGTGTCAGATTTTAGGCAACTCGCCTGCAGTTCCCTGCTCACTGTCTTCCTCCTTTCTAGAAAATACATGTTAGAATTCCAATTGTCCAAGCAGCCGGTACCTATCAGGGTCTAGGCATTGTTTTGAAGATTCCAAGCAGTGTATGCTTCACTGTCATTGGGTCAAAACCCTGGAACTCCCTCCCTGACAGCACGGTGGGTGTACCGCCAGCACACGGGCTGCAGTGGTTCAAGAAGGCAGCTCACCGCCAACTTCTCAAGCACCTTGCGGGATGTTCAATAAATGTTGGCCTAGCCAGCGACGCCCAGATCCTCCGAATTAATGAAAAAAATATTTCGCAGCTGCGCTTTGTATAAATATTCCTGAATGCAGGTCATCAATTGCATAAGCCTTGTTGGTCATTAACTACAGTAGTTTTCGCAATGTTTTTCTCCAATGATTGTGTTTCTTCAGCTTCCTCCGTGTTGGTTATCTACCATTCTTTAAATGTCTTTGTGCCAACTTCTGCGATTAAATTTTAACAGACGCTTGCAGAAAGTCCCTTCCAGTTACTTGATGCCCATCATTAATTTGCCCCTCTCTCCCACTCAGGGATCAAAACTCACTTTGGCTGTTATCTTCCTTTTCACATACATGTCGAAGCTTTTGTTTCTGCCTGTAAATAGACGATGATATGGCGCTCGAATCCTCAACATGTTGGCACAATGTAATGTTTGTGCTTATTAACAATTTCTGAACTGCTTTGCGGAATGTTAAATAACTGATTTATATTTGAAGTATCTTGCATTGAATTGTTTGAATAATTAAGTGTAGGGTGATTCAGTCCGTCCGCACCACTGCTGGTGATTTATTGCAGGATGAGTTATTCAATCCGATCAAAGTATTTAACACAAATTTTTAAATAGTGTTTTCAATCAATCTGTGTCAACACAATTCAGTCTCTGGATCATTGTTCCCACTCCCAAGGATTAAATTGCTTTGAGCCTGAGATGATTTGTTTCTGCTGTAAAACCACGGGTTTGTGTTACAAACACTTACTGTCTCTGCAAAATTCAGGCAGTTACATTTCCAAATGTTTCACCTATTGATAGTTAATTTTCATACTCTCTCCATGTAGTTGATATGCGAAGTGTCATGCTTGTGACACTCAGTAAACTACTCTTGTTATTGTGAATTGAAACACTACTCGGTTCTTATTATTTAGACGGCACTTACTCATTTACTCGGCTGGAATTCGTCACGTCATTGAGATAGAGACCTGTATAGGGGTGGAGACTAACGTCCTTAAATAAATACATTGCAGCAGCTGCTCTTTCTGCTCAAATTTAAAATTTACACCCCCCCACCACCCCCCCCCCCCCCCCCCCACCAACACCCCCCTCTCCCACCCGAGTATATTTTTCAAATTCAAAGGCAACTGATAATGCATGGATTCATTCCATAATGGTGCCCGCCGACAGAGACAGAGACTCAGACGGAAACAGGCATGCAGACAGAGACGGACACATACACATAGTCAGGCACATAGACAAAGATAGGCTCACAGAGTCAGATACACCGTCAGACAGAGACAAACACAGAGAGAGACTCATGCGCACACTGACATATCGATACACAGACAGTGAAATTTATACCAAGATTCTTTAAACATGGAGAAAAGGGAAATATTCTCCAGGTCCTCACGCACTGCCTCTTCTCTCTGAGCTCACCGGCCTCGCGTGACACCGGCCTCCTGAAGCCAGGAGGTAAATGGCAAATGTTAAAATCTAGGCATAGAAAGGGGGCTGAATCTGGGGACATAAATCAATCTCATCCTGCGCCCTTCTCCCAAAACCAAACTGAGTGGGATCTCAATGCCAGGGGAGTCTGGACCTCACAACACATCCCCTCCAGTTCCCAACCCCGCTTGACAACATATCCAGACAGTGCCACATTTCCACTTCTCCCGCTCTGCTTTCTTTTCAAGTCGCCCGAAATCACAGAATCACAGAATCACAAAGTGCAGAAGCCCTTCGAGTCTGCACCGACACGTCAGAAACACCTGACCTACGTACGTAATCCCATTTACCAACACTTGGACGATAGCCTTGAATGACGTGCCAAGTGCTCAAACAGGTGCTTTTAAAGGATGTGAGGCAACCCGCTTCCACCACTCTCCCAGGCAACGCATTCCAGACGGTCACCACCCTCTGGGTAAAAAAGCGTTTCCTCACATCCCCCCGAAACCTCCTGCCCCCTCATCTTGAACTTATGTCCTCTCGTGACTGACCCTTCAACTAAGCGGAACAGCTGCTCCCTATCCACCCTGTCCATGCTCCTAATAATCTTGCACACCTCGATCAGTTCGCCCCTCAGTATTCTCTGCTCCAACGAAAACAACCCAAGTCAATCCAACCTCTCTTCATAACTTAAACGTTTCATCCCAGGCAACATCCTGGTGAATCTATCCTGCACCGCCTCCAGTGCAATCACATCCTTCCTATAATGTGGCGACCAGAACTGCACACAGTACTCCAGCTGTGGCCTCACCAAGGTTCTATACAATTCCAACATGGCCACCCTACTTTTGTAACCTATGCCTCGATTGATAAAGGCAAATGTCCCATATGCCTTTTTTACTACCCCACTGACATGCCCCTCCGCCTTCAGAGTTATATAGACACACACGCCAAGGTCCCTTTGTTCCTCAGAACTTCCTAGTGTCATGCCGTTCATTGAATACTTCCTTATCAAATTACGTCTTCCAAAGTGTATCACTTCACACTTTTCATGGTTAAATTCCATCTGCCACTTCTCTGTCCATTAACCCATCCCATGTATATCTTCCTGCAGCCCAATGAACTCAACCTCAATGTTAACCAACCGACCAATCATTGTGTCATCAGCAAATTTACTAATCCTACCCCCCACATAGTCATCCATGTCGTTCATATAAATGGCGAATAATATGGGACCCAGCAGAGATCCCTATGGTACGCCACTGGACACTGGCTTCCAGTCACTAAAGCATCCTTCTGTCATCACCCTCTGTCTCCTATAACTATGCCAATTTTAAATCCACCTTATCACGTTACCTTGTATTCCATGTGCATTTGCCTTCTTGATAAATCTCCCATGTGGGACCTTGTCAAAGGCTTTGCTGAAATCCATATAAACTACATCAACTACAGTACCCTCATCTACACACCTGGTCACTTCCCCAAATAATTCAATCAAATTTGTTAGGCAGCTGCGTCATCTGTTTACCGACCCCCTCCCCTCTCCTCTCCCCCGCCCCCCACCCCCCCCCCCCCCCCCCCGCCCCACCTCCCACCACCCCCACCACCCCCGAACACACACCCTGGCTTTGGATGCAATTTCTCCTTATTCCATTGACCATCAAACACTTTAACGATTTGGGAAACTCCAGCAGGTGTCCTCATCGCCTCCTCCGTTCTTTAACAGTATGTGTGTCTGCCTGTGTCTGAGTCTGTGTTTCTCATTAATGAATTTCTCGCAATTCGGAGAAGGATCCCCGCTTTTCCTATCCCTCCACATAGCTGAAGTCCTCCTCATCCCTGGTACCAATGTGTCCAATATCCTTTCCATCCTTTCCAAATATTTTACATCCTCTCTTAAGTTGATATCAGGTTTGATCAGAATATTCCAGATGAGTCCTAACCGATGATTTATGTATTTTTGAGAATCGCTTCCTCTTTCTTGTATTGTTTGCTTTTATGTTAAGAACCACATTTCCTGCAAGATTGTTTTATTTTCCACAGATGCTTCAACATTTATTTGCGAACATAAGAAAAAGGAGCAGGAGTAGGCCATTCGGCCCCTCCATCCTGCGCTGCCATTTAATAAAATCATGGTTGATCTGATAGTTGCCGCAGCTGCATTCCTCTTACAACGATAATCTATCACCCTCTTGCTTACAAAGAATCTATCCGCCTCTGCCTTGGAAATACCAAACATTCCACTTCCACCGTCTTTTCAGGAAGAGACTTAGAAAGACTCACGACTCAGAGGGGGAAAAAAAATCTTCATCTTAATTTTAAATGGGCGACCCCTGAGTTTTAAGAAGTAACCCCTGGTTCAAGATTATCCCAAAAGATGAAAAATCATCTCCACACCCACCCTGTCAAGGTTCCTCAGGATCTTATGTGTTTCAATGAAGTCGCGTCTTACTCTTCTAACCTCCAGCTGATACAAGCCAAGACTGTCCAACCTTTCCTCATAAAACAACCCACCCATTCCAGGAAATAATCGTTCCAGTGATCCTCTATGAGCGAATGTAAGAAGAATGATACATGCCAGTCTGTGATTGATATCAAATAATACTGTTAATTCGGAAATAAACAAACCATTGACATCCCATTTGGCAGCATATTTTTCCAGTCTTGCACCGCCCTAGTTTCCGAAGTTCACCCCTTAAGGCTCTGGCTCTATCATCTTGCCTGTGCCTCCCAGTCCTACACTGCAGTTGTTGGGTGAGAGTTGTAACGCTGAGCTTGTCCTACTGAGAGCAGAGAGGTGTAGGAGGAGATTTGATGGTGGTGTTAAAAATCAGGATGGATTTTGATGGATTGGATAAGGAGAAAGTGATTCCAGTGGTGGAAGAGTCTGTAACCAGAGGACACACAATTGAACATGATAATCAAAAGAACCAAAGGGGACACGATGGGGTCAAATTCATTTACAAACAGCGAGTTGTTGTGATGTGGAATGCGCCTCCTGAAATGGAGTTATGAACATTTGGAATAGAATTTGATAACTTGCTGCGTGGAAAAGAGAATACAGGGATATTGGGAAAAGTTGGGACTGGGATTAATTGAAAAACTCCACAAACGGGCTGACCAATGTACAATGGGAGGAAGGGCCTTCTCTGTACTGTATTGTATCATTCCCTGATTCTTGGGAACAAGTGACGGTGCTGGTCTTCATTTAATCAATTCATCTTCTCTCTTTTCAGTGGCTTTTGCGGTTCAGCGGAGCGTGTCTCAATGTAAGTATTGACATTTCTCTTTTAAATCCTGTCAGTGAATAATCCATTCTCATACTGTTAAATCAATCAGTCCGCATTAATCGAATTGAGTTTGATTGCTGCAATCCATCGTCTTGTAACATTGATAGCTGAAATGCAACATGCCAAATTGCAGTTGTCAGTGTGATGACGCTATGATAAATGTCTTTTTTTTACACTTTAACCGATTTTTTTTCTCTGCCGGAAATGTCGAGGCAGAAAACCAGCATTCAAGATGTCACAGACCAATGTTCTATTGAGTGTTAAAGTGACTTCGACATTTGTTTTCAGTCCCCATTCCAAGTCCTTTCGTTCGTTATAAGGATGAAGGAGGCCACGCCCTCCTTTATGTCTGCTCAGCCTTTCAGTGCCAGCGTAACTGATCTATCTTTCCCCCCTTTTTATACACCTTGTTTACATAACCGCTAACAACCTTTTTTTTTGCAAAAATATACTTTATTCATAAAATATCTTCAAGAACATTCCAAACCATTTCAAAATCACCATCAGAAATGTACAATCAGGTTCAACTTTTACAACATGTATCAGGAAATTCATCAATACAATAAATGAATGTTACAATCATTTGCAGCCATTCATTTTGAGCTGTACAGCCCGAGGGGATTTAAACAGTTCCCAGTCCCTCGGTGCACTATGGCAGAAAGGTCATAGACAGCGACCTTTCCCCATTGCGCCTTTGCGGCGGCTACCCCAAGCTTTAGTGCGTCCCTCGGCACGTAGTCCTGGACTTTGGATTGTGCCAGGCTGCAACACTCGGTCGGGGACAACTCTTTACACTGCAAGACCATCAAGTTTCGGGCAGACCAAAGAGCGTCTTTCACCGAGTTGATGATCCTCCAGCTGCAGTTGATGTTTGTCTCGGTGTTTGTCCCTGGAAACAACCCGTAGAGCACAGAGTCCTGTGTCATAGAACTGCTCGGGATAAACTTCGACAGAAACCATTGCATCTCTCTCCAGACCTTCTTTGCAAAGGCACAATCTACAAAGAGGTGAACAACGGTCTCTTCCCCACCACAGCCACCTCGAGGGCAACGTGCCGAGGGGGTGAGACTCCTGGCGTGTAGGAAGGATCTGACGGGGAGGGCCTTTCTCACCACCAGTCAAGCTACGTCTTGGTGCTTGTTGGAAAGTTCTGGCGATGAGGCATTCTGCCAAATGACTTTGACAGTCTGCGCGGGGAACCATCCCACAGGATCCACCCTCTCCTTTTCCCTCAGGGCCTCTAAGATGTTACGTGTCACATAACCGCTAACAACCTAAGCTAACAAACAGACTATCAATTTATCTGGTCTCCAGTTATTCTGCAGTAGCAGATTCAAGCTTTATCTCGCCTCAGCACTTTCTTGTCAGCATCGTCATTGGAAGGGTTAGTTTTAATTTCAAATTTACCTCTCCTCGGTCTGGATTCTGAAACGAGTGGCATAGAATATTTCTATCTCGTCCAGGAAACAGTTAGTTTACCTGAAACACCTCAATTCCATCAATTTATATTCCACACTCAGCATTGTACATGCAGCCTGTTGTCATAATCCACACCATGTTGCCCGGATACCATTCTCTAATGCTGAAGAGGCCTAATCTCACAAATATCTTCCCTGTCCGCTGAACTAGCCTGTAACAGCATCTCTTACTCTTCAATGGATCAACAAGAGCAACTGTTGATTTCCATCTCGAACAACGGTAAACTTAGTTAAAAGAAACGTGTTACTCATGTAGTTCTCTATGTCATTGTGTTTTCCGACTAGCTTTGACTAATACCTTGTTCAGGACAGTCGCATCCCACATGTTGGTGGAATCCTGTCCCTGCCCCATCAGAGCTGATTTAGTCGCACTGTAGCATTAAATATGAGAGTAGAATACGCTCTAATTCACCTCTGTCACCTTCCTCTCTGTCCAACACCATTAGCCACCGTTAATTCTGTATAATCTGTAGTTGCCCACCCAAATAGAGTCGCCTCTGACAGTCTCTTAGCAACAACAATTGCATTTATATAGCGCTTTTGATGCTGTAACACGCCGCAAAGTGCTTCACGGGAACCATAATGAAGCCAAGTTTTACGTTGTGTAATGGACAGAGATTTTAGTGTCAATGGCCAAAATCTATGCGGAACAGACAGGTATGACGGTGCATCCTGAAGATAGGCAGAGAAAGGTGGCAAAGTGCAGCGAGGGAATTCCAGAGATTCGGGCCCCCAGGCAGCTGATGACGCCAATTGTGGGGCGATTGAAACCTCACGAGATGCGCAGAGCTGTCGGGGGACAGTAGGGATTGGGGGAGTTTACACAGATGGAGAGGCATCGCGGGCCATGGGGAAGCGGGGCGGGGGTGGTGGAAGAGGGGGGGTGGGTGTTGCGGTCGGTTGGGAGGTTTGTGTGGTGGGTTGACATTGAGAATGAGATGATTGTGAAATCAAAGTATTTCTTCATTGGCTGGCGACGTGGGGAAATGTAGTTCTGTGAGAACATGAGTCATGGATCAATGGAAATTGATGCGAATGAAGACAGGGTGGGCAGCAGAGATTTAGTTATTTACTGTAAGCAAATAGAACTTTAGGTATCAGGTGTGAGGGGTATAACGGAATGACCCTGGAATTCATTGCGTAACTGCTGCCACATGCCAGGAAAGATTAAGGCCTGAATGCATCAGCCATGATTGTAGGGGCTGAGGGAACCAGAGGGGTGAGGCAGCAGGAGGAGGCTGTGAGTGTACAGGAAGCAGCTGAAACAACCTGTCCCTGGTGAAGTGGACCATTGTTGTTTGACGTCACACTGTATCTATGGATACAGTTGGGCCGTTTATGATGTCAAAGTGAACTTCAGTTTTGGCATCCGACAACTGATGACATCACAGAGTCTCCCCTCCCCCCATGCGATTGCGAGGCTGAATCAGCCAATCATTGCCTCCACCCACTGGCTCTCATTCTCCACATCGACGGTGTCGAACTTGCCCTTGTTTTGGACTATCCCCATTGACACTCCATTTACCTGGTTTGGTAGCAATCTCACCGGACTCAGCAGGCACTGGTTTCAATTTCCAAGCCAGGGATTTGAGCTCCATAATCCAGGCCGACACTCCGCCCGGTGCCAGTACTGAGGGAGTGCTGCACTGTCGGATGTAGATGTATATACTCAAGAATTTGAGCTCCATAATCCCAGCCGACACTACCTCTTTGCCAGTACTGAGGGAGTGCTGCACTGTCGGAGTTCAGCAGATATGCTGTAGGACTTGAGCTACACAATCCAGGCCGACAGCCCCCCACGGTGCCAGTGCTGAGGGAGTGTTGTACCACCGGAGGTACATGCACATGCTCTTAAATCTCCAGGATTCCTGATCTCCATAATCCAGCCAGCACACCGTTGCCAGTCCGGAAAGAACACTGCACTATCAGAGGGGGCTTCTATCTCATGAGATGTTTTGAACATCACTCATTTCAGGTGCATGCAAGATACACCATGGGCAGTATGTCGAAGAAGGTCATTGGGCAGTTCTGCAGAGTGTCCTGATGTCAATTGTTATTACAATGACGTTATTAACTTTTCCTTATCTCAGTGCTGTTTCTGGAATCTTGCTCTGCGAAGTGATGCGGCATTTCACCAGTCGCAATATTTCGCTTTCAGTTCAGTGTTTGTAAAGCTGTCTGGGACCTGCTGTGTTGCCCAGAAGGGCTTTGAAATACATTTTGATGTCTCCGTTACTTTGTAACCAAAATCGAACTCACCGTTTGTGGAATCTGAGTCCCGGATGTAAACACTTCTCCTCCTCACAGAGCAATGGACATTGAGTTAGTGACATTCTACTGTACATGATATTCCTCTGATCCACTTCTCATTGTTCTTTCATTTATTCCACAACAGCTAAACTATCAAAACCAGTGATAAGACTTAATGAATGGACTGGGGTTTATGTTGTCGGAGAGAGAGTCACAATTACCTGCTCTGTGACTGGGGATTATCAGGATAAAATCTTCCATTTTTACAGAGGTGACCAGGAACTGTCCCTCTCACAGGTCATCACAAAGAATAACATTGGAACAGTTCATGTTACCGCTGGAACAGATGGAGAAGAATACAGCTGCGCATATAACGTTTCTGTCAATGATCGGCGGATAGATTCCCCGCTGAGCGAGCATGTGTTGGTGACTATAACAAGTCAGTGACCGGGAACATAAACTGTTACATGACAATAAAATATTGTTTGTATTTTTTACATAACCATGTTATAAACATTGCAACAAAATGTAACGTTCAATGTACAGAGGAAGCAGTGGAACCGAATGAGCTTCGATTTCATTTCTCAACCCGTGACAGCCTTCGTGAATGAATGTCCACGCTGTGCATTGTCTGTGATGGCAGGGGCTGAGTAGGGCATGGGAGGAAGGCAGGATTGGGGGGCGGTGGGTGACAGGGCAGGCAGCAGCTCGACTTTTCAGTTGCTGGGGAGAGCTGCAATCATGCGCTTTGATCTAACGTCGCAGTCCAGCTGATGACAGGGCTATGTCCATTCTGAGGTCAAAATGTCCAAGAATATCCTACTCCAAACGGTGATGAAGTCACAGCGAAACCCCCAACCCGCCCTATCCTTTGTGATCCTGAGGTGACTTGACAGGGAGCATGTAGAGAATATGATGCTTCTTAGGGAATAACCTAGAGCGTATTGTCCAGGTTTAAAAGAAGCGGCCCCGCATTTTAGGCAGAGATCAGCAGAATGGTTTTCTCTCTCAAAGGGTGGTGAGTCTTGGAACTCTATACCTCAAAAGGCGAATATCGCGCATTTGAATATTTTTTGAAGGCAGATCGATACAGATCCCTGCAACAAAATCAAACGGTCAATGTTTGGCGAGAGGAGTTTATGCGAAAACCGCTAACTTCATTGCTAAAGTTCTGACTTTCTCCCTGAGAGAAAGGGCCCTGAATTCACCCGCTGGTCATCGACTACCACTGCAAGCGCTGAGATGAGAAGGGGAGGAAAGCAGGAGGAGGTTGTGAAGGGACAGTCAGCAACTGAAGGATTCTGTCATTGGGGGAGGAGGGGGTGGCCATTGCTGGGTGACGTCACGGTCTAACTCGGGATTGGGTGATGCCCTTACTGACATCATACTGGGTCCTAGTGCTCAATCCGACCAAAGATGCGGCCACACAATAGAGAAACTACATTGCAGAATCCAATTGCGGCAGGGCAAGATGTACCGTCCAATCCATGCACCGTTTGGCTTTCATACTCCACATTGATGCTGTAACTTGGCGCCTTTGTCGTGTACTATATTCACTGATGTCCTTACCGCGACTGTAGCACGCTACCCTAAGTAAGAAGGTTGAATAATCAACTCCCATTCCAGATTGAGCTCAATAATCCAGGATGTCTCACTCACACACAGCGACAGTGCTGAGGGAGTGCTGCTCTGCCTGAGGTAGATGTACACAGTGGGACTTGAGCACCATATTGCAGGCCGACACTTCCCCGGTGCAATCACTGAGGCAGCGCTGCTTTGTCGGAGGTAGATGTAAATACTCCAGGATTTGATCACCATAAACCAGGCCAACACTAACCACCCGCACCTTCGCCCTCCCGGTGCCAGTACCGAGGGTGTGCTGCACTGTCGGAGGTAGATGAGTGCACGAATGGCCCTTAGCTTCAGCACCGAAGTCCCCTGACACAGTGAGAGTATAGTGGGAGATTTGTAATGTCAGAGGTGCTGTGTTTCAAATGAGAAAATGAAAACAAAGTCTGGAGTCCCGCCTCTCAGGTATCGGCATGTGGCCTCACTTGCTTCACTTCACAGAGCATCAATCCGTAATTCTGCCCGTCTCATGTCACCCAATAACAATGCATCAGAACACATCACTCACAAGGTGCACATTATCCCGTCATTGTCTCATTACTGTTAATGTGCAAAGATAATCAACCTTTGTCCTCTTATCAAATCGTTACAAATGACAACATTGGAACATTCACTGTGTCCGATACAAACCAAGGAGGGTGGGGGAGGGGAGGGGGGGGGGGTGGGTGGGGGGGGTGGTGGGGGGTAACATTGTAAATAAAGAGCTCCTTTTAAGGGAAGGAATTTACCATCCCAGTAAATTGCGAATGTCATTGTAGCAGGTGAGTGACTGCGAACGCGAGAGTTAATATGTCTATTCATCACTCCTTGGAATTGGAGAATAAACCCTTGTTTAACATTCTCTAACTCTGAGGGGAGACATTGTGTTTATCTCTTGTCTACTCCTGATCCAAAACATTGACCCATTACTACCCATTAATCACAACCAGAAAATGCAACAGCACGGACGGGGGCCACTCGGCCCATCTTGCCTGTGCAAGCTCTTTGATAAAGCTATCATTTATTCATTTTTTTATGAGGTGTGGCAATAAATGGCAAGGATAGAATTAAATTGCCTCTTACTCGTTGCCATTTAGAAGCAAGTTATATTCACTCACAAACGTTTAACCAAACTTTCTGCCAAATTATCCATGAACAATATTTTTCCAGTTCCACTGAAAGTTCCTGTTGAATCTGCTTTAACCTTTTTCTGGTTACATTGACAAATGGACCACAGGAGGATCTGATACTAGTTACGATCGTTCATTCGAATATTTGCAAGGAGAGAACCACCTCAAAGCAGCTTGAGGTAGCACTCTCCAAAATTACAAGTCTGCAGCTTATTTAAACATCACTGATCACGTACAACAACATTGTTCAGATTCCAATCTTGTCTGCATATAGGTTTACATTAAACAGGGATCTATAGATCCAGGCACACACATCCCCCTTCACCCAGGCAGAGCCTTCACACATTATCTGGTCTAGGACCGTCTGTCCTTCCTTTATCCATTGAAGAACACACTTAATCGATGTTATTTTCATCCTCCGTCTCCAGTCTGGCTCCCAAGGCCTTTCTGGTGATGGCAGGCCCTAAGGGTGTGCGAGGTTCTTCTGGGAACCTCTAAATGTTAATGCGCTTGATGCAACTGGCTGCCTGGAAATTTGAGGTAATTGCCTTTCAATAAATTCATCCTGCATTCTCCCTAACACACCTCAAGTAATTCCCATCTGTAATTGCCCTTTTGATGGCGGTGATGAGCTGCATCGTTGACAATCTGCCGTCCACCTGGTGCATGGAGGCACAAACGCACACGAAACTCACGCCCACGCGCACACACAAACACACACACACACGCACAGGCATGTACAAACACAGACACACACAGCAACAAGCACATAATTAGATATATCACAAACCGCCTGATATTCCAGTACAATTTTGAAAAAGAATGAGTTTTTGAAATGCGCTTTGAAATGTGTGAGTTATTTGTTAAGTTTAATCAAAATCCCGACTCACCCTTTATCGAATCTCATTCGCTGATGTCAACAGTCTCCTTCAATATGGATCGATTTCCTTTGTGGCACCAAAAATACTGTACATTACATTCGTACAATACATTTATAATTGCCATGTCCATTGTCTTTTTTTAAGACAGAGCCGCTAAGAAAACCAGTGATATCGCTTGATGAATCAACATGTTTGTATGTAGATGGAGAGACGGTCACCATGACCTGCACTGTGACTGGAGATGATCGGGATAAAACCTTCAATTTTTACAAAGATGATGCATGGCAGTACTCCTGGCAAATTGGCACCAATACTGGAACATTCCCGGTTACTGGTAGAAGTAGCGAAGGGCGATACCAATGCGAATACGTGATTTCCATCAGAGGTCGGCATTTAACGTCCCCAAAGAGCGAGGCTGTGGCCCTGACTACCACAGGTGAGTGACAGGGAACAGAGATTGTTAATACCTCTACTCACCAGGATTAGCATATTCACAAATTCAGGTCCCTGCATCAAAATGAAACGCTCAGTGATCGGGGAGAGGAGATCATGGGAAAACCTTTGACTTCATTGCTCAAGTCCTGACGCGTTCCCTGAAAGAATGGGTCCTCAATTCACCCGCTGGGCATCAACGGCCAATGCTAGTGTTGAGATGGGAAGGGGAGGAAAGCGAGAGGAGGTTGCAAGGGGACAGTCAGCAGCTGAAGGATTCAGCCACTGTCGGTGAGTGTATCCATTGTTGTGTGACGTCACCGTCTAGCTCGGGATTGGGCGATGCTCTTTGTGACATCATACTGGGACCGAGTGTCCAGCCCCGGCCATTGAGGCGGACACAAAATACATAAACCACATCCCAAAACCGGCATGCGGTAGGGCATGATGTAGCGTCCGATCTTTTCACCGTTTTACTTTAATTCTCTACGTTGATGCTGGCAATACTTGCATTTGTCATGGACTACCGTCATTCCTGTCCTCAACACGAATATAGCACGCTACTCTAAAGTCAGAAAGTTGTCTGATCTGGCCCCATTTCAGACTGGAGGGCGATCATCCAGGTCGACATTCTCCCAGGTGCCAGTACAAAGCATGTGCTGCACTGTCGGAGGTAGATGTGCAATACCTTGGACTTGAGCTCCATAATCCTACACTATAATACCCCAGTGCCAGTACTGAGGGAGTGTTCCGCTGTCGGAGGTGGATGTATTCATTCCTGCATTTGAGCTCCATAATCCAGCCTGACCCTGCCCCCGGTGTCGGTTTAGAGGGAGCGCTGCACTGTCGGTGGTGGATATATATACTACATTACTGAAGCTCCCTAATCCAGGCCGACATGCCCCCAGTGCCAGTACTCGGTGAGTGCTGAACTGTAGAAGGTAGATAAATGCCCTGTAGGACGTTAACTCCAGGATCCAGGTTCCCTGACAGAGTGAGAGTAAAGTGGGAGTTTAATTTCAGAAGTACCGTGTTTCAGATGAGCCAGTGATAAACGTCTGAAGTCCCGCCTCTCAGGTGCCTGTACGTGATCCCACTTGCCTTCACTTCACAGAACATCAATCGGAAGTGCTGCCCTTTCTCCTGTGTCCAAATATGAATCCATCAGAGCACATCTGTCGCAATGTGCACACTATCCGGCCATTGTCTCATTACTGTTTTTGTGCAAAGATATTAAACATTTGTTCTCTTATCAAATCGCCACAAAGGACAACATTGGACCATTCACTGCGCCCGATACAAACCAAGGAGGGGGGTACCATTGTAAATAAAAACTCTCCGTCAAGGGAAGGGAGTTAAATCCCAGCTCAGTGAATCTGTGAATGTCACGATAGCAGGTGATTGAGGGGAAACAGCATATAGTAATGTGCCTATTCAAACACTCCTGCAGTTTATCGGAATAATCCTAGCTTCACATTCTCTAACACTCAAGGTGGCTTTGTGTTCATCTCTTGTCTAATACTGATCAAAGCACTGATCTGTTGCTGCCAGTGTCACCATTAGTCACAGAATCAGAAAATGCAACAGCACAGACGCAGACCACTCGGGCCATCTTAACTGTGCAATCTCTTTGAAGGAGCTATCAACATTTCATTTGTTTACGAGGTGTGGCAATAAATGGCAAGAAATTAATTGCGGCTTCCTAGTTGCGCTTTAGAAGGCAAGTTATATTCACTCCCAAGCAATTGTCCAAAATAATCTGCTAAATTATCCTTTAGCATTGTTTATACAGATTTGTTTGAAAGTTCCTGTTGAATCTGCTATCACCTCAAGTAATTCCCATCCATAATTGCCCTTTGGAAGGTCGTGATGAGCAGCATTTTTTTGACCATCTGCAGTCCATCCGTTTCATGGAGGCACACGCGCACACGCAAGCATACCCACGCGCCCACGCGCTCACAAACATACACGCGCACACGCCCACACGCACGCACACAAACACAGGAACGCACAAAGACAGATAAACACTGCAACACGCACAGAATTAACTCTCTCACAAGCCGCCTGATACACCGTTGCAATTTTGAAAATGAACGAGTTTTTGAAATGCGCTTTGAAATGTATTATTTTTTTTTAAGTTCAACCAACACCCCGACTGACCCTCTGTCGAATCTCATTAGCTGAAGTTAACAGGGTCCTTCGGTGCGGCTCAATTGTCTCTGTGGTACCAACAATTACAGAACATTACATTCGGGCGATTCATTTATAATTGTCTTGTCCATTTTTTTAAATCACAGAGCCGTTAAGAAAACCAGTGATAACACTTGATCAATCGACAGGGGTGTATGTAATAGGAGAGACGGTGACCATGACCTGCACTGCGACTGGAGATGTTCGTGAGCAAACCTTCTATTTTTACAAAGATGATGAACGACTGTTTTACTGGCTATTTGACACAAATGACAATACTGTAATATTCCCGGTTAGAGGTAGAAGTAGCGAAGGGCGATACCAATGTCAATACGGAATTTCCGTCAGAGGTCGGCATCTAAAATCCCCAAAGAGCGAGGCTGTGGCCGTGACTACCACAGGTGAGTGACAGGGAACAGAGATTTTTAATACCTCTACTCACCAGGATTAGCATATTCACAAATTCAGACCCCTGCATCAAAATAAAATGTTCAGGATGTGGGGAGATGATCGCATGCGGAAACCATTGACTTCATTGCTCAACTCCTGACTCGTTCCCTGAAAGAACGGGTCCTGAATTCACCCGCTGGGCATCAACTAGCACTGCAAGTGTTGAGGTGGGAAGGGGAAGAAAGCAGGAGGAGGGTGTAAGGGGGCAGTCAGCAGCTGAAGGATTCTGTCACTGGGGGAGGGGGTATCTATTCTTGGGTGACGTCACGGCCTACCTCTGAATTGGGTGATGCACTTCCTGACATCATACTAGGCCCAAGTGCCCAAGCTCCGGCTATTGAGGCTGTCAAACAATAGAGAAACAACATCCCAAAACGACATGCGATGTGGCATGACGTACCTTCCAATGCTTTCACCGTTTGCCTTCAATTCTCCACATTGATCCAGGCACTATCTCTTTTGTCATGGATTGTCATTTCTGTCCTCATCAAGAATAGAGCACGCTACCCTAAGTCAGAAGCTTGTGTGATCAAACTCCACTTCAGACTGGCGATCAATCACCCCGGCCGACCCTCCCCCTGGTGCCAGTACTGAGGGAGTGCATTAGGGACAGGGCTGGTGGCAAACCCTTGGCTTTCCTCAGGTTGTTGGATTTTATTATGGATATCTATGGAAGTCATTTTCGCACACAGGATTCAGAAAGTTTTATCAGGAGAGGATAAGGAGGAGTCAGAAAGGCTATCAACGACACACTGGGAGTGTGAAACAATACCTGTGTCAGTCAGGGTCCCTGGGTGTAAATTTGCACAACTGATTATCGAATAAACCAAACACTCAGCTTCTCACCTGCAAAATAGCCCAAGCGACTTCAACTGAAGAACATGGGAAGTGAGGAGCTGTACACGACATAGCTCATGCTGCTGCTTTGTCAATTGCTTTCGTGTTGGGTGAGAATGTTGACCCAGTGAAATGAAGCCCCTGTGCGATGACACTTACCTGACTAGATATTAAAACGATGCAGAATTAAGGTACCATGTGTACTGAGTGTAACAACTCCTGCTTCCCATCATATAATAGACTTCGCTGTGTGTGTTGTGTGAATCCAGAGGTGAAATATCCAGAGGGACACTGAAGGCTGAATAGGGACTGATGGAGCAGGGACGAGGGGTCTCTATGGTGTATTAAAGCCCCAAATATATTCTCCACATATTAACCTCCACCAGTAAATGATATATTAAAGCCCCAAATATATTATCCACACATTTACCACCCCTCCAAGAAAATGTTTTTTTGAAGCCACAAATATAATCTCCACACATTCACCCTCCCCCAGTAAATAAATAAATTGTTAATGGGGGAGGTGGAAAGTGAAAGTTTAACTCTCCTCAAGTTGGAGAAACTTTCCTGGGATGAAAGTGATCCAATGCCACCCTCTGTTGGCGGATCACGGCTACTGCAGGCGCTGCTCTTTGACAGACTCAGAGAGGTTCAGTCACTGGGTGGCTGGGTCTGAGCACAGGCTGATGGGGTATGAACGCTGCAAAGGGAGTGAAATTTGCAGCGGACGCTCGGCTGGTGCATTCGGCCCTTTAGTAGCGGACACTGCCCATCAGCTCTGCTCCTCTTTCCCCGTTGGGGATATTATCTGGAGATATTGTTTGGGGGATTATTCCAGGCTGCAATGTGGACGTTTGGTACAGATTTCAGACACTGCTCCCAGTGTCAGGATCACTTTGCTGTACTCTGTAAACCCTCTGCAAGACATTGTCAATGTTTAACCCCCACCCCTTCCCCAAAGCCACACACACACACTGCATCTTGCTAAAGGTTTCTCATGAATTCGTTCCCAGGATAATTTTCCCCATTTCTCACACCGACTCTTAATCCCAGGAACAAAGATTGGAAACACCCACATTTTATGGGGATAAATTTATTTTTTACATCTTTACCACCTTTATTCACCCTGTGTCTATGCCGGACCAGGAGAGAAGATTTATACAGACCTTTCCCATTTTGCGGCTCTTGCCCTGTGACCCTGTGGGTTACAGTGATACAGCCAGACGGGTAGACTCGAAGTGAAAATGCCCCACACCCACTCTTGAACCCCACCCCCCCCCCCCCCCCAAACTACCCGCCCATTTACCCCGCCAGTTGTAAACCTCACCCAAAGTCTCTAACAGAATTATCAGCGAGAGACTCCCTTTCGAATGCTGGTGTCGACTCTGGTGAAACAGGTGAATCTTCCCCACCGCACAATAAACATACAGAGTCTCAATGATGCCTCCATTAACTTTGGAGCTGATAAAGCCCCAAATATAATCTCCACACATTCATCCTCACCCCAGTAAATGTTGTATTAAATCCCCAAATATAACCGTTTCTGGGGAAGGTGGGACCTGTACAAGCGGGGTGGTCTACATCTGAACCAGAGCGGGATTAACATCCTTGCGGGCGGGTTTGCTACTGCTGTTGGGAGGAGTTTAAACGAATTCGGCAGGGGGAGGGGACACAGAATGTTAGCAGAATAGGGACACATCATAATACAGTAAAACAATCAAGTCAGAGGGAGTACAGCTGCATTAAGTTTCAAGGGAGTAAGGCAAGGCTGGATGGCCTCTACTTTAATGCCAGGAGTATTCCAGGTAAAACGGGTGAGTTAAGGGTGAGGATTGACACGTGGAATTGTGATATAGTAGCCATCACTGAGATGTGGTTGAGGGAGGGGCAGGATTGGCAGCTGAGCATTCCGGCATATAGAATCTTCAGGCGAGACAGGGGAGGGGGTAAAAGAGGAGGAGGCGTTGCATTTGATGAGGTGTCCCATCAGATATCACTGTTTGTGATTGGCCAGTGGGAATTGTCCACATTCTGCACTGAATGTAACTCTTTCGAGTACATTCACAGTTCCTGGTTTCCGGGAGTGGGACATGAACCCACAACTTTCTGATTCAAAGGCGAGGGCGCTATGAACTGAGCCACAGCGTTGCATTGGGCAGCTGCCGCAAAGGCGCAATGGGGAAGGGTCGCTGTCTAAGACCTTTCTACCACAGCGCACCGAGAGACTGGGAACTGTTTAGAGCCCCTCGGGCTGTACAGATCAAAATGAAAGGCTGTAAATGATTGTAATATTGTTTGTACTGATGAACCTGGTGATACATTTTGTAAAAGTTTGGCCTGGATTGTACCCTTGTAATGTTGTTTTTGAAATGGTTTTGAATGTGATTGAAGATGTTTTATGAATAAAGTATATTTTTACAAAAAAAAAAGGAGGAGGCGTTGCATTATTAGTTAAGGAGTCAGTTACTGCAGTAAGGAGAGATGATATCTTGGAGGGGGCATCGAATGAAGCTTTGTGGGTAGGGCTTAGGAATAAAAAAGGGTCAGCCACATTGTTAGGTGTTTATTATAGACCCCCAGATAGTCAGCGGGGAATTGAGGAACAAATATGTGCACAATTTGTGGAGGTGTGTAAAAACAATAACAATAAGGTAATTATATTCAGTGGTTTCAACTTTTCCTACATTAATTGAGGTAGACATAGTGTTAAGGGCTTGGATGGAGTGGATTTCTTGAAATGTGTACAGGAGAACTTTTTAGGTCAATATATAGAGGGTCCAACAAGGGACGGTGCAGTGCTGGACCTAATTCTGGGGAATGAAGCCGGACTGGTGGCTGAGGTGGTGGTGGGGGAGCATTTTAGCAATAGCGACCACAACATGGTACAGTTTAAACTTGTTATGGACAAAGAAATAGACAAGTTGCAAAAAAAAAAAAAAAAAAATTGTTTGGACTGGGGGAGAGTGGATTTCAGTAAAATAAGGCAGGATCTGGCCAAGGTAGACAGGGAACAGCTACTTGTGGGGAAACCTACAGAACAGCAGTGGGGGGTGTTCAAAAAGGAAATGGGGAGGGCACAGGCTCAACATGTTCCCTCTAGGGTGATAGGAAGGAGTAATAAGCCCAGAGAACCATGGATGACCAGAGGTATTCAGGATAAGATGAGAAGGAAAAGAGAGGCTTTTAGCAGGTACAGGGGAAGCAAATCAGCAGAGGCATTAGTGGAGTACAGACAGTGCGGGGCGGAGCTTAAGAAAGCAATTCGGACAGCAAAGAGGGGATATGAGAAAGCTCTGGCTGGTAAAAGTAGGGAAAATCCCACGATATTCTATAAGTATATCAATGGGAAGAGGATAACCAGGGAAAGGGTAGGGACCAAGGGGACAATCTATGGGTGGAGCCAGAGGACATCGGTAGAGTGTTGAACGAATACTTCACGTCCGTCTTCACCCAAGAGATTGAGGATGAAGGTATCGAACTCGAGGAGAGAGACTGCGAGGTTCTTAAGCAAATTGATATAGGGAGTGACAAGGTGTTGGAGGTTTTGGCAGGCTTAAAAGTGGACAGATCTCCAGGTCCGGATGATTTGTGTCCCAGACTGCTGAGGGAGGCAAGGGAGGAGATCGCAGGGGCTCTGACCGGAATTTTTAATTCCTCTCTGGCCCCGGGGGAGGTGCCAGAGGGCTGGAGAACAGCTAATGTGGTTCCGCTATTTAAGAAGTGTTGTAGAGATAAGCCAGGGAACTACAGGCCAGTGAGTCTCACGTCAGTGGTAGGGAAACTCTGGGAGAAAGTTCTGAAGGAGAGTATCTATCTCCAATTGGAGAGGCAAGGTTTGATCAGGGATAGTCAGCATGGCTTTGTCAGAGGGAGGTCATGCCTAACAAATTTGATTGAATTTTTTGAGGAGGTGACCAGGTGTGTAGATGAGGGTAGTGTAGTTGATGTAGTTTATATGGATTTCAGCAAAGCCTTTGACAAGTTCCCACATGGGAGACTTATAAAGAAGCCAAATGCACATGGGATACAGGGTAATTTGATAAGGTGGATTCAAAATTGGCTTAGTTGTAGGAGACAGAGGGTGATGACAGAAGGATGCTTTAGTGACTGGAAGCCAGTGTCCAGTGGCGTACCACAGGAATCTATGCTGGGTCCCCTATTATTCATCATTTATATAAATGACATAGATGACTATGTGGGCGGTAGGATTAGTAAGTTTGTGGATGACACAAAGATTGGCCGGGTGGTTAACAGTGAGGTTGAGTGTCTTGGGCTACAGGAAGATATAGACGGGATGGTCAAATGGGCAGATAAGTGGCAAATGGAATTTAACCCTGAAAAGTGTGAGGTGATACACTTTGGAAGGAGTAATTTGACAAGGAAGTATTCAATGAACGGCATGGCACTAAGAAGTTCTGAGGAACAAAGGGACCTTGGCATGTGTGTCCATAGATCTCTGAAGGCGGAGGGGCATGTTAGTGGGGTGGTGAAAAAGGCATATGGGACACTTATTCCCTGGCTGATCTCTATAACCCTTCTTAAATAGCGGAACCACATTAGCTGTTCTCCAGTCCTCTGGCACCTTCCCCGTGGCCAGAGAGGAATTAAAAATTTGGGTCAGAGCCCCTGCGATCTCCTCCCTTGCCTCCCTCAGCAGTCTGGGACACAAATCATCCGGGCCTGGAGATTTGTTAAATTTGATATTAATCGTGCATTTTATAATTATTACTTTATAACATATTGTCATTCCAGACCAGCGTTTGAAGCAACCTGTTTCTGCCCATCAACATCAGTTCTCAACCATTTTAAATGCCTCTGTAAAACCATTCTTTGTTATATTACTCTGATAAGTGGAAAAAAAAACACACCAAGTTGTCCATGTCAGATTCCACGTTTCTTCATTGTAGGTAACCTTCTGGTGAATATACGCTCCCTCTCTTTCTCTCCCTCTCTCTCTCACTCTCTCTCTCTCTGTGTTTCTTGCTCTTTCTTTGTCTCTGCCTCACTCTCTCTCTTTTGCACCTCTCTTTCCTTGCCTCTCCCTCCTTTTCACTCTCTCTTTCTCATCTCTCTCTCTCTTTCTTTCCCTCTCTTTCTCATCTCTCTCTCTCTCTGTCTCTATCTCATCTCTCTCTCTTTCTCATCTCACTCTCTCTGCCTCTCTCTCTTTCTCTCTCTTTTTCTGTCTTTCTCTGTCTCACACTCTCTCTCAGTCTCGCTCTCTCTCTCATCTCTCTCTCTCTGTCTTACTCTCTCAATCTGCACCCCCTCTCTCTCTCTTTCTCATCTCTCTCTGTCCCTCCCCCTCTCTCTCTCTCTTCCTGTCTCTCTTTCTCATTGCGCTCTCTGTCCTGCTCTCTCTCTCTCTCTCTCTTTCTCATCTCTCTCTCTTTCTCATTGCGCTCTCTGTCCTGCTCTCTCTCTCTCTCTTTCTCATCTCCCTCTCACTTTCTCATTGCGCACTCTGACTTGCTCTCTCTCTCTCTGTCTCTCTCCCTCTCTCTCTCTGTTGTGTCAAGAATATTTCTACAGTATGAAGGCTAAAAGTGTTCAAAGTTCCCCACCCATGCCATTGTTAAAGATGGTATCATCTGTTCCATTATACGTCAACATTTCTACCCCGGACATCCCACCCTGTAAGTCAACTGTTACTTTTTAGTTAGATTGATCCATTTTGAGGTGTTGACGTTAGATTGCTGTCATCCTGAAGCCCCAGATTCTCCTGTTCTCCAACATCAGTCAGCTTTCACTCGGTCCCAGCCACTGAGAGGCATTCCAATGTG
Source organism: Cetorhinus maximus (assembly GCF_964194155.1). NCBI lineage: Eukaryota > Metazoa > Chordata > Chondrichthyes > Lamniformes > Cetorhinidae > Cetorhinus > Cetorhinus maximus. The sequence continues at coordinate 5,058,608 of NC_135916.1, forward strand.
GAACTATCAGGAGAGATTTAACAGACTGGGGCTCTTCTCTCTAGAAGGGGAAGGCCGAGGGCTCACCTGATAGAGGCCTTAGATTAATAAAGCATTTGATAAGGCCTTAGGGAAGAAAGTGTTTCCACTTGTAGGTAATACCCGGGTCATGAACATGTGTCAGTCACTAATAAATCCAGCCGGGGAATTCATGAGGAACCAGAGAGTGGGAAGAATATGGAACTCACTGCCACAGGTAGTGGTTGAGTTGAATGGATTCAATGTATTGAAAGGGAAGACAGATAAACACATTTTTAAAAATTCATTCACGTGATGTGGGCATCACTGGCTAGGCCCGTGTTCATTGCCCATCCCTAATTGCCCCCTGAGAAGGTGGTGGTGAGCCGCCTTCTTGAGCCGCTGCAGTCCATGTGGTGTAGTTACACCCACGGCGCTGTTAGGGAGGGAGTTCCAGGATTTTGTCCGTGCAGTGTGGGTACACCCACGGCACTGTTAGAGAGGGTGTTCCAGGATTTTGTCCATGCGGTGTAGGTACACCCACGGCGCTGTTAGGGATGGAGTTCCAGGATTTTGTCCGTGTGGTGTAGGTACACCCATGGTGCTGTTAGGGAGGGAGTTCCAGGATTTTGACCCAGCGACAGTGAAGGAACGGCCGATGCTTTTCCAAGTTAGGAGGGTGTGTGGCTTGCAGGGAAATGTCCAGGTGGTGGTGCTCCCATGTGTCTGCTGCCCTTATCCTTCTAGATGGTAGCAATCGTGGGTTTGGAAGGTGCTGTCGAAGGAGCCTTGGCGAGTTGCTGCAGTGCATCTTGCAGATGGTACACACACTGCTGCTACTGTGCGTCGGTGGTGGAGGGAATGAATGTTTGTGGATGGGGTGCCGATCAAGCGGGGCTGCTTTGTCTTGGACGGTGTTGAGCTTCTTGAGAGTTGGGGGAGCTGCAACTCATCCAGGCAAGTGGAGAGTATTCCATCACACTCCTGACTTGTGCCTTGTAGATGGTGGACAGGCTTTGGGGAGTCAGGAGGTGAGTTACTCTCCGCAGGATTCCCAGCCTCTGACCTGCTCTTGTAGCCACAGTATTTATGTGGCTGGTCCCAGTTCAGTTTCTAGTCAATGGTAACCCCCAGGATGTTGCTAGTGGGGGATTCAGTGATGGTAATACCCATTGAATGTCAAGGGAGAAATGAATATCAGGATATGCAGATGGAGCTAGATGAAGGCGATAGTGAGGAGGCTCAGAAGTGGCCTGTGAATGAAACTCATCACTGTCGATCTGTCTGGAGCGGAATGATAGATGCTGAGAGCTCATATGGCCCTGTGAACACGCTCTGAGGATATTGGATAAAAGCAAAAAACTGCGGATGCTGGAAATCCAAAACAAAAACAAAAACACCTGGAAAAACTCAGCAGGTCTGGCAGCATCTGCAGAGAGGAACACAGTTGACGTTTCGAGTCCAAATGACCCTTCAACACAACTAAGTAAAAATAGAAGAGAGGTGAAATATAAGCTGGTTTAAGTAGGGGGAGGGTAGAGCTGGATAGAGGGCCAGTGATAGGTAGAGATAACCAAAAGATGTCACAGACAAAAGGACAAAGAGGTGTTGAAGGTGGTGATATTATCTAAAGGAATGTCTAATTAAGGGTAGAAAGCAGGACAAGCAAGGTACAGATAGCCCTAGTGGGGATGGGGTGGGGGGAAGGGATCGAAATAGGCTAAAAGGTAGAGATAAAACAATGGGTGGAAATACATTTAAAAATAATGGCAATAGGTGGGAAAAGAAAAATCTATATAAATTATTGGAAAAAACAAAAAGGTGGGGGAAAATCAGAAAGGGGGTGGGGATGGAGGAGAGAGTTCATGATCTAAAATTGTTGAACTCAATATTCAGCCCGGAAGGCTGTAAAGTGCCTAGTCAGAAGATGAGGTGCTGTTCCTCCAGTTTGCGTTGAGCTTCACTGGAACAATGCAGCAGGCCAAGGACGGACATGTGGGCATGAGAGCAGGGTGGAGTGTTGAAATGGCAAGCGACAGGGAGGTCTGGGTCATGCTTGTGGACAGACCGAAGGTGTTCTTCAAAGAGGTCACCTAGTCTACGTTTGGTCTCTCCAATGTAGAGGAAACTGCATTGGGAGCAACGAGTGCAGTAGACTAAATTGAGGGAAGTGCAAGTGAAATGCTGCTTCACTTGAAAGGAATGTTTGGGCCCTTGGACGGTGAGGAGAGGGGAAGTAAAGGGGCAGGTGTTGCACCTTCTGCGGTTGCATGGGAAGGTGCCATGGGAGGGGGTTGAGGTGTAGGGGGTGATGGAGGAGTGGACCAAGGTGTCCCGGAGGGAATGATCCCTGCGGAATGCCGCCAGAGGGGGGGGTGGTGAAGGGAAGATGTGTTTGGTGGTGGCATCATGCTGGAGTTGGCGGAAATGGCGGAGGATGATCCTTTGAATGCGGAGGCTGGTGGGGTGATAAGTGAGGACAAAGGAGGATATTGGAGCCTGGGTCGATTTCCTTCACCCTTCCTGCAGTCAGATCCTCGCTTAAGTGTTCTTTTGATGAACGAGATCTTACCTTAGTCCCATGTACTTCGATTCCTCATCCAACTGGTCAATGGTGTTCTTTGAAACATCTCTCTCTCGCCCTTTGGCCTAATTCCTCTTTCTTCTCCTTTTCTCTCTGTCATTTTCGTCTGTGTGTGTGTGTGTGTTTCTGTGTTCATCTGTTACTCTATGTCTGTCACTCATCTCTGTTTCTGTCTCTGTCTCTGTCTCTCTCCCGCTCTCTCTTTCTCTCTGTCTCAATATTTCACCCTTTCTCCATTTTACTCTCTGTCAGTTTCTGTTTGTGTGTGTGTGAGTGTGTGTGTGCGTGTGTGTGTGTTAGTGTTAGTGTGTGTGTGTGAGTGTGTGTGTGTGAGTGTGTGTGTGTGTGCGTGTGTGTGTGTGTTAGTGTTAGTGTGTGTGAGAGTGTGTGTGTGCATGTGTGTGTGTGTTAGTGTGTGAGTGTGTGTCAGTGTGTGTGTGTGCGCGTGTGTGTTAGTGTGTGAGTGTGTGTGTGAGTGTGTGTGTTCATGTGAGTGTGTGTGTGTGAGTGTGTGTGTGTGTGCGTGTGTGTGTGTGTTAGTGTGAGTGTGTGTGTGTTCATGTGAGTGTGTGTGTGTGCATGTGTGTATGTGTGTGAGAGTGTGTTTGTTTGAGTGTGTGTGTGTGTTCATGTGAGTGTGTGTGTGTGTGTGTGCGTGTGTTTATGTGAGTGTGTATGTGAGTGTGTGTGTGTTAGTGTGTGTGTGTGTGTGAATGTGTGTGTGAGTGTGAGTGTGCGTGTATTTATGTGAGTGTGTGTGTGAGTGTGTGTGTGTTAGTGTGTGTGTGTGTGCGTGCGTGTGTGTGTGTTTGTGAGAGTGTGCGTGTGTTCATGTGAGTGTGTGTGTGTGTGAGTGTGTGTGTGAGTGCTTTTGCCTATTGTTCTGTCTCTGTCTTTCTCTCCCTCTCTGTCTGCCTGTCTCTCTCCCCCTCTCTCACAACCCCTCTCCATCTCTTTCTCGCTCTTTGTTTGTCTCTCTCTCTGTCTCTCTACTCCTTTCTCACAACACTTCCCCATCTCTCTCTCTCTGCCTATCTCTCTCTCCCTTCATCTCTCTCTCTCTCTGTCTGTCTCCTACTTCCTCATTTCTAAATGACCTGTGGCCTTTTCCCCTTTCAGACGTTCATGCCACTTCCTGTTTATTTAAAAAAACCTCTCACATTTTCTCCCTCTGCAGTTCTGTCTGGCTTCACATCCCCATATCCAAACAACTAGTTGACATTCTGAAGCCTCCTGTTCCGTTTTTTCATTGCCTCTTGACAGACAGGCCACCCAGGGAGGTGGAAATACCAGCACCTTGCTAGGCTTTTGGATCTGACTTGTCCTGGTCAGTCTTTATCTTCCACACTGGCAGGTACACATGGTGATCCCATGAGTTTGCCCTGTTCCGCATTGCCTCATCCCCTCTTCCACCGAGAAGTCCCCCCCCCTCCCGTGAATTATCATGAAGCAGTTCCTAACCCAGGCCGTCACATGTCAGTGTGAAATAACCTTTCGAGTAGACCGATTCCATTTGGACTATGAACCGGGGAATGCCAGCAGCCACTGAAACAGTCTACCTGGTGACACAAGCAAAACACTGCGGACGCTGAGAAACTGAGACAAAGAAACAGAAAATGCTGGAGAAAGAACCTCAGCAGTTTTAGCAGCCTCCGCGGAGAGAGAAACAGAGTTAACGGTTCGAGTCCATCAAGATCTTCTTCAGGGCTGAAGAGAAGTGATGAATTTATACTGTTAAAGAGGGTGAGGGGGGCAGGTGAAGCTGGATGGAAGGTCAGCGCTAGGTACGGACAAAGGAGAACATAAGAAATAGGAGCAGGAGGAGGCCATTCAGCCCCTCAGGCCTGCCCAGCCATTCAATGAGTTCACATCTGATCTGCGCCAAACTCCCCTTCCATCCCAGCTCCTCATAGCCATCAACTCCCCGATATTTCAAAAACCTATCTAGCCCCTCTTTAAATATTTTCAGAGATCTAGCCTCCACTACTCTCTGGGGTAGGCGATTCCAGACATTCACTACGCCCTGAGAGAAGAAATTCCTTCGCATCTCAGTTTTAAACGAGTGTCCCCTTGTTCTGTAACCATGTCCCCGAGTTCGAGATTGCCCCCCACTAGTGGAACCACCTTCTCACCATTCTGCCCTCAGAATCTTGGACGTTTCGATAATATCACCCCTCATCCTTCGAAACTCTAATGAATAAAGGCCTAACCTGTGGAGACGTTCTTGATAAGTCAACCCCTTCATCCCAGGAATCAAGCCCTAGTGAATCTCTTTTGAACAGCCTCCAATGGCGGTATACCCTTTCTTAAATACTGGGACAGGAACTGGACACAGAACTCCAGATGCGGCCTCACCAACACCCCTGTCCAGTTGCAACAAGGCTTCCCTATCTTTAAACTTCAACTCCCTAGCAATACAGGCCAAAATTCCATTTGCCTTCTTAGTTACTTGCTTGACAAAGGGGTCATGAACAAAAGGGCAAAGGGAGTGTAAGTGATAGTGGAAAGGGCTAACGAGAAAGGTGTTCATACTGACGTAAAGGTTAAGAAAGCAGAATGTGAACAAAGCAGAACAAGGGTAGCATTGTGTGAACGGACAACATGGAGCAAGATGGTAATTATGTGACCTGCTGTTTTGGGAGGGGGTTAGGGGCCATGCATAGACTCGAACAGTAGGGTAAGAGATGTTGGAACTGGCTAAGAGGAGATGTATTTGAGGTCAAACTGCCCACTGAGTAGATCATTGATTGCATCTCTTTTCTGATAATGTTGCGAATTAATTGAAGTCACTCTTCACACCTCACTGGTGGCACAGCCCCGAGAATCAACTTTATATGTACTCTTTATTGTATCAATCACATCTTAATCCCCAAAACCTCAAATACATCTCCCCTGAGCTAGTTCCAGCGCTTCTCACCCTGCTGTTCAATTCTAGGCCTGGCCCCTAACCCCCTCCGAATCTGTGTAACCTCCTCCACCTCATAGAAATCCCATCCTCCTCTTCATATCCCTCCATGGCCCCTTCAATTCCCATCCTCCTGTTGAAATCGGTCCCTCACCCCCTCCCTCCCTATCTCAACTCCTCCAATACCTACAATTCTCATCCTCCTGTTCAAATTCCTCCCTCGCCCCCTCCCTCCCTATCTCTGTAACCTCCTCCAGCCCCTACAATTCTCATCCTCCTGTTCAAATCCCTCCCTCACCCCCTCCCTCCCTATCTCTGTAACCTCCTCCAGTCCCTACAATTCTAATCTTCCTGTTCAAATACCTCCCTCACCTCCTCCCTCCCTACCTCTGTAACCTCCTCCAACCTCTACATTTCTCATCTTCCTGTTCAAATCCCTCCCTCACCCCCTCCCTCCCCATGTCTGTAACCCCCTCCAGCTCCTACAATTCTCATCCTTCTGTTTAAATCCCTCCATGGACCCTCGCCCCCCCTCCCTCCATATCTCTGAAACCTCCTCCAGCCCCTATAATTCTCATCCTCTTGTTCAAATCCCTCCCTCACCCCCTCCCTCCCTATCTCTGTAACCTCCTCCAGCCCAGACAATTCCCATCCTCCTATTCAAATGCCTCAATGCCCCTCATGCCCTCCCTCCCTCTCTCTGTAACCCCCTCCAGCCCCTACAATGCTCATCCTCCTGTTCGATTCCCTCCATGGACCATCACCCCCACCCTCCTTAGCACTGGAACCTCCTCCAGCCCCTACAATTCTCATCCTCCTGTTCAAATCCCTCCATGGCCCCTCAACTCCTCCCTCCCTGTCCCTGTAACCTCCTCCAGCCCCTACAATTCTCATCCTCCTGTTCAAATCCCTCCATGGCCCCTCAACCCCTCCCTCCCTGTCCCTGTAACCTCCTCCAGCCTCTACAATTCTCATCCTCCTGCTCAAATTCCCCCCCGCCCTTTCCCCCCCACATTCTTATATCGGTAACATAGAGACCCTCCTCCAATTATCTGTAAACGGTTCATCACCTCAGTGTCTGTTCAGTTACAGGGACATTCCCCAGGGAGCCAAGGTGCCTGGAGATCCGCTCTTGGGTGTTGCTCCAGAGGGATGCCAATTCGACATGCCAATACAGGTGCCATACAGCCCTCTGCTGCTCACCTCTTCATCCCAAAGAGATGCTGAACAGACCCGGGGATACCCGGTGTAGCTGCAGCTCCCCACTCGGTCCCTTTCACCAAGAGGAGGGCGGTGTTTGGAGATGGGAGCAAGTGGTTTACAAGCCTAGGGGAGGTCCAGATGAAGGGCTGGTGAGGGCAGCTTGGTACCTCCCAGCATGTGACAGCGCTTCCCCATCACAGAACCACAACCCCGGGCACTTCCCTGCTCTGCGGAGCTTAGTAACACCATTCGTCAGTTTGCTTTCCACCCTCTTTGATTAACATATCACTTCCTTCATCACGTCACATCCAGGCCACTTTATCCGATATCACAACACCTGAGCCGTCTCATCATTAGTCCTGGGCCTCAACCAGAGAAAGAGGCAGCAGGAGATTGCTTCCCAATGCCTGTGTATGGTCTGAACACCATTCTCCAGATGGCAGCTACCTCCAGCCTGCTGCTGATCAGTAAGTCTCTCTTCGTTTCAGCATTTAGTTCACACAACAGCAGGGGCAGGGAAGTTATGTGTTTACTTCACTTTAAGATCTTGATGAAGAAAGGTTGAAATGGGGAAGTTCAAACTCAATGATAACATTATATATTTTTAAATGCTGCAAATCCAATTATGCTTCATTATTTTTTTAACCTTTTTGAAGTGATCTGGGATGCTAAAGCTGTTGAATTGTAATTCAAGTCTCCCCTGCTCAATTCTTTGCTTATAACTCCAGCTCTCCAGCTCACTCCAATTTCTGAGGCTCTGGCCCTCAGCCTCGATTTTAAACTTCATCTTTGGGCTCAACTCGCCCTCTTTAACTTTCAGCTCCTTCAATTCCCTGCCACCCGTCCCTTTCCTAACTTGTTCCTGGACACCTCACCCTCACCACCTCCCGGTGTTCACTGACCCACACTGGCAACATCTCGATTCTCGATTTCTCATCCTCCTGTTCAAATCACTACCTTACCCCCTCCATCCCTATCCCTGTAACCTCCTCCAGCCCCTACAATTCTCATCCGCCTGTTCAAGTCCCTCCCTCACCCCCTCCCTCCCTCTCTCTGTAACCTCCTCCAGCCCCTACAATTCTCATCCTCCTGTTCAAATCCCTCCATCACCCCTTCCCTCCCTATCTCTGTAACCTCCTCCAGCCCCTACAATTCTCATCCTCCTGTTCAAATCCCTCTCTCGCCCCCTCCCTCCCTATCTCTGTAACCTCCTCCAACCCCTACAATTCTCATCCTCCTGTTCAAATCCCTCCCTCAGCCCCTCCCTCCCTATCTCTGTTACCTCCTCCAGCCTCTACAATTCCCATCCTCCTGTTCAAATCCTTCCCTCGCTCCCTCCCTCCTTATCTCTGTATCCCCTTCCAGCCCCTACAATTCTCACCCTCCTGTTCAAATCCCTCCCTCACCCCCTCCCTCCCTATCTCTGTAACCTCCTCCAGCTCCTACAATTCTCATCCTCCTGTTCAAATCCCTCTCTCACCCCCTCCCTCCCTATCCCTGTAACCTCCTCCAGCCCCTACAATTCTCATCCTCCTGTTCAAATCCCTCCCTTACCCCCTCCCTCCCTATCCCTGTAACCTCCTCCAGCCCCTACAATTCTCATCCTCCTGTTCAAATCCCTCCCTCACCCCCTCCCTCCCTATCTCTGTAACCTCCTCCAGTCCCTACAATTCTCATCCTCCTGTTCAAATCCCCTCCCTCACCCCCTCCCTCCCTATCTCTGTAACCTCCTCCAGCCCCTACAATTCTCATCCTCTTGTTCAAATCCCTCCCTCAGCCCCTCCCTCCCTATCTCTGTATTCTCCTCCAGCCCCTACAATTCTCATCCTCCTGTTCAAATCCCTCCCTCACCCCCTCCCTCCCTATCTCTGTAACCTCCTCCAGCCCCTACAAATCTCATTCTCCTGTTCAAATCCCTCCCTCACCCCCTCCCTCCCTATCTCTGTCAGGACAACTGGCCAGGCACTGGTTAAGCAATGGCCTGGGCTGATCATTGGGAAAGGCTGATTACGCTGTTGAATTTCACTGTCGCAATTTTTCAGTCAGTCTGTCAATGTTGAATCAGAAGCTACCATAAGATTACAACATGACACACGTGGTTATGTGTAACGAGCAAGAGCTGACACTTATCCTCCAAATAAGATCATAAGAGTTAAGAAATAGCAACAGGAAAAGGACATCTAAAATTGTTCTACCTGCCCTGATGGTGGCTTTAGCCTCAATGTCCTAAATCTATGACCTCATTCCCACTGACACCATCGTCAATCCTGTTCAACTCAGTGTGAAACAGATTCATTAACGCGGCCTCTACTGCTCTCTGGGGGTAAGAAAGAAGTCCAAACAATCAAGCCCTTCCACAGGGATCCCCTCACCAGGGTCCCCTCACCAGGGTCCCCTCACCGGTATCCCCACACCAGGATCCCCTCATCAGGATCCCCTCACCAGGATCCCCTCACCAGGTTCCCTCACCAGGATCCCCTCGCCGGGATCCCCTCACCAGGGTCCCCTCACCAGGTTCCCTCACTGGGATCCCCTCACCAGGATCCCCTCACCAGGGTCACCCCACTGGGATCCCCTCACCAGGATCCCCTCACCAGGTTCCCTCACCAGGTCCCCTCACCAGGATCCCCTCACCGGGATCCCCTCACCAGGGTCCCCTCACCAGGTTCCCTCACTGGGATCCCCTCACCAGGATCTCCTCACCAGGTTCCCTCACCAGGTCCCCTCACCAGTTCCCCTCACCAGGTTCCCTCACCAGGTCCCCCTCACCAGGTTCCCTCACCAGGTCCCTTCACCAGGTCCCCTCACCAGGATCCCTTCACCAGGTCCCCTCACCAGGTTCCCTCACCAGGTCCCCTCACCAGGTCCCCTCACCAGGTCCCTTCACCAGGTCCCCTCACCAGGTTCCCTCACCAGGTCCCCTCACCAGGTCTCCTCACCAGGTTCCATCGCCAATGTTTAATGTTTATTCTGAGAGACAGCGCAGCCCACAGAGCAGCCCTGGTACTGCACTGGTGGCGCTGGCCTGGATTGCGTCACAGTGGGGCACAAGCCCTCGGCCTTCTGTACCCCCCCCCCCCCCCCCCCCCCACCGTTCCTATTCAGCGGACATTCGGGTTCCTTCCAGGGTCAATCCGCACAATTTCACTACAAGGGGACCGAGCAGAGGCACTCAAAGATCAGAAGATCAGAGGCTGATGCAGCGCAGTGGGAGGCCATTTTTGCCCTTGTGCATGGACTGGCACTTTTTTTTAAACCTTCATTTGAGGGGTGTGGACCTTGCTGGCCGGGCCCAGCGTATATGGCCCATTCCTGATTGCCCCTTGAGAAGGTGGTGGGTGAGCTGCCTTCTTGAACCGCTGCAGTCCGTGTGGGGCAAGACTAATGTCATTAATCTCAATTCCCATGTCCCCCTCACATTTAACGTTTAATAATTATCCACAAACCCTTTAGAAAGTCACTGTTGAACTTGCTTCCAAAGTTCATTCAGGCAGCCGCTTACAGCCCGCAACAAGTTATTGCGCAAGAAAGGCTTCCCCTTTCCCCATCCCCCGAATACCCCCACCCCCTCACCCCGCCCCCCCCCCCCCCCCCCCCCCTTAGCATACAGGGCTACGGACTAAGTGCTGGAAAACAGGATTAGAATAGATAGGTGGTTGATGGTCAGCCCGGACAGGATGGGCCGAAGGGCCTGTTGCTGTGCTGTATCACTCTATGACTCTCTGCTCCTTTGGCGAATTATTTCAATCTGTGTGCACTCTGATTCAATCGAAATCCTTGTGTAGCGAGTTTTGAATACAGTGCTCGAGCTGATGGTGCCTTCACTGATTTGTTGTCTTGCAGTGACGTCGCTCGGAGTTGGGAGTGGTGAGTGTCACAGATACCCTGAAGTGTTCGTCCCAGTGCTTACCTGCGCCGCAGAATGAGAGGAATTGCTGTCACTTGTGAAGTACAGACTCAGGCTTGGAGAGAACATAGATTCTAGTCAAATCATTATACATCATTAATGCTCACTGATAATCCGTGATAGATCCAACTATAACGGATGCTGCTATATTACTGTTATATATATATACTGAAGAAGAGTCATATGTACTCGAAACATTAACTCTGTTTCTCTCTCCACGGATGCTGTCAGACCTGATGAGCTTTTCCAGCATTTTCTGGTTTTGCCGGAGAGAAAAAAGAACAGAAAATGGTGGGAAAAACTCAGCAGGTCTGACAGCATCCGTGGAGAGAGAGGAACAGAGTTAATGTTTCGAGTACATATGACTCTTCTTCAGAGCTGAAGAGAAGAGGAAATGAGTTGCGATTTATATTATTAAAGAGGGGGTGGGGCAGGTGAAGCTGAATAGAAGCCCAGTGATAGGAGGGGGGGATTGACAAAGGGGACGTGGACAAAAGGACAAAGGGAGCGTTAATGGGAGTGTTAAGGATTAAAGGCGGTGCTGATAGTGGCGTTAAGGTAAGAAAGCAGAATGTGATCACAACAGAAGAGGGGTAAGCGCTCTGAAAAGAATAAGTATCACGTGGCCCTTGTGGGGAGTTGGGTGGGTGAAGGGACGGCGTTGGGGTAAAAAAGAGAGAACATTGGCTGCAAAGGTGGGTGGTGGATAAAAAGGGGATAACACAATGAATAAATGAATAATAATATAAATCATAAAAATAGAAATAAGTAGATAAAAAGCGAATTAATAAAAACAGATTTCTAAAACAGGTGGGTTAAAAGTTGGGTTAACTATGAAACAGATTTAGGGGACTTTGGCAAATTGCTTGTGTATTTAATCTCCTATATTTCGACTGGGCCCTGTATTCACTAGAGTTTAGAAGAATGAGAGGGGATCTGATTGAAAAGTATAACATTCTAAGAGGAGCTGGACAGACTGGATGCAGGGAGGATGTTTCTCCTAAATGGATAGTCTAGAACCAGGGGCCACAGTCTCAGGATACGGGTCAGACCATTTAGGACTGAGATGAGGAAACACTTCTTCACTCAAGAGGGTGATCAACCTGTGGGATCCTATACAAAGGAATTCTGTGGAGGCCGGGTCACCGAGTATATTCAAGAAATAAATTGATAACATTTTAAATTTTAGCGCCGTCAGGGGGCATGGAGATAAAGCGGGAATGTGGCGTTGAGTTGGAGGATCAGCCATGATCACATTGAATGGCGGAGCAGGCTCGAGGGGCCGAATGGCCTCCTCCTGTTCCTAGTTTCTCTGTGCCAATGTATTTAAAGGGGGTGATAAAGGGCTGTTGGTGGTTCTGCTTATATGTCTGACGTATTGTTTGCTCTTCAGTTGACTTGCCCAAGCCCATCCTGTCGATGGATCCACCATCGAGCGTTATTCTGCCAGGAGAGGAATTTTCCCTCACCTGTCACTTCCCCTTCACCGACTGCCACGGCGATTTTTATCGAAACGAGGAACTGACGAAAGGGACCTTCTTTGGGAAGAACTACACCGTCGTCATTCATGTCCGTCAAGACACAACCTGGAAAGGCCGTGAGAGCTACAAGTGCAACTATAGGAAGTACTTCAGTGATACCAAGACCTGGTCACGTTCAGGGTTCAGTGAGCTGGTGCACTTCACAGTGACAGGTAAGGGGGGCCCTTATTGATCAAGCCACACGGAGAATCATGCACATTTGTGACACAGGGAGTGCTCACTCAGTCCAAACTGGCTGCTTGAAAGAGGTTTCCAATTATTGCCTATCCCACCCACCACACCCACATGCTGCTCTTTCCCAAGTGCCCGTTTTTTTTTATCAGTTTTCAAAGATATGCCCGGTTCCCTATTTTGAAAGTTCCTATTGAATCTTTCCCTCACTCACCAGGGTCCATTAAGCCAGTGCCTTCCAGGTCACAGGAACCAACTGTATGGAAAAAAACACCTTCCTCCTCATCTCTGGCTCTTCCATGACTCAGACCTGCTTGTCGCTTGCCATTTCAACACGCCATCCTGCCCTCACGCCCACATGTCCATCCTTGGCCTGCTGCATTGTTCCAGTGAAGCACCAACGCAAACTGGAGGAACAGCACCTCATCTTCCGACTAGGCACTTTACAGCCTTCCGGGCTTAACATTGGCTCCAACTACTTCAGACCATAAACCGTCTCCTCCATCCTCACCCGCTTTTTCTAATTCTCTTTTTTTCATCGTTCGTTTTTTAATTTTTTTATCCACTTATTTTCATTTTTATTCATTTATCCGTGGTTTTATCCCCTTTTTAATCCCCCTCTTCTACCCCATGTTCTCTGATCTCTTTACCACGCCGGTATCCCAGAGGGACCATGGCATTGGAGCTCCTCTGCCCCAACCCCCAGGGTGTCCTGTTCTCCCCCTCGCTCAGTTTTCGATGTCCACAGCAGCCCTCAATCGCCCGCGTGTGATCTATTTATGACAGATGAGCTTCCGAAGCCCACAGTCTCGATGGAGCCGGCCTCTGGAGTGGTCACAGTGGGGGAACGAGTCCGGATTAAGTGCTCCGCCAGCTACCCAAGCCACATCTCCCGCTTGTACCGAACACATCACGAGACGCCCATTGATACACAGAATGTTTCAGGCTCCGATTGGTCAGTCAACTTCACCATCACAGAGGCCGACACAAAGGACAGTGGACAATACAACTGTACCTTCGAGAGATCGGTCTCTGGGAAAGAATATGTGTCGCCGCCTAGTGACTCCCTGGATTTAACTGTGAAAGGTGAGCCCTGTTTTATTTAGGGACCTATGTCCCACTATTCTGGCCACATAGGGGTGGTTGATTCCGTAATAGCTTCAGAGTGATTCAAGCTGAATTGATCTGTTACCATCTTCCCCGTCAGTATCTCTACCCTTACTTTCTAGTGACAGACCATTCAACGCCCAACTCTCCAAACAAAATGTGACAGTGTGTTCGCATTTCATACACAGCGCCTTGGGTCTGGAGGCTCCTTAAAACTGTTACCCCGACTCCCTACAGCTGTTACCCCGACTCCCTACACCTGTTATCCCGACTCCCTACAGCTGTTACCCCGACTCCCTACAGCTGTTACCAGACTCCCTACAGCTGTTACCCGGACTATCTACAGCTGTTACCCCAACTCCCTACACCTGTTACCCCAACTCCCTACACCTGTTACCCCGACTCCCTACAGCTGTTACCCCAACTCCCTACAGCTGTTACCCCAAATCCCTACAGCTGTTACCCCGACTCCCTACAGCTGTTACCCCGGCTCCCTACACCTGTTACACCGACAACCTACAGCTGTTACCCCGACTATCTACAGCTGTTACCCTGACTCCCTACATCTGTTACCCCGACTCCCTACAGCTTTTACCCCGACTCCCTACAGCTGTTACCCCGACTCCCTACAGCTGTTACCCCGACTCCCTACAGCTGTTATCCCGACTCCCTACAGCTGTTACCCCGAATCCCTACAGCTGTTATCCCGACTCCCTACAGCTGTTACACAGACTCCCTACAGCTGTTACCCCGACTCCCTACACCTGTTACCCCGACTCCCTACAGCTGTTACCCCGACTCCCTACACCTGTTACCCCGACTCCCTACACCTGTTACCCCGACTCCCTACAGCTGTTACCCCGACTCCATACACCTGTTACCCCGACTCCCTACAGCTGTTACCCCGACTCCCTGCATCAGTTACCCCGACTCCCTACACCTGTTACCCCGACTCCCTAAAGCTGTTACCCCAACTCCGTACAGCTGTTACCCTGACTCCCTACATCTGTTACCCCAACTCCCTACAGCTGTTATCCAGACTCCCTACAGCTGTTACCCCGACTCCCTACATCAGTTATCCCGACTCCCTACAGCTGTTACCCCAACTACCTACAGCTGTTATCTCCATTACATAAACAGCTTGTCTCAGGAATGGGTCCCCCAGCTCCCCCAACCACTCCCCCCCCCTCTCCCCCCGCCACCACCCCCCTCCCCCACTCCCTTATCCCAGCCCCTGGTCACTCCAGGCCCCACAATGTGCCCTCTGGAATGGGTTTTCCAAACTCTGGGCCTGATGGCAGATGGGTCTCTCCATAACTTGTTGCCTCCTCAGGGGAGATCCATCACCTGACCGTGGCTTTTCATCCTGGCATTCTGCCCATTCTCTACCTTTCAGTATCCGAGCTGTCCCTGTTCACCCAAACAGGTAAAGAGACTCCCCCCATCATTCACCCCTTTACCTAACACAGCCTGGGGGAATGGCAGCTGGGTTACCTGACTAATCTCATAAGTCCTAAACCATATTATTAAACCCTTGGCCAACCTGCTTAACATCCTGTAATTATACGTATGACGCTTGCAACCCAATCAAACTCAGAGGCTGCAGTTTTAAGGATGGATGCATTTTGTAGGGCAGGGATCAATCAATGTTCGTTACACTGCTTCCTGGGATGGGAGGCTGTGCTAAGAGGAGAGATGTAGTAGAGATGGGGCCTTGGCTTCTTACAGTCAGAAGGATGAGAGGGGATCTGATTGAAATGTAGGCACTGCTGTGAGGGGGTTTTGACAGTGTCGATTCTGAGAGGCTGTTCTCCACCTCCCCCACACCCGCCTCCATCCCGGCGGAAGGGTCCGGAACGAGAGCGATAGGGATAGCGGGGCCGCAATCTCAGGATAAAGCTTCGGCCCATTTCAGCCTCACCTCACCAGAAATGTATTCTCCCTGAGGGCCATGAATCCTTGGAATACACTGCCCCAGAGAGATGTGGATGGCCACTTATTGAGTACACTCGACATTCGGAGCCGTGGATTTTAGGCTCCTAAGGGAGGGCTCGTGCTTCTCGCTTCATCCCAACAGACAGCACATCCGACAGTGCAGCACTCCCTCAGGATTGGCCCCCGTGGGGGGAGCGTCAGCCTGGATTATGGAGCTCAAATCCTAGAGTAGAGACATCTACCTCCGACAGTGCAGCACTCCCTCAGTACTGGCACCGGGGGGGGGGGAGTGTCAGCCTGGATTGTGGAGCTCAAATCCTAGAGTATATACATCTACCTCCGACAGTGCAGCACTCCCTCAGTACTGGCACCGGGAGGGGGGGTAGTGTCGGCCTGGATTATGGAGCTCAAATCCTAGAGTATATACATCTCCCTCCGACAGTGCAGCACTCCCTCAGTACTGGCACCGGGGGGAGTGTGGATCCATTTAATGGTGATCAGGTTCTGCTGACGATATTGGACTACCAGGCACTCAGCACGATAATCGACTAAATACAATAATCTGCTTTTCTCACATTCCATCAGTGCATAACTCAGGGGACTCCCTCAGTGTGTTGTAAGGTATTAAGTTTCAGTCTGTTCCATTTCAGATACACTCCCTGTGCCCCACCTTATTGTGGAGCCACCCTCCGGCGTGGTCGGCCGAGGGGTCCCCTTTGGACTGAAGTGCACGGGGTCAATCCTCCGATCTGGTGGCCGCTTCTACTTCTACGGAGATGGTGAGAGGGAGTGGGCCGTGGACGTGGGTGGATTTGTCCAGTCTGCCTCCCGCACTGTCAATGGGACGGGTACAACTGGGACAGCGAATTACACCTGTGGCTACGCGAGAATAGTAAAGGAGACAGTGTACCCCTCACCCCGCAGTGAACCGGTACAGGTTACCGTGAGAGGTAACGTACAATTAATGAACATCGAATATCAATGTTGCTGGTTAACTGGGAAGCATGGAGGACTGTCTGAAGGACATTTGTGGGAGTTCAAAATGACCCAGAGGTGTTACTGGAATGGGGCTGAGGGAGGGGTGGGGTGCAAGTGGGAAGTGAATTCCAAGGCAGTGCAGTGTGTGAAGTGACATATTTTGGTAGGAAGGACATGGAATTGGATACATGCTTCAAGAGGGCCAAAGATTGCTTGCAGCTGGGGTAAAGAGCATTGGTGGAGTGTGGGGTGGTGGGGTGGGGTGGGGTAGGATGGATGAATTGACTCGCTCTTTCAGAGGGACAGCAGACTTGATGGGCCGAATGAGCTGCCCCAGTTAGAGAAGGCATTGACATTCAAGCCCCTCTGCCCTTAGCAGTTGAATAGCAGCGCTGTCACTCGGCCAGCGTTCCGGAGACCAGTCAGGCGCTAGCGGCCCGGGTGCCAACCCCACCATGGTCGGTGGTAAAATTTGAATTCAGTAAACGTCTGGGAGTGTGAGAATTGTAGGGGCTGGTGGAGGTGACAGAGATAGGGAGGGAGGGGGTGAGGGAGGGATTTGAACAGGAGGATGAGGATTGTAGGGGCTGGAGGAGGTTACAGAAATAGGGAGGTAGGGAGGGAGGATTTGAACAGGAGGATGGGAATTATAGGGGCTGGAGGAGGTTACAGAGATAGGGAGGGAGCGGGTGAGGGAGGGATTTGAACAGGAGGATGGGAATTGTAGGGGCTGGAGGAGGTTACAGAGATAGGGAGGGAATGGGTGAGGGAGGGATTTGAACAGGAGGATGAGAATTGTAGGGGCTGGAGGTTGATAGAGAGATAGGGAGGGAGGGGTTGAGGGAGGGATTTGAACAGGAGGATGAGAATTGTAGGGGCTGGAGGATTTTTTTTTTTTTTTTGTAAAAATATACTTTATTCATAAAATATCTTCAATCACATTCCAAACCATTTCAAAAACAACATTACAAGGGTACAATCCAGGTTAAACTTTTACAAAATGTATCACCAGGTGCATCAGTACAAACAATATTACAATCATTTACAGCCTTTCATTTTGATCTGTACAGCCCGAGGGGCTCTAAACAGTTCCCAGTCTCTCGGTGCGCTGTGGTAGAAAGGTCTTAGACAGCGACCCTTCCCCATTGCGCCTTTGCGGCAGCTGCCCCAAGCTTTAGTGCGTCCCTCAGCACGTAGTCCTGGACTTTGGATTGTGCCAGTCCGCAACAATCGGTCGGGGACAACTCTTTGTGCTGGAAGACCAACAAGTTTCGGGCAGACCAAAGCGCGTCTTTCACGTAGGGGCTGGAGGATGATAGAGAGATAGGCAGGGAGGGGAATGAGGGGTCGTGGAGGTATTTGAAACAGAGGATGCTATTTTATAGTCCCTGGAGCAGGTTTCAGAGATAGGGAGTGAGGGGGAAGTGAGGATCTGAACAGGAGGGTGAGAATTGTAGGTACTGGAGGAGGTTCTAGAGATAGGGAGGGAAGGAGGGGGACAAGGAGGAGAGGTCTCACTAGTCTTGCTCGAGTGGAGTGTGAACAACATGTTAATGATCTCCTCTTTTCACAACCTCCTAGGTGACAATGTAATAGACCATGTATCTGTAATCCGTTTTGGCCTTCTCGTCTTGGTCCTCGTTGGGATTGGGATTATCCTGGGAATCGAGTTTAACCAGTGCAAGTCAAAGAAGGATGTTGATGGTATGTTTGGAGACATTTTCAATCGCTACAATATTTCGTGTTAGACTATAGAGAGTTAGGAAGCCATCTCACTTCGTCCACCATGTTATCAAAAGATATATTTCAAAACAAAATGTTGCTGATAATGTGACTGGCGGCTGTCAGGATGCTAGAAGCACAGGGGCCAGTTAGATATTCATCTCCCAGACAACCGTCCACATTACCTCTCCCCAAAATATGTGCTGAGCAGGCAAACAAATCCTGTTAGAAACTCCTCCTGTTTAAACGCTGTCATCACAGACCCACTTATTGCGTCGCTTTGCCTATTGGTTTACTCCCAATCGGGGTGGGGGGTGGGGGGGAGTTCAGTCCCATTCGAACAGCAATTCCTGCCGGCGGAATTGGCCCATTAATACTGAATAAACTGTTAGAGGGAGATAATCTAACCAAATGTGGCTATGGGTTTTAACACTTTTTTGAGGCAAAACCAATTTAACCCCAATCTGAGGAAATCAGGGACCAATTAAAAGGCTGACCCTTAAAGGGAAACTGCAAGGAGGAAAGACTAAATTCAAAAGGAAATTTACGGACATCACACCAACATGTGACCAAAGGGGACGATTAAGCAGCCCAGCCCCCGGCAGGTCTCACTGAACACGGAAGGGCCACGAGTTGTAAATGCATAAAGGACTGTAGTATAATTAATATGGTGATTGATAGGATGAAGACGTTGCCTGTGATTCACCAAAGATCAAGTTTTGCAGACCTTTCTTTTTTTGCAATCCTACATCACGACATGTTTGACACAGAAATCTCGCTCGCCTGATCCAATGGTAACAACGTTGCTTTGGCATAGGCGACTTCAACAGTGCCAATCGGTTGTGGTTGTTGGAGGTCAGTCATCTCAGCTCCGGGACATCACTGCAGGAGTTCCTCAGGGTTAGTGTCCTCGGCCCAACCATCTTCAGCTGCTTCATCAATGACCTTCCTTCCATCATAAGGTCAGAAGTGGGGATGTTCGCTGATGATTGCACAATGTTCAGCACCATTCACGACTCCTCAGAACCTGAAGCAGCCCCGTGTCCAAATGTAGCAAGACCTGGACAATATCAAGGCTTGGGCTGACGAGTGGCAAGTAACATTCGCGCCACACAAGTGTCAGACAATGGACATCTCCAACAAGAGAGAATCCAACCATCACTCCTTGATGTTCAATGGCATTACCCACTGAATCCCCCCACTTTCAACATCCTGGGGTTTACCATTGACCAGAAACTGAACTGGGACCAGCCATATAAATACTGTGGCTACAAGAGCAGGTCAGAGGCTAGGAATCGAGTGACAAATAACTCACTTCCTGACTCCCCAAACCCTGTCCACCATACACAAGGCACAAGTCTGGACTGTGATGGAATACTCCCCACTTGCCTGGATGAGTGCAGCTCCAACATCACTCTAGAAGCTCGACACCATCCAGAGCAAAGCAGCCGCGCTTGATCGGCACCCCATCCACAAACATTCACTCCCTCCACCACCGATGCTCTGTAGCAGCAGTGTATGTACAGTCTACAAGATGCATTGCAGGAATTCACCAAGGCTCCTGAGACAGCACCTTCCAAACCCATGACCACTACCATCTAGAAGGACAAGGGCTGCAGGACGATGGGAAAACCACCACTTGGAAATTCCTCTCTAAGTCACTGACCACCCTGACTTGGAAATATGTCAGCCGTTCCTTCACTGTAGCTGGGCCAAAATCCTGGAACTCCCTCCCTAACAGCACTGTGGGTGTACCTACACCACATGGACAAAATCCTGGAACTCCCTCCCTAACAGCGCCGTGTGTGTACCTACACCACACGGACAAAATCCTGGAACTCCCTTCCTAACAGCGCCATGTGTACCTACACCACAGGGACAAAATCCTGGAACTCCCTCCCTAACAGCGCCGTGTGTGTACCTACACCACACGGACAAAATCCTGGAACTCCCTCCCTAACAGCACTGTGGGCGTACCTACACCACACGGACAAAATCCTGGAACTCCCTTCCTAACAGCACTGTGGGCGTACCTACACACAGGGACTGCAGCGGATCAAGAAATCAGCTCACCCCCACCTTCTCAAGGGAACTAGGGATGGGATATAAACGCTGGCCCAGCCATAGAAGCTGACATCCCTTGAATGAATAAAAAAAAGAGCAGCATTTATATCCAACGTTCGTTTCTGTAGGTAATTTCGCCAGAAGGGAACGGCCTGTCATTTTGGGAAACAGGAGCTGTAAAGGAAAAGCCCGCACATACAAATGTGTTAATAATCCTAGAACGTGATTAGTGACATTGCCTGTAGTCAGTCGATGAAGACAAACAGTTTGTGCATCTGACACAAACTGATTGGGCCAGGGAAGGAGCTCAGAATCTCATTTCACCTCGCGACCAATGGCCGCATCTACCTCACATCACCGACAATTTAAAACGGAAAAGGGAAACCACTATCTTCCTCTCAGGCGCCGCAAAACTTCAAACAAATATCTGAGTCCAAAGCGAGTGAAATGGAAATTAGCTTCTTTTTCGAACTAGACAACTTTCAGTATAATGTAGCTATACAGCCCATCCATGTCATGGCGATTCTCAATGGCAGTGCATCACTTGCCACACCAGCATTGTTGCTAACCTTTCATTCTCTTTCCTTGCCAGGCTGTGTTGTGAATGAAATATGTGCTGAGGTAACGGTCAATGAAGAGACTGCAGTGTGAGCCTATTACATTTCAGATACCCTATCACTAATTTTAACAAAGGAGTGATTATGATGAGACCAAACCACGACAACTACGCCTCAGCCCTCCCTATGCCAAAGGAACTGAATGTGTTATTTCGGGTTCATTTTCGAACTGCTTGTTTCAAACTGTTATTTGTCTTCACTAATTCTTAGAGCAACCAGTAGAGGGTGGATCAGTAAAGGTGAGTGTCTAATTCTTAGAGCATCCAGTAGAGGGTGGGTCAGTAAAGGAGTGTGTGTAATTCTTAGAGCATCCAGTAGAGGGTGGATCAGTAAAGGTGTGTGTGTAATTCTTAGAACATCCAGTAGAGGGTGGATTAGTAAAGGAGTGTGTGTAATTCTTAGAGCATCCAGTAGAGGGTGGATCAGTAAAGTAGTGTGTGTAATTCTTAGAGCATCCAGTAGAGGGTGGGTCAGTAAAGGTGAGTGTGTAATTCTTAGAGCATCCAATAGAGGGTAGGTCAGTAAAGGTGAGTGTGTAATTCTTAGAGCATCCAGTAGAGGGTGGATCAGTAAAGGTGTGTGTGTAATTCTTAGAGCATCCAGCAGAGGGTGGGTCAGTAAAGGAGTGTGTGTAATTCTTAGAGCATCCAGTAGGGGGTGGGTCAGTAAAGGTGAGTGGGGGAAACCAGAGCTGCATTGCAGATTGATATAATATCTGTGTTTTAACCCTATACCTGGGGAAATTTGCACCAGTGTCTCCTTTGTGTCCTGCCCTTGTTAACCTGATTACTATTGAAAGTGACCTGTTAACCTGTACCTATGGAATCCGCTGCTCCTGTTGTACACTTTACCAATGATCTCCAACTTTATATTGTAAATGCTGTAAGTGTCTGATGAATGGAATCACTTATTGTCTAACAGTTCAGTTTGTAATATTGCAGCGAATGAAGTCAGTGAAATACAACCTATTGCTGTCAGCGTCTTTATCCCATTGTGCGAAATCGCCAGATTCAACTTTTCAAATCAGGAATGAAACACAGCTTGATATCCACGGGAGAGACTCTGTTATCAAACACCCCGAGTGGGCAGAATGGAGAAAGGTCCCAACTGTAAGAAAGTCTGGAGTCCTGTGTAAATATCTTCTAAATGCTGCTGGACTCCAATGCATCCTGGAATGAGCTGTTGTGTTGCAGCTCCCTGTTTAATCTGAAAGGCAAAGTGAGATCCCAGAGGATCAGGATTAGTGCTATGAGTGTTGGCACAGAGAGAATCGAGCGAAGGTGTTTAACTACATTGGCCCTCACAGACCTGAACTGTGAGCACACAGCTTGGTTTGAGTGGGAGATTGGGAGGTGAGAGAATCAATGCAGAAATGAAACTCAGAAGTCACTCTCTTCAAAGCTGGGAGCTGAGTGGGGCTGTTACTCATTGAATCCATGGCAAAGCCTGCAGGAGATCTGGGATATCGTTGTGCAGTGTTGTCAGTCTGGTCTCTGTAACACACATGCTTCAGAGAATGTTTGATATGAAAATGAGAATTGTAAATCTAGTCAATGTGCAATTATATTGAAGTCCCTCAGAATGCCCCACACACAGTGGATTGTAAGAGAGTGAACTGTATTGCACTTTATGTCAATGTGGGTGCCATGTAATGTACCCTCAAAGATTTCCTGAATAAAGTGTATTCTTTGGAAAGCTAATTGCACAGTTTCCAGCCTTGTTGCTGTACAGCACAGGAGTGGATATTTCTCTCAGTGTATGTGTGTGTGTCTGTATGTGTGTGTGTGTGTGTCTCTGTGTGTGAGTGTGTGTGTGTGTGTGTGTGTCTCTGTGTGTCTGTGTGTGTGTGTCTGTGTGTGTGTGCGAGTGTGTGTGTGTGTGTCTCTGTGTGTGAGTGTGTGTGCCTCTGTGCATCTGTGTGTGTGTGTGAGTCTGTGTGTGTGTATGTGTGTCTCTGTGTGTGTGTTTGCGAGTGTGTCTGTGTCTCTGTGTGTCTGTGTGTGTGCCTCTGTGTGTGTGTGTGTGTGTCTGTGTGTGTGTGCGAGTGTGTGTGTGTGTGTGTGTCTTTGTGTGTGTGTGTGTGTGTGTCTGTGTGTCTCTGTGTGCCTCTGTGTGCCTCTGTGTGTCTGTGTGTGTGTGTGTGTGAGTGTGTGTGTGTGTGTGTGTGTCACTGTGTGTCTGTGTGTGTGAGTGTGTCTGTGTCTCTGTGTGTCTGTGTGTGTGAGTGTGTGTGTGTGTGTCTCTGTGTGTCTGTGTGTGTGTGTTTGGGCGCCTGGGTACAGCCCAGAGAGAACAGGGCCCTCGGGGATCAGGCTGGGCAGAAACCAGTGCCGCTGGGTCCAGAGCAGTTTGGTGAAGACACATGGCAGGATTTTACCTGTCCTGTTTCCCCATCTAATCTCACAGCTGCTCCACTTTAATTCTTTCCCCCTCCCCAGCTCCTTGTGTTCAATGTTCTCTGTGTGTAAACTCCTGCCAGCCCTGATCTCAGATCCCTGCCCTGACACATTAAACCTGTCGCAGTCTCATTGGCACCGATAAGGTTTGAGCTAGAAAGAGCTGCACTCAGGGTGTCCAATGGGTACAGGGCTGGTCTGGTAAAGATGAAGTGTAATTGGAAATGTAGTCAGTAACACACACTATGGGAAGACAGTGATGAAGTTTGACTCTTATGAAATGTAATACAGCAGCGGGTGCTGGGCAAACTCGACCTGGTTTACTTCAGTAGGAACGAGTTGTGGGAGGGAATGTTCCAGAGCTGCTATCTGCTGAATTTCAAGTTGCAATCTCTCTCAGCTCCATTCTTCCTGAGGTATGAGGCTGGTGTGGAGGGTGGGGTGGGGGAAAGGGAGAGAGAGAGACAGACAGACAGACAGAGAGAGAGAGAAATTGCCCTGGATTAAACCATTTCCCTGGTGCCCCCCCACCCCCGCAGTCACACAGAGATCCCTGTTGGTTTGTGCCACAACTGGGGGTAGGTGTGTCTCAGGTGTCGATAGCTGAAAGCTGGTTGGATGGGGGAGGTTTGGGAGGGGTGGAGTGTTTGAATGGCAGATATGGGAGTATAAAAGATCTGGAGCAGCCATTGCTCTTTCTCCTGACCATGCGACATTGGGTGAGTAACGGTGTCTGTGTTAGGTTACTATATATCTCTGTCTTTGTGTTTGTGTGTGTGTGTCTGAACCAAGTCCCAGCTGTGATCTTTTAAACCCCCCACCCAGCCCAAACCCCAGGGTCTCTCCTCCCCACCATGGGAGAGGAGATGGAAGGAGTGTGAGTCCATCAAGGGAACTCGGGACCTGTGGATTGGTGAGTATCAAACTCTTTAATTTCTCCCCTTACCTTTTTCTGCCTCTCACTCTCTCTCTCTGTTTCTCTCTCTCTGCCACACTCTCTCTCTCTGTCTCTCTCTCTCTAACACACACTCTCTCTCTGTCTCTGTTTCTCTCTCTCTCTCTGTGTCTCTCTGCCACACTCTCTCTCTCTGCCACACTCTCTCTGCATGTCTGATCCTCCATAACCCTCTCTGTGTCTGACTCTATATACCCCTCGCTTTCTCATCTTATGCGAGTCTTTCTCTGTCCCTCGTTTTCTATCACTTTGTGCCTCTATATGTTTCTCGCTCTCTCTTTTCCCTCTCTCTCCCACTCCCCTCTGTCTTATCCCTGGGTCCCTTTCCCCTCTGTCTCTCTTTTTCTATCACTATTCTATCGCTATTCTGTCTCTTTATTCTGTGTCTTTATTCTGTCTCCTTTCTCTGTGTCTTTATTCTGTCTCCTTTCTCTGTGTCTTTATTCTGTCTCCTTTTTCTGTCTCTATCCTTTCGCTTTTCTGTCTCTTCACTGTCTCCCCCTGCAAATTTCACCCCCCCCACAAATTTCTCCCCCCCTGCAAATTCCACCCCCGCAAATTTCTCCCCCACTGCAAATTAACCCCCAAATCTCTCCCCCCGGCGCAAATTTTCCCCCCACAATATTTCCCCCCGCAAATTTCTCCCCCCCGCAATTTTGGCCACCGCAAACTTTTCCCCCTGCAATTTCACCCCCGCAAATTTTCACCACACAATATTTCCCCTCGCAAATTTCCCCCCCCGCAATTTCGCCCCACCGCAAATTTTCCCCCCACAATATTTCCCCCCGCAAATTCCCCCCCCCCACCAATCCCCCCCCAAATTTCTCCCCCCCGCAATTTTGGCCCCCGCAAATTTTCCCCCCCGCAATTTACCCCCCCTCACAATTCCAACCCCCTCAAACTTTCCCCCCACAATATTTCCCCCCGCAAATTTCCCCCCAAATTTCTCCCCCCTGCAATTTACCCCCCCGGACATTTCAACCCCCCACAAATTTCTCCCCCCCACAAATTCCCCCCCAAATTTCTCCCCCCTACAAATTTCCCCCACAAATTTCTCCCCCCCACAAATTTCCCCCCACAAATTTTCCCCCCACATTCCCACCCCCGCATTCCCCCCCCCGCAAATTTATCCCCCACAAATGTTTCCCCTGCAAATATTCCCCCCCTGCAAATTTCCCCCCCCCTGCATATTTACCCTGCCCAAGGATATCTCCCCCCTCATGAAAATTTGAAACCCCACAAATTCCCTCCCCTCTCAAATTTTCTCTCCTCAAATCCCCCGCCCCACACCAAATTTAGCGGCCCCCCCGCTCTCAATTTCCTCTGCCAAACATTTTGCCACCCCCCCCAAAATCTTCCTGGAAAATTTGTCCTCCACAAAAATTTCCTCTGCAACCACCCCCTCCAGCAAATCCACCCCCCCACACACAAATTTCTCTCTCTCTGTCTCCCTCCCATGTCTCGTTCTGTGACCCTTCTGCCCCTCTCTGCCTACCTCCCCCCTCTCTCCCTGCCTAACTCCTCCAGCTCTCTCCTTCTCTAACTGCCCCCTCTCTCCCCCGCCCTCTGTCAATCTGCCCCCTCTCTCTCTGCCTGACTCACACTCCCTCTCTATATAATCCCCTCACCCTGATTCCCTCTCTCTGTCTAATTCCCCCCCTCTGTCTAATTCCCCCTCTCTCTCTGTCTAATTCCTCCCTCGCTCCTCTCACTCTCTCTCTTCCAGTACTTCTCCCCTTCCTCTCTGTCTAAGTCCCCCCCCCCTCTAATTTCCAATGTCTAATTCCCTCTCTTTAATTACCCCTCTCTCTCTAATTACCCCTCTCTCTCTCTAATCCCCCCCTCTTTAATTTCCACTCTGTCCAATTCACCTGACTCTCTAATCCCCCTCTCTCTAATCCCTCCTCTGTCTCTGTCATTTCCCCCTCTCTGTCTAATTCCCCCCTCTCTATAATTCCCCCTGTCTAATCTCCTCTCTCTCTCTCTCTAAGTCCCCCTCTCTCTCTCTAATTCCCACTCTGTAATTCCCTCTCTCTGTCTAATTCCCCCCCTTCCCCCGAGCAGTCCGCTGTATTTTAATGGCCTCTCTATCCCAACCCCACCCCCCAGTGAGGGAGAGATGGCTCTGGGCTGGAATTAGACTTGGTGTCAGGGTGCAAACTGGGTGCTTGGCAATGGCTGCTCCCTTTACACATCCCTCCACACAGAGAGAGAGAGAGACGTGCAGAGACGGAAAGAGGCTGAGAGACAAAGTGAGATGTGGAGAGAAATAGAGGAGCTGAGGGTCGGGAGGGGGTGGGATTGGAAAGAACAGAGTGACAAAGTTTCAGAGAGAAAGATACAGAGAGAGTTGTAGGAAGAGATAATAAGAGAAACTTGTCACAATTCACAGAGGCTGAGATACAAAGGACACGGAGAGATGGGGATGGAAAGAAAGATGTGGGGAAACAGTGAGGATCATGGAGGGAGGAGCAGAGATAGAGTCGCAGGAAGAGGTGGAGGGATTGAACTCGATGGGATTATATTGGACTCTCTGGAGCACCGTGTCTCAACCTGGATCCCCCTGAGTAACACCCCCACTCCCCACCCCCCAGCCCCCACTGACCCCAATCGTCAGTGTGAAAATTCCCACGTCCTTTCTCTGGGTGTGAGAATGAGTGACAAAGACACGGGTACATTTATTATTAGTTTTCTCTCCGGTTATAGCTCCTGTCCGAGGACTCCTCGCGGAGAATTGATTCTCTCTCTGCATCGTCAAAGCTGCAGCTTCCAAATCAATTCTCCTTGGGGGAGAGAGAGAGAGAAATGGAAATTGATTAAAAATAAAGCAAAGAATATTGAAACAAAAGACATAGCAAGATCCCAGGACTCTTCTCACTCACTCACAACCACAATCTCAATCAAAAGCGGGAGGTGGGTGTGTGGGGCTTTACTCTGAGGCTGGGATCTGACTAAACACTGGAGACCACCCCAGTGCCTCCCCTGTCCCCCAACTCCACTGAGTGGAATTAAACCCCCGACTCCCCACCCCATCCGATTCATCATCTGGCCTTCAACACAGGGAATATAACAATTAATAAACAATATCAAACTAACAAGCACAGCCTCACATTTAGACATTCAATTCAAGGAGCTCAAACGTTGGAAAGTCAATACATGGATGTTGACAATTGCAGTGCACAGCAGGATCCCACAAACAGCCCCACAAGGGACATGGCCACACTGGAGAAAACCCAGACCCTGTGTCTCCCTCATAACCGCCCCTCCTTCCATCTGTTACCTCCCCACTCAATATTTCCCTCAATCTCTCCTCTTTCCCACCTCTCACTCTCGCTCTCTCTGTTTCTCACATGTCACAATCTGGAGAGGCAGAGAGAGAGAGACAGAGACAGAGAGAGAGAAAACCACAGTCAGGGCCTCAATAAACTCAATTCAAAATGGTTCCCACACATTTCATTGAAGCCTCAATTCATCGCAGTGTCTAAAACAGCAGCAATATTCGGGGAAACAGCCTCACGTGAACAAGTTTCACTTCAGGCCCTCCCACCTGCTTCTCCAGTCGCTGAGTTAATTTTCAAAGTGAGCTCACTGCTGGTCATTTGGGAAACCCTAAGTTTGGTATTTGTGCACAGAAAGATCCCACACACTGCAGTGTGCTCACGGTCAGATCAGATTGGGGTTTAGACTGAGAAGGCTGGAAGAAGTGAGAGGGAAATAGGAACAACTCTCCCTCACCCCCAACCCCACAATTCAAATAATGACAAATCACACTATGACTTTCCTATTAGTTTCCTACAAGATGAAGCAGAGAAAGAAATGTCTGGAAAGAGAGAGGGAGAGAGAAAGCTGGAGTGACAGAGACAGGGAAATTCCACACCCTCCCCACAAACCCAGAAACACTCAAACTCGCACAAAGACAATCCTGGAGTTTAGAACAAGCCTTTACCCAGGGTCAGGGGCTTTTAATTTGAATGACAGTCAATGAATTGGTTTCTCTTTAACATTGTGTGGTCCCTGTTGAAGTTCAGGAAAAGCTGCAGGTCATTTCTGCACAGGGGGATCCCACAGGCAGCAATGTGATGCTATCCAGATGGGGACAGGGAGACACATTCCTTCCCCAGCCTCATGCCTGCTGTAATCCTCCCTCTTCCCCTCTCTCTCCCCGCCCTGGGCACTATGTGTACTCTGAGTCTGGACACATCCCCAGAAAGGCCTAAACTCCCCCCTTTAAACCGGGAACAAGCTGCTGCTTCCTGGGTGAGACTTTTTGAAATCTCCGTCCCAGCATCTATTTTTACAAACCAGGCATCCCCAGGAGGGTGTGAGTGAGGCTTTTCTGCATTGACTGGGAGCTGGGCACTGACTCCACAATGGAGACCCCCTCAAAGTCCCCAGATCCTGTGTCTCTTCCTCACTCCCAACCCCCTGCCTCTGTTTCACTGTCTTTTCCTGTTTCCCTCACTCTCCCCCCTCTCTCTGTTGTAACGCAGGGACACATCCTAGAGAGACTGAATTCAAATGACTGCTCCACCTTTCAATTCATCCCCCTGCCTAAAACACCAGCATTATTCAGGAATTAGCACAATCTTTTACACACTCTCACAGTTTGGACTTGGTGAAGAGCTCCTGAGGGACAGGAAATTAGTCCAATCAGCACATTTTTAATAAATTAACTGGTTGTGGCACAGTATGAAACACTGCAGGCAATTTGAAAAAATAAGACACTGGGAGTGTGAAACAATACCTGTGTCAGTCAAGGTACCTGGGAGTAGATTTGCACAACTGATTATCCAATAAACCAAACACTCAACTTCCCATCTTCAAAATAGCCCAAGCGACTTCATCTGAAGAACATGGGAAGTGAGGAGCTGTACACAACATCGCTCATGCTGCTGCTTTGTCAATTGCTTTCGTGCTGGGTGAGAATGTTGACCCAGTGAAATGTAGCCCCTGAGCGATGACACTTACCTGACTAGATATTAAAATGATGCAGAATCAAGGTACCGTGTGTACTGAGTGTAACAGTGTTTGCTGCTTCCCATCATATAATAGACTTCGCTGTGTGTGTTGTGTGAATCCAGAGGTGAAATGTCCCTGGGAGGGAAACTGAAGCCTGAATAGGGAATGATGGAGCAGGGGCGAGGGGTCCCTATGGTGTATTAAAGCCCCAAATATAATCTCTATACACTCACCCCTCTCCCCCCAAGTAAATGTTTTATTGAGGCCCCAGATATAATCTCCACACATTCACACCCCCCAGAAAATGTTTTATTAAAGCCCCAAATTTAACCTCCACACTTTCGCCACAAACCACCTCCCCAACCACCACCACAACACCCCTCCCCCCCAACCCCCAGCAAATGAAATAATTTGGAGTGACAGAAGCCTCTACATGCTGGAGAGACACGCTTGAGATGAAAGTGATCCAATGCCACCATCTGCTGGCAGATCTCGGATACTGCAGGCGCTGCTCTTTGTCAGTCTCAGAGAGGTTCAGTCACTGGGTGGCTGGATCTAGGCACAGGCTGATGGGGTGTGAACGCTGCAAAGGAGATTGAAATTTGCAGAGGGCGCTCGGCTGGTGCATCCGACTCTTTATCCCAGAAACAAACATTGGAAACACCCACATTTAATGGGGCGGAATTTAATTTTTACATATTCACCACCTTTATTCACTCTGTGTCTGTGCCGGACCAGGAGAGAAGATTTATACAGACCTTTCCCATTTTGCAGCTCTTGTCCTGTGAACCTGTGAGTTACAGCGATACAGCCAGGCGGGCGGAGTCGAAGTGAAAATGCTCCACCTCCACTCTTAAGTTTAACTCTCCGCAGGTTGGAGATACTTTCCTGGGATGAAAGTGATCCAATGCCACCCTCTGCTGGCGGCTCACGGCTACTGCAGGCGCTGCTCTTGGCCAGTCTCAGAGAGGTTCAGTCACTGGGTGGCTGGGTCTGAGCACAGGCTGATGGGGTATGAACGCTGCAAAGGGGATTGAAATTTTCAGCGGGCGCACGGCTGGTGCAATCCGACTCTTTATCCATGGAACAAACATTGGAATCAATGGGAAAAACTCTAGGGAAATGGTACTGAGTAAACTGATGGAGCTGTGGGCTGACAAGTCTCCAGGTCCTGATGGGCTCCATCCTAGAGTCTTAAAAGATGTGTCTAATGAGGTAGTCGATGCGCTGGAGTTAATTTTCCAAACTTCGCTAGATTCTGAAAAGGTCCCATCAGAACCATTCTTGTAAACCTCTTCTGCACTCTCCCCAAGGTGTTCACATCCTTCCCATAGTGTGGAGCCCAGAACTGTAAACACTATTCCAGCTGAGGTCAAACCAGTGTTAGATCGCTGCTAAAGGGGCAAATGCACCAGCCGAGCCACAGCTGCAAGTTTCTACCCCGTTACAGCGTTCACACCCCATCAGCCTGTGCCCAGACCAGCCACCCAGTGACTGAACCTCTCTGAGACTGGCAAAGAGCAGCGCCTGCAGTAGCCATGATCCGCCAGCAGATGGTGGCATTGGATCACTTTCATCCCAGGAAAGTATCTCCAAACTGTGGTGAGTTCAACTTTCACTTTCCATCTCCCCATTATCAATTTATTCATTTACTGGGGAGAGGGTAAATGTGTGGAGATTATATTTGAGGCTTTAATACAACATTTACTGGGTTGGGGGATGAATGTACGGAGATTACATTTGGGGCTTTAATACAACATTTACTGGGTGGGGTTGAATGTGTGGGGATTACATTTGGGGCTTTAACAGCTCCAAAGATAATGGAGGCATCATTGAGACTCAGTGTGTTTATTGTGCGGTGGGGAAGATTCACCTGTTTCACCAGAGTTGAGAGTGTGTATGAGAGAGAGAGAGAACGTGTGTGAGAGAGCGAGTGGAAGAAAGAGGTGTGTGTGGGAGAGAGATGGAGCATGTGTGAGAGAGAGTGTGTATGTGAGAGAGAGTGTGTGTGGGAGCGAGAGAGCGTGTGAGAGAGAGTGTGTGTGTGAGAGGGAGAGACCGTGTGAGAGAGCGTGTGTGGAAGAGAGAGCGTGTTTGGGAGAGAGTGTGTGAAAGAGAGAGTATGTGCGAGAGAGAGGGAGAGTGTGTCTGAGAGAGGGAGAATGTGTGCGTGGAGAGAGAGCATGTGTGGGAGAGAGTATTTGTGTGACAGAGAGAGTATGTGGGGAGTGTGTGTGTCTGTGTGAGAGAGTGTGTGTGGGAGACAGTGCGTGTCTGTGAGAGAGAGAGTGTGTGTGTGAGAGAGAGCGTGCATGGGAGAGAGTTTATGTGAGAGAGTATGTGTGTGAGAGAGAGAGTGTGTGTGTCTATGGGAGAGAGTGTACTTGGGAGAGAGTTTGTGTGAGAGAGTGTGTTTGAAAGATTGTGTGCGTGGGAGAGCGTTTGTGTGAGCCAAAATTAGATGTGAAGCTGAAGGGAAAATATTTGCAGAGTTACAGGGAAAGGGCAGATGAGTGAGACCAGTGAAACCTTTCTTGCAGATGATTGACAGCAGCTCGATGGGCTGAATGGCCTCCTTCTCTGTTGTAAGTTTCTGTGATACACGAACAGGTTAACTTTTCAGTCTTGAATAAGCTTCATTCTTTCCTCCATTGTGGGTTCCAGCACTTCCACATCACAATTTAGGGAAGGGATCTCCCTCCATTTAAAAGATGGAGAAGGGATCTCCCTCCATTTTTCAGATGGAGAGGGAATATCCCTCCATTTTAAAGATGGAGATAGGATCCCTTAGGGGATCCTGGTGAGGGGACCTGGTGAGTGGATCCTGGAAAGGGGACCTCGTGAGGGCACCTGGGGAGGGGATCTTGTTTAGGGGACCTGGTGATGGGATTCTGGTGAGGGGATCCTGGTGAGGAGATCCTGGTGAGGGTCCTGGTCTGGGGTCCTGGTGAGGGTCCTGGTGAGGGGACCTGCTGACAACAACACCAACAACTGCCATAGAATTTACTGCGTTATATATTCCACATAATCTTAGTTCAGACGTTTTATCCGTTGCAACAATTGTTCTTGTTCAATTATTCTGGTAACAATTTTGTAGCTGAATTGCAATTACTTTATCCAATCAGGCTAAGCGGAAATGCCAAACCTGAACCGAAAAGATGCCACTTTGAATCACTGAGAGAAATATTGTCAGTCTTGGTCACAATGTGTTCCACCTAAAGATTAAAAACACTGTTTCGCTGTTCACTCCGAAGCGCATTTAACAACACTGCAGCCCATATAGAGGGGCGGCTGTTTGCAAAAGACACCCGGAGCAGAGGTGTCTCAATCAACGCTCTGTTCCAAAATATTCTGACCCCCTCAGCCCCATTACCAGAGTCATCAAATATCCTCGAATAAACCTCAGACCCATTTGAATTTACACCTTTGAACTCGGCTCAGCTTGAATACAATTCCCATTTGTGGAGAAGCGGAAAACAGCTCTCACAATCGGGCACATGTTTCACAGCCCAATGGGAATGCCGAGAGGTAGCTCTATGATGAAGGCTGACATCCGCCAATGGCAAAGCGATTCCTGAATTAAAGCATCATCTCACAACCATGTGGGTTAAAGATGCTGCTGCTGGCTGGAACAGGAATAGGGTCACTATTAGTTCATCAGCCCAGTGACCTGCATCTTGGAATTCTCATCCTTGTCCATAAACAAACACGGAGATGATATAACTCCTGCTTTATCTGTATCTGTAACCACCGCCAGCCCCACTACACTCCCAGATCTCGGTGCTGCTCTGATCTTGGTGTCGCTCATATATCACCATCTCCATTTGGACCGATAACTTTGACAAAGAGATTTGAATTTTACCCCCTACAAATTTTCCCCTCGCAATAATCACCCCCAACCCCGCACATTTCCCCCGCAAATTTTGCCCCTTGCAAAAATTTGCCCCCCGCAAATTTCCCCGCCCGCAAATTCCCCCTGCAAATCCGACCCCGCAATTTTTTACCCCACCACAAATTTTTCCCCCGTAAATTTTCTCCCCTCCGCAAACACCCCCACCCTGTGCAAATTTGGCTCCCGCACAAATTTTCCTCCTGCAAGTTTTCCCGCAGCAAATCCCCCCCGAAAACTTCACCCCCACCCAAATCCCCACACCCCCCCCCGCTAATTTCCAAATCCTGCAAATTTTCCCCGCACACAATATTTTTCCCCCGCTAATTCCACTCCCCAAATATCCCCCCGTAATTTGCACCCCCGCAAAATTATGCCGCCCCGCAAGTATAAACCCCCTCAAGACTACCCCCGCCCCGCAAATTCCCCCCCCCCCGGCAAATTTCACCCACCCGCAAACTATTTCCCCCTCTGCAAATTATCCACCCCCCCTTCAAATTTCCACCCCCATATATTCTCTCCCCTTGTTAATTTCCCCACCCCCGTATATATCCCCCACGAAAATCCACCCCCCAGCAAATTTCCCACGGGAAAATTCCACCCCCCGCAAATTATTTCCTCCCCACACAATTTTTTACCCCACAATCCACCCCCCGCCCCCCTGGCAATTTTTCCACCCTCCAAGGCAAATCCCCGCCACTCTCCTGGATGAGGGCAACTCCAACAAAAGCTCGATAACGTTCAGGGTAAAGCAGCGCCGCTTTATTGGCACCAGATCCACAACATTCACACCCTCTACACCGACGCACATTAGCAACAGCGAGTATCATCTACACGAGGTACTGCAGAACCCACCAAGGCTCCTTAGACACTGCCGTCAAAACACAGGACACCTACCACTAAGATCAACTGGTACATGGGGTCCTGCGCCTGGAAGTTCCCCTCCCAGCCACACACCATCTTCACGGAGAACCTAGTTTGCCAGACAGGAGCGTCTGAATGGAAGAGAGAATGTTCCAGAGGCAGAGAGGCTCAGGGGGTGAATTCTGTGGTTCACTGTCCTAGGCTAGCGGTGGTCCCGCTCACAATGGTGTGGCTATTAACACTGGGAGTGCGGAAGAGGCCACGTTTAGTTGAACACAGATATCGGAGAGTGATAGAGGGTT
This sequence comes from Cetorhinus maximus, assembly GCF_964194155.1. Classification (NCBI taxonomy): domain Eukaryota; kingdom Metazoa; phylum Chordata; class Chondrichthyes; order Lamniformes; family Cetorhinidae; genus Cetorhinus; species Cetorhinus maximus. Next base: position 5,092,704 of record NC_135916.1, read on the forward strand.
TGAGGAGGTTTTATATCCACTTATAGCTGGAGCCAGGCCATTTAGGTATTGGATTGCAGGGAGGAGAATTCCGAGGTGCAGTTCACAGCTTTTGTGAACGAATATTCACCCTCTCCTGCTGCAGCCAGCGGTCTGTTTAAATCGGGACTTTGTGAGCGGGTCCCTGCCCTCGGAAGTCGCTTTGCAATGTGTCGACATCGCCGATCATCACTGGGCTGCCGCCCTGTATCCCCTTTGGGATGGGAAACACGTGTTCGCTTGTGGGAAATTCTTCAGTATCTACACAAACACAGCAACCTGATTTGTAAGAGTTTTCTGTTATTGATGGGATGGTCATTAATTTCTGGCAGAGTCGAGCTAATCGGCGAATAGAAATTCATCCGGATGTAGTTCTAGAAAAAGAAGCCTTTGCATAAAGGTTAGTGCACAGTGAGAGTGTTTTGCAGCATGATTTGTATATTGTACTTGCTTAGCACTGACATGAATGATTGTTGGTTATTATTTACTTAATCCTAGGGATCGAAGCCTGAGTTTCATACATGCGAGGGAAGTGACCTCCCACTGAGCTGCCCTCCCCCTAACCGCAATTAGCTTATTGGACAAGGTGGATGTGGAAACAAGTTTGACGTTCGTTCCTCCCTTTATTGTTAAATCGCTTAATTATAATCTTACTCCATTGACCTGCTTATGTCCCATTATGTCCCAGTGTCACAGTCAAGTCAGGAGGGATTCAGATCTGCTCCCTTTCCATTCAGGGGCAGAATCCCATTGGGATAGTTTTAAACAAGGATGTTCAGCAATTGTTGGAAACCGATTCGCGATATGGCTGCGCGCCCATGGCCCAGGGAGATGAAATGGGGATTGCAGATGTGGGCAGCAAACCGCAAATGACCTCCCACATGATGGAGATAAAGGTAGACTAACCCTCTTTGTTTATCTGGCAAAATGAGACAATGACTGTTAAACAGATTACGATTCAAAATCATTCATGATCTAATTTGAAGAGGAAATAGGGTTGAAATAAAAAAGGGGCCTATTTCTCCATACTACAACTATAGTTTAACACGCTGCAGGTTAGTGGGGATGTAGCTCAGCGGTAGACCGCACGCTTCGCATGTGTGAGGCCCCAGGTTCAATCCCCAGCATCTCCGTTTCACTTATTATTCATTCACGGGATGGGGCAGGAGAGTCCAGCATTTATTGCCCATCTCTAACTGCCACCTTGAACCGCTGCAGGTTAGACGGGGAGATCCCTGGGTTTTGTCCTAGGGACAGTGAAGGAACGGCCGATATATCCAATCCAGGGTGGTGAGTGGCTTGGAGTGATCTTCCAGGTGGTGGTCTTCCCAAGTGTCTGCAGCCCTTGTTCTTCTAGGAGAAATCAGTTGTGGATTTGGAACGTGCTTTTAAGGATGCAGAGCGAGTTGCTACAGTTCATTTTGTAGATGGTACACACTGTGTTGCCACTGTGCGTCGGTGGTGGAGGGAGTGGATGTTCACCGGTAAAGGGGGCTTCCTTGTCCCGGATGGTGTCAATATTCTTGAGTGTTCTTGGAACTGCACTCATTCAGGCAAGTGGAGAGTTTTCCATCACACATCTAACTTGTAGATATTGAACAGGCTTTAGGGAGTCAGGAGGTGAGTTATTCGCCGCCGGTTTCCTCGCCTCTTTCTTGCTCTTTGAGTCACAGTATTTATATGGCTAGTCCAATTCAGTTTCTGGATAATGGTAACAGCCAGGATGTTGCTAGTAGGGGAATTCAGTGATGGTGATGCCATTGAACATCAAGGGGCAATGGTAAGATTCTCTCGTGTTGGAGATGGTCATTGTCTGGCACTTGTCTCGTGTGAATGTTATTTGCCACTTGCTAGCCCAGGACTGAATACTGCCCAGGCCTTCTTGCATTTGGACATGGACCTGCTTCAGTATCTGTGGAGTTGCGAATGATGCTGAACATTGTGCGGTTATCAGCGAACATCCCCACTTCTGACAACCGCTCCCATTTCCAGACCAGCAGGTTTTGTTAAACTGAAACAAACATTGATGTTTGTACCCGGATTGTGTTCACCTTCCTGCATCGGTCTGGAGTGATATTGGACACAATGAAAACCTGGGTAAAGGTTTATACTTTGGCACATGAGGATGTAGTCCCGCCCCTCAGCCACATCTGGTCCACCATTCTTTCCACACCGTCTCTCTCTTCCTTGTAGCCAGTCCAGGCTGTCAGAGCGCCAGACTGGCACTTTTAACCTTATCACACCTGGTGTGACCTTTCACGTCCCTCGCACTTTCTCCTTCTGAGAAAATGTCATTTTGCCCATCCCCTCTCATTCAAAACTGCCCTCACTGCAGTGCACCGAAGGACCATCGAAAAACACTCAAAGTGATATCTTCACTATTTTCCGCACTCAGCCTCCGCAATGATTGATTTCTCGTCCTCAGGGACTCCATCCCGATTCCTCTTGTTCTCCCCCCTCCCACCCCCCTGATTTCATCGCCCCTTTATCTCCCCTTAATCTCTCTCTCTGTGTAAAGTATCCAAGCCAGATTCCCTGTCCTGCAAGAACCCAATTACTTCCTGTCTCCCGGGCCTCTCTCCTGGTACAGCTCCCATCTCCACTTCATTCCAATGGGCACTGACCTGAAATGATATGGCGAACATCTGTTTCACCCATTCACCGCCACATCTGCCTGGCCTTGAGACAAAACAATATAGGGTCTTCTCTCGTCACCTCAAACCGTTCACTATGCCATTATCATCCTAGAATTCAAGGGTTGTCTGCAGTTCTCTCTCTGTCTCTTTTGAAATCTCAAATCAATCTCAGGTGGGGGGAGTGGGAATGGGAGGAATCCTCACTCAGCCCATCAGTAAACTGAATACAGGGAGTGCAGCCACGGCTGCAGTGCAGGACAGGCTGCAGGCCAGATAGGCATAGCAAGATCCCATGAGCAAGGAGGTGTGAGCCAGGTATCCTTCCCCAGACCCAGAAAATGCTAATCTCCCTCTTTAAAACTTGGGAGGGGGTGGGGGTCTGATTGTTTTACAAAACGTTGGAAGGCTTGAGAGAAATGAGTGAGTGCAATTCAACCCCCCTCCCCCTCACTCTGCTCCCATTCAATTGATCATCTGACCTTCAACACTGTAAACATAACAATAAATAAACAATATATAAAATACAAGTGTTTACACAGTGTCACATTGAGAAAATCAGTTCCAGGACCTCAGATACATTGGAAAGTCAATTCCTAAATGTTTACAATTGTAGTGCACAGCAGGATCCCACAAACATCCCCACCATGGCCTCACCGGAGAAACCCCAAATCCTGTCCCCCGCTTTCTGAACCACCACTCCCCCCCCACCACGATTTCCCTCAATATATCCTCTTTCCCAACTCACTCTCTCTCTCCCTCTCTCTCTGTTTCTCACATGCCAGAATATGGAGAGGCAAAGAAAGAGAGAGAGAGAAAACCACAGTCAGGACCTCAATAAACTCAATTCAAATTGGTTCCCGCACATTTCATTAAAGCCTCAATTCATCGCAGTGTCTAAAACAGCAGCATCAATTGGGGAAACAGCCTCACGAGAACAAGTTTCATTTCAAGCTCTCCCACCTGCTTCACCAGTCGCTGAATTAATTTTCAAAGTGTGCTCACTCCTGGTCATTTAGGAAACCCTGTTTGGTATTTGCGCACAGAAAGATCCCACACACTGCAACAAGCTGACATTTGAGTCAAAGTGATTTAGTTTGAGAATTGATGATAAAGGCAAGGCAGGGAAATATATTGAAACAAAATGGCACAGATTGCCCCTCAGTGACACAGTTTCTATTCACAAATCCAAACTTCTGGGAGGCTGGGAGCGAGGGTCTTTTCTCCAGAGGCTGGGTGCTGGGCAGTGACTGCATGCCAGAGACCCCCAGATCCCCATCTCTGCCCTCCCTGTTTCCTTCCCTCTCCCCTTTCTCTCTCCCTCCCTCCCTGATAACTCACAATCGAAAGAGAAAGATGGGAGAGAGAGAGAGAGACAGCAAGAAAATGCACAATCACAGCCTCAAAACAAATGAATTCAAGTGGCTGCTGCACATTTTGTTTCACCGTCACATTGATGGCCTAAAACACAGGCATTATTGGGGAGTTTAGACAATGCACATCTCCTCTCAAGGGTACTGAAATTAGGCCTTGAATTGGGCCTAGTCCTAGAGGCTGCATTAAAGCTCAGGGACAGGAACAGGCCCCAGTCTAAAAGGACATTCCTCTCCCTCCACAGCTCAGCCCAAACCTCACAGACAGGGCTGGGAGGAGTGAGAGGGAAATGGGACCCACTCCCCATCACCCCTCACCCCAACCCCCTCCATCCTCCCCCTTCCCCCAATTTAAATATCGACAAATCACATTGGGACTTTCCTATCAGTTTAATACAAGATGAAGTAGAGAAAGAAATGTCTGGAAAGAGAGAGAGAAAGTGAGAAAGCTGGAGTGACAGATACAGGGAAATTCCACACCCTCCCCCAACACCCCGGTCCCCAGAATCCCTCAAAATTCCATCGAATACTGAAAGGCCTGGATAGAGTTGAAGTGGGGAAGATGTTTCCATTAGTAGGAGAGACTAGGACCCGAGGGTACAGGCTCAGAGTAAAGGGCAGACCTTTTAGAACAGAGATGAGGAGAAATTTCTTTAGCCAGAGAGTGGTGACTCTATGTAATTCATTGCCACAGAAGGCTGTGGAGGCCAGGTCATTGAGTGTATTTAAGACCGAGATAGATAGGTTCTTGATTGGTCAGGGGATAAAAGGTTACGGGGAGAAGGCGGGAGATTGGGATTGAGCAACTTATCAGCCATGATTGAAAGGCGGAGCAGACTCGATGGGCCGAATGGCCTAATTTCTGCTCATATGTCTTATGGTCTAATGGTCTTATGGCCCTGTTTCAAACACAAAGGCATTTCTGGAGTTTACAATAAGCCTTTACACAGGATCAGTGGCTTTTAATTTGAATGACAGTCAATGAACTGGTTTCTCTTTAACATTGTGTGGTCCCTGTTGCAGTTCAGGAAAAGCTGTGGGCCATTTCTGCACAGGGGGATCCCACAGGCAGCAATGTGATGCACTCCGGATGGGGACAGGGAGAGACATTCCTTCCCCAGCCTCATACCTGCTGTAATCATCCCTCTACCACTCTCTCACCCCACACCCCCCGGCACCAGGTGTCTGGACACATCCCCAGAAAGGCTTAAACTCCCCCCTTTAAACCGGGAACAAGCTGCTGCTTCCTGTGTGAGACTTTTTGAAATCTCCGTCCCAGCATCGATTTTTACAAACCAGGCATCCCCTGGAGGGTGTGAGTGAGGCTTTTCTGCAGAGACTGGGAGCTGGGTTCCAACTCCACACTGGAGACCCTCCCAAAACACCCAGATCCTCTGTCTCTTCCTCACCCCCAACCCTCTGCCTCTGTTTCACTGCCTTTTCCTGTTTCCCTCACTCTCCCCCCCTCTCTCTATTGTAACGGAGGGACACATCCTAGAAAGACAGACCGAATTCAAATGGCTGCTGCACCTTCCAATTCATCCCCCTGCCTAAAACACCAGCATTATTCAGGAATTAGCACAATCTTTTACACACTGTCACAGTTTGGACTTGGTAAAGGGCTCCTGAGGGATGGGAAATTAGTCCAATGAGCATATTTTAATAAACTAACTCATTGTGGAACAGTATGAAACACTGCAGGCATTTTGTGCAGAGCAAGATCCCACAGGGGGCAGTCAGCTTTGCTTCGCAGTTTTTAAATTGTGGAAATATTTACAGAGAGAGGGGGAGCATGGTGGAGAGAGACTAAGACAGTGAAGAGACCCCTTCGGAACCTCAGAAAGACTGAGTGCTTTCCAGTGAATGAATTAATTTTTAAAATACACTCATTGTTAGTTAGTCACTTGCTTCACTGTCCCTGGATTAATTTTTGCAATTCGGCCTTTCTAGAAGGATGTGACTGGGAGCTGGGCAGAGTCTACACATCGGAGTCCCCCAGATCCTGTGTCAATTCACCCCCACCCCCTCCTCTGTTTTACTATCTCTACCCCTCTGTTTCCCCTCACTCACTCCCCCCGCCTCTCTCTCTCTCTCTCTCTCTTCACTCATCTCCCTTATTAAGGGAGAAAGATGGAGAGACCAAGAGAGAGACAAGAGGCTGAGAATTTTACAATCAGGGATCAGTGAAGTGAATTAAATTGGCTGCCGGGCCTTTACATTTAACCCTTACATCACTTGCTCTCAGACACAGGCCCTGTGTTCTTGATGAATTAGACCCGGGTCCAAGTTCCGGCATTTTTAATTGCGCTCTGAATAGTTTCTGCCTTCCCCTTTTTAAATAATGATTCACTGTGGCCATGTTTTATATTTATCAATGATTTACTGAGAGAAATGGGGGCTGTGGCAGGTGGGGGTGGAAATGGGAGCAATCCTCACTCAGCCCATCAGTAAACTGAATTCAGGGAGTGTAGCCACGGCTGCAGTGCAGGACAGGCTGCAGGCCAGATAGGCACAGAAAGATCCCATGAACAAGGTGGTGTGAGCCAGGTATCCTTCCCCTAGACCCAGAAAATGCTAATCTCCCTCTTTAAAATTTAGGATTGAGTTTTTCAATACTTTGGAAGGCTTCAGTGAAATGAGTGAGTGCAATTCAACCCCCCCTCCCCCTCACTCTGCTCCTGTCCAATTGATCATCTGACCTTCAACACTGTAAACATAACAATAAATAAACAATATAAAAAATACAAACCTTTACACAGCTTCACATTTAGAAACTCATTTCCAGGACATCAGAAACATTGGAAAGTCAAAATTACATCAATGTTACAATTGCAGTGCACAGCAGGATCCCACAAACATCCCCACCATGGCCTCACCGGAGAAACTCCAAATCCTGTCTCTCTCCTTTCTGAACCACCACTCCCCTCCCACCACTATTTCCCTCAATATACCCATTTTCCCAACTCAGTCTCTCTCTCCCTCTCTCTCTGTTTCTCACATGCCAGAATATGGAGAGGCAAAGAGAAAGTGAGAGAGAGAGAGAGAAAACCACAGTCAGGACCTCAATAAACTCAATTCAAAATGGTTCCCGCACATTTCATTCAAGCCTCAATTCATCGCAGTGTCTAAAACAGCAGCGTTATTCGGGGAAACAGCCTCACGTGAACAAGTTTCACTTCAGGCCTTCCCGCCTGCTTCACCAGTCGCTGAGTTAATTTTCAAAGTGTGCTCCCTGCTGGTCATTTAGGAAACCATGTTTGGTGTTTGCGCACAGAAAGATCCCACACACTGCAACGTGCTCACATTTGGGTCAAAGTATTTTAGTTTGAGAATTGATGAAAAAGGCAAGGCAGGGAAATATATTGAAAGAAAATGGCACAGATTGGCCCCCTCAGTGACACAGTTTCTATTCACAAATCCAAACTTCTGGGAGGCTGGGAGTGAGGGTCTTTTCTCCAGAGGCTGGGTGTTGGTCTGTGACTGCACGCTGGAGACCCCCAGACCCTCGTCTCTTCCCTCCCTGCCCCTCTCTCTCCCTGTTCCCTCCCTCTCCCTCCCTCCCTGATAACTCACAATTTATGCAGAAAGATGGAAGGAGAGAGAGAGAGAGAGACAGCAAGAAAACGCACAGTCACATCCTCAAATCAAATGAATTCAAGTGGCTGCTGCACATTTTGTTTCATCGTCATATTCATGGCCTAAAACACAGGCATTATTGGGGAGTTCAGACAATGCACAGCCCCTCCCGAGGGGCCTGAAATTAGGCCTTGAATTGGGCCTAGTCATAGAGGCTGCATTAAAGCTCAGGGACAGGAACAGGCCTCAGTCTAACAGAACGTTCCTGTCCCTCCACAGCTCAGCCCAAACCTCAAGGACAGGGCTGGAAGGAGTGAGAGGGAAATGGGACCCTCTCTCCCTCACCCCCCACCCCAACCCCCTTCATGGTCCCCTCTTCCCCAATTAAAATAATGACAAATCAGATTGCGACGTTTGTAACAGTTTATTACAAGATGAAGTAGAGAAAGAAATGTCTGGAATGAGAGAGAGAAAGTGAGAGAGAGAGAGAGAGAGAGAGAGAGAGAGAAAGCTGGAGTGACAGAGACAGGGAAATTCGACCTGAGCCCCCCCAGAATCCCTCAAACTCCCATCGCCCTGTCTCTAACACAAAGTCGATTCTGGAGTTTAGAACAAGCCTTTACCCAGGGTCAGGGGCTTTTAATTTGAATGAAAGTCAATGAACTGGTTTGCTTTGCACTTTGTAAACTGGGGAAATATTTACACAGGCAGAGAGACATAGAGAGAGAGAGCATGTTACAGAGAGTCTAAGGCAGTGAAGACCCCCTTTCAGAACCTCAGAAAAGCTGAGTGCTTTCCAGTGAATGAATTATATTTTAAAATGCTCTCATTGTGAGTTACTCACTTGCTTCACTGTCCCTGGAATTATTTCTGCAATTCAGACTTTTCCAGAAGGAACTGACTGGGAGCTGGGCAGAGTCTACACATTGGAGACCCCCCAGATCCTGTGTCTATTCACCCCCACCCCCTCCTCTGTTTCGCTATCTTTGCCCCTCTGTTTACTCACTCATTCCCCCCTTTCCCTTTCTCTCTCTCTCTTCACCCATTTCCCTAACTAAGGGAGAAAGATGTAGTTACTGAGGGAGAGAGAAGAGACTGAGAATTTTACAATCACAGGTCAGAACAGTGAATTGAAATGTCTGCCGGTCTTTTATCTTTAACCCTTACATCACTTGCTCTCAGACACAGGCCCTGTGTTCTCGGTGAATTAGACCCAGGTACAAGTTCCGGCCTTTTTAATTCCACGCCCCTGTGAGTGCTGGATTGTAATGCATTCTGAAAAGTTCCTGTCTTACCATCTCAAATAAAAATCCACACGACACTGACCATGTTTTATATTTATAATTCCACAATCAGGTATCCCCAGTCAATGAAATAGATATTAGACATTCAATTAAGGCCATTCTGCACAGCAAGATCCCAAAAGTGGTCCAACAATGGAAGACGGCACACCACCCAGACCCTGTGTCTCTTTCCCCAGCCCCCCTCAGTCCCCAATAGCCCGACCCCCTCTCTCTGTTTCACTCTCCCTCACTCTGTTCCTCTTTTTATCTCTGCCCCCATCCCTCCTCCCTCACTCCGCAACCTCTTTTTTTCCCTCAATCTTTTATATTTTTAAAGCACTGACACTGTTGGGGGTGCAAGGAAGAGGGAGTCGGGAGGGGGGATCCATGTTTGCTCAGCAAGATCCCACACACCACCGATACGTGGTCAGTTATAAATGTGACTGAGGATTGTGGGAAAGTGAGTGGGAAATGGGTCTCACACCCTTTCTTCCCCAACCCACCCCCCCCCCTCCCCAATTAAAATAAGGACCAATCATATTGGTGCTTTTTAAAACATTTTATTGAAAGGTGAAATATAGACAGAAACAGCTGGAGAGAGAGAGAGAGCGGAGAGAGAGAAAGCTGGAGAGAGAGAGACTGGGGGTTGCTCTCCCCTCCCACCTGCCCCAACCCCCTCAGGTCTACATGAAACTGAATTCAAATGGCTGCTGCCCCTTCCATTTAACCCTGGAAACCCCATGGCCCTGCCTGTCTAACACACACAGATATGACTCTGGAGTGCGAACAAGACTTTACACAGCCTCAGGATGTTCATTCCAGACCCTCTCCGAGTGCTTCACACTCAATGAACACATTTTTTAAAGTGTGCTCACCGTTGCTGTGCAGGGAAGGCTGGCGGACATTTTTATTTTACACAGCAGGATCCCACAACTTTCCTCTCCCCACCGCTGACCCGTGTGATTCCCAATCTGGGGCCATCCATTCAGTTTCCCCACCCCGCTCACCCCACACCCCCCACACCTCCCGAAAGGGCTGAAACTCAACTGGGAAGCAGCTGGATTCTCTCAGGAGACATTTTAAAATCACTGCCTCAGGCTGTGAGTTTGTGTAAAATCCCACTTTCTGGAAGGCTGTGACTGGGAGCTGGGCAGTGACTGCACACAGGGAGCTCCCACTTCCCAGACCCGATGTCTTTTAACCTCCACCCCACCCAACCCAACTCTGTTTTCCTATCTCTCCCCCTGTTTCGGCCTTACCTCTCCTTTCTCTCTCTCTCTCTCTCCCTCTCTCGCGCTGTTTTATCTTTCTCTGTTTCTCTCCCTCCCTGCCTCACTCTCTTTCTCACATGCCAGAAGATGAAGATGCAGAGAGAGAGAGAGAGAGAGAGAGAGACACAGAAATCCAACAATCACAATCACATCAAACTGAATTCAAATGGCCCTCCCGCTGTGCATCTCATTTCACCCTCACATTCATCCCTCTGCCTCAAACACAAGCTTTATTCCCAATTTACACCGGCTTCACGTTAAGACTTCAATTCCAGGCCATGGGGAATGCTTCAGTGCCCATGGGTTCATTTTTAAAGTGAGTTTTCTCTCTCACCCACTCCCTCAACTCCTCCTGTTTTGCTCTCTCCCTCTCTCTCTTTCCATCACTCTCTCTCTCTCTCTCTTTCCATCACTCTCTCTCTCTCTCTCCCTCTATTCAGGAGGACGGAGGGAGAGAGAGAGAAATCCTCAAACAGAAGCTGCATAAACTGATTTAAAATGGCTCCCCCCGTCCCCCATCAGTCTGCAGAAGATGCTAAACTCCCTCCTTCAGTTTGGGAAGGGGCTGCTTATTCCTTTGGGACACATTTTAAAATCACCATCCCAGGATTTATTTTTACATGTCATTCTATCTCGGAGGGTGTGAGTGGAGGCAGCCAGTGACTACACACTGGAGACCCTCAGACCCTGTCTCTCTTTCCCACACCCCCTCCTGTTTTTACACCTCCACTCCCCTCGGCTTCCCTCTCTCTTTCTTTCAATCATTCTCTCCCTTTTCTCCCTCTGTTCCCGTCTCTCACATTCAGGGGAAAGATGGATGTTTCTATCTAGACCCTTCTCCCTGTTCCCTCTTTCTCACTCATTCTCTCTGTCCATATCCCTGTTTCTTTCCCTCTATCTCATGTGCTCTACATTGGAATGAGAGATGAAATGTTTCTGTCTCCCCATTTAAAATGAGGACAAACCACATCGCTGTTTGTGGAGAGTTTTTATTAATAGAAGGTTTGAATAGAAACTAAGAAAGCTGGAGAGAGAGAATGAGAGAAGTCGCAGTGGGATCGATAGACAGAAACTAACCTGGAGAGAGAGAGAGGTAAATCTAAAGTCAGAACCTCAGTAAACTGAACAGTAATGGCCACTGTGAATCTGATTGAACAGATTCCACGTCATCACATTGTCTCCCCACCTGTCTTCTTTTGGAATTAGAACAAGCTTTTAAACAAATTCAGATTGCAGATTTTTAATTCCCTCTTTGTCAAACACTAAAGGGTTAATGTGATTGTGACTAATTGCAAAGCCGGGATATTTTAACCCCAGGGTTTCAAAATCCAGCACCCCATCATCTAACAGAAACCGCTTCATTGATGAACCAAAAAACCAGGGTCCCTCAGATTAAAATTAAACCTCGGAGTGATAAAGGGACGCAGCTCATGTGGGTGAAGCCTGTGGAGCAGGCCTCAGCCCATCCATCCCCCTCTGGGGAAAAGCTCCTGTCAAAGGATTCCTCGTCACATTGCAGTCTTCAAACTCCAAATTCCTGGCAAAAAGAGAGAGATAAAAGCAAGAACCTCGGATACCACCACCACAACCTCCTTCTCAGTTACACAATCTCTCACTAACATCCAAATACAGAAATATCCCAGTTATAAACCAGAGGCTAAAATGAATTGAGAGACCATTCCCTTTATCTGTGTTTCTCTCTGCATCTCTCTTCCCATCTCATTCACATCTCTGTCCCCCTCAATCTCTCTCTCTCTCTCTCTGTCTCTCAGGGATGAAAATTAAACCTCGATTGGGGTAATAAACAAACACAACTCATGTAGGTGAAGCCTGTGGACCAGGCCTCAGTCTATCCCCCTCTGGGAGAAGCTCCAGTCCTTGTATTTGACCCAAACTTTCCCTCTTTGGATCCTCACCGTCCAGTTTTCAGAACACAAATTTCTCGGGAGAGAAAGATAAAATTGGTTAAAAAGACAAAAGCAAAGACATTTTTTAAAAGCCCAAATAGCACAGCAAGATCCCAGAGTTTCTACTTTCAAGTCAATCTCTCAGCAACATCCCAATGCAAACAAATCACAGTTTGAAAGCAGATTGAGACACACAGAAAAACAAGCACACATTGAACCAGAGTGGGGAGTGTGTTCATTCTCTGTTGATTAACTTATCACTTGCTTCATCACGTCATATCCAGGCCAATTTATTTTAGATTTCACAACATCTGAGCCGTCTCATCATTAGTCCCGGGGCTCAGCCAGAGAAAGAGGCAGCAGGAGATTGCTTCCCAATACCTGTGTATGGTCTGAACGCCATTCTCCAGATGGCAGCTACCTCCAGCCTGCTGCTGACCAGTAAGTCTTTCTTCATTTGAGCATTTAGTTCACACAACAGCAGGGGCAGGGAAGTTATGTGTTTACTTCACTTTAAGATCTTGATGAAGAAAGGTTGAAATGGGGAAGTTCAAACAGAATGATAACGTTATATATTTTTAAATGCTGCAAATCCAATTATGCTTCATTATTTTTTAACCTTTTTGAAGTGATCTGGGATGCTAAAGCTGTTGAATTGTAATTCAAGTCTCCCCTGCTCAATTCTTTGCTTATAACTCCAGCTCTCCAGCTCACTCCAATTTCTGAGGCTCTGGCCCTCAGCCTCGATTTTAAACTTCATCTTTGGGCTCAACTCGCCCTCTTTAACTTTCAGCTCCTTCAATTCCCTGCCACCCGTCCCTTTCCTAACTTGTTCCTGGACACCTCACCCTCACCACCTCCCAGTGTTCACTGACCCACACTGGCAACATCTCAATTCTCAAATTCTCATCCTCCTGTTCAAATCCCTCCCTCACCCTCTCGCTCCCTATCTCTGTAACCTCCCCCAGCCCCTACAATTCTCATACTCCTGTTCAAATTCTTCCCTCCCTATCTTTGTAATCTCCTCCAGCCCCTACAATTCTCATCCTCCTGTTCAAATCCCTCCCTCAGCCCCTCCCTTCCTTACTCTGTAACCTCCTCCAGCCCCTTCAATTCTCATCCTCCTGTTCAAATCCCTCCCTCACCCCCTCCCTCCCTATCTATGTAACCTCCTGCAGCCCATACAATTCTCATCCTCCTGTTCAAATCCCTCCCTCACCCCCTCCCTCCCTATCTCTGTAACCTCCTCCAGCCCCTACAATTCTCATCCTCCTGTTCAAACCCGTCCCTCACCCCCTCCCTCCCTATCTCTGTAACCTCCTCCAGCACCTGCAATTCTCATCCTCCTGTTCAAATCCCTCCCTCAGAGAGTTGGAGAAAGAGAGAGAGATAGAGTGGTGAGAGAGAGAGAGAGAGAGGCCATCGTGTGAAAGAAAAAGTGATGGGTGAGAGTGAGAGAGAGATCCTATCTCCATCTGAAAAATGGAGGAATATTCCCTCTCCAACTTTTAAATGGAGGGAGATCCTTTCCCTAAATTGTGATGTTGGAAGTGCTCGACCCATAATGGAGGAAAGAATAAAGCTTATTCAAGACTGAAAAGTTAACCTGTTTGTGTATCACAGAAACTTACAACAGAGAATGAGGCCATTCAGCCCATCGAGCTGCTGTCGATCATCTGCAAGAAAGGTTTCACTGATCTCACTCATCTGCCCTTTCCCTGTAACTCTGGAAATAATTTCCCTTCAGCTTCACACCCAATTTTGGCTCACACAAACGCACTCCCACATACACAACCTTTCAAACACACACTCTCTCACACAAACTCTCTCCCATGCACACTCTCTCCCATAGACACACACACTCTCTCTCTCTCACACACACACACTCTCACATAAACTCTCTCCCACGCACTCACACTCTCACACACACACACACTCTCTCTCACATACACACTCTCTCTCTCACACAAACTCTCTCCCACACACGCCTCTTTCTTCCACTCTCTCTCTCTCACAATTTCTCTCTCTCTCACATACATACTCTCGACTCTGGTGAAACAGCTGAATCTTCCCCACCGCACAATAAACACACTGAGTCTCAATGATGCCTCCAATATCTTTGGAGCTGTTAAAACCCCAAATGTAATTCCCACACAGTTACCCTCTGCCCAGTAAATGAATAAATTGATAACGGGTGAGATGGAAAGTGAAAGTTTAACTCACCACAGTTTGGAGATGCTTTCCTGAGATGAAAGTAATCCAATGCTACCATCTGCTGGCGGATTACGGTTACTGCAGGCGCTGCTCTTTGCCAATCTCAGAGAGGTTCAGTCACTGGATGGCTGGTCTGGGCACAGGCTGATGGGGTGTGAACGCTGTATCGGGATAGAAATTTGCAGCTGGGGCTCGGCTGGTGCATTTGCACCTTTAGCAACGATCTAACAATGGTTTGACCTCAGCTGGAATATTGTTTACATTTCTGGGCTCCACACGATAAGAAGGATGTGAACATCTTGGGGAGAGTGTAGAAGTAGTTTACAAGAATGGTTCTGATCGGACCTTTTCAGAATCTAGCGAAGTTTGGGAAATTAACTCCAGCGCATCGACTACCTCATTAGCCACATCTTTTAAGACTCTAGGATGGAGCCCATCAGGACCTGGAGACTTGTCAGCCCACAGCTCCATCAGTTTACTCAGTACCGTTTCCCTAGAGTTTTTCCCATTGATTCCAATGTTTGTTCCTTGGATAAAGAGCCGGATGCACCAGCCGAGCGCCCGCTGAAAATTTCAATCCCCTTTGCAGCGTTCATACCCCATCAGCCTGTGCTCAGACCCAACCAGCCAGTGACTGAACCTCTCTGAGACTGACAAAGAGCAGCGCCTGCAGTAGCCGTGAGCCGCCAGCAGATGGTGGCATTGGATCACTTTCATCCCAGGAAAGTTTCTCCAACCTGTGGAGAGTTAGACTTTCACTTTCCACCTCCACCATTATCAATTTATTCATTCACTGGGGGAGGGTGAATACGTGGGGATTATATTTGAGGCATTAATGCAACATTTACTGGGGCGGAGATTATATCTGGGGCTTTAAAAGCCCCAAATATAATACAGGCATCATTGAGACTCTGTGTGTTTATTGTGCAGTGGGGAAGATTCACCTGTTTCACCAGAGTCGACGCCAGTTTTTGAAAGGGAGATTCTCGCTGACAACTCTGTTAGAGACTTTGAGACTTTACAACTGGTGTGGTAAATGGCCGAAGAGGGGCGGGGGTTGTGGGGCATTTGCATTTTGACTCTGCCCGTCTGGCTTTATCGCTGTAACTCACAGGGTCACAGGACAAGAGCTGCAAAATGGGAAACGTCTGGTTCAATTTTCTCTCCTGGTCCGGCACAGACACAGGGTGTTCCTAGAATAAAGAGTCAGATGCACCAGCCGAGCGTCCGCTGCATTTTTCACTCCCTTTGCAGCGATCACAGCCCATCAGCCTGTGCCCAGACCCAGCCACCCAGTGACTGAACCTCTGAGAATGGTTCAGAGCAACGCCTGCAGTAACCGTGGCCGCCAGCAGATGGTAGCATTGGATCGCATTCATCTCAGAAGAGTCTCCAAAAAGTGGAGGTTGATATCCCATTATCAATTTATTCATTTACTCGGGTTTGAGTGGTGGGGGTTGGTGGTGAATGTGTGGTGATTACATTTTAGGCTTTAACAAGACATTTACTGGAGGGGGGTTGAACGTGTGGAGAATATATTTGGGGCTTTAATATACCATAGAGAGCCCTCGGGCCTGCTCCATCAGTCCCTATTCAGCCTTCAGTGTTCCTCTGGATATTTCACCTCTGTATTCACACAACACACACAGCGAAGTCTATTATATGATGAGAAGCAGCAAACACTGTTACACTCAGTACACACGGTACCTTAATTCTGCATCGTTTCAATATCTAGTCAGGTAAGTGTCATCTCACAGGGGCTACATTTCACTGAGTCAACATTCTCACCCAACACGAAAGCAATTGACAAAGCAGCAGCATGAGCGATGTTGTGTACAGCTCCTCACTTCCCATGTTCTTCACTTGAATCGCTTGGCAGTTATGAAATATAATGGAGGCATCATTGAGACTGTATGTGTTTATTCTGCGGTGGGGAAGATTCACCTGTTTCACCAGGTTCGACACCAGTTTTCGAAAGGGAGACTCTCGCTGATAATTCTGTTAGAGACTTTGGGTGAGGTTTAGACATGGCGGGGTAAATGAGAGGGGAGCGTTGGGTGGGGGGTCAAGAATGGAGGTGGGGCATTTGCACTTCGACTCTGTCAGTCTGGCTGTATCGCTGTAACCCACAGGATCACAGGACAAGATTTGCAAAATGGGAAAGGTCTGTATAAATCTTCTCTCCTGGTCCGGCACAGACACAGGGTGAATAAATGTGGTGAATATGTAAAAATTAAATTCCGCCCCATTAAATGTGGGTGTTTCCAATGTTTGTTTCTGGGATAAAGAGTCGGATGCACCAGCCGAGCGCCCGCTGCAAATTTCAATCCCCTTTGCAGCGTTCACCCTCCATCAGCCTGTGCCCAGACCCAGCCACCCAGTGACTGAACCTCTCAGAGACTGGTAAAAAGCTGCGCCTCCAGTAGCAGTGTGCCGCCAGCAGATGGTGGCATTTGATCACTTTCATCTCAAGCCCGTCTCTCCAGCATGTGGAGGCTTCTTTCGCTCCATTATCAATTGTTTCATTTGCTGGGGGTTGGGGGTGGGGGTGGGGGGAGGGGGGGGGTAGTGGGGGGAGGGGGGTGTGGTGGTGGTGGGGGGTGTGGCGGTGGGGGGGTGGGTGGTTGTGGGGGACGTGGTTTGTGGCGGAAGTGTGGAGGTTAAATTTGGGGCTTTAATAAAACATTTTCTGGGGGGTGTGAATGTCGGGAGATTATATCTGGGGCCTCAATAAAACATTTACTTGGGGGGAGGGGGTGAGTGTGTAGAGATTATATTTGGGTCTTTAATACACCATAGGGACACCTCGTCCCTGTTCCATCATTCCCTATTCAGGCTTCATTTTCCCTCCCGGGGACATTTCACCTCTGGAATCACACAACACACACAGTGAAGTCTATTATATGATGGGAAGCAGCAAACACTGTTACACTCAGTACACACGGTACCTTAATTCTGCATCGTTTTAATATCTAGTCAGGTAAGTGTCATCGCACAGGCGCTACATTTCATTGGGTCAACATTCTCACCCAACACGAAAGTAATTGACAAAGCAGCAGCATGAGCTATGTTGTCTGCAGCTCCTCACTTCCCATGTTCTTCAGTTGAAGTCGCTTGGGCAATTTTGAATATGGGAAGCTGAGTGTTTGGTTTATTGGATAAACAGTGGTGCAAATATACTCCCAGGTACCTTGACTGACACAGGTATTGTTTCACACTCCCAGTGTCTTGTTGACAGCCTTTCTGACTCCTCCTTATCCTCTCCTGATAAAACTTTCTGAATCCTGCGTGAGAAAATGTCTTCCATAGATATCCAAAGTACAGCCCAACAACCTGAGGACAGCCGAGGGTTTGCCACCAGCCCTGTTCCTAATTCTCAAACCGGGATGGAGGGATTTGTAATCAAACCTAATCAGTGGCAGAGCCGCGACTGGTGGGTAAAGAAAACAGGGGATGTGAGAGAGGCCAGGATAGGAGAAGCACTGAGACCCTGGGGGTTCGTGGGGCTGGTGCAGTTTATAGATATAGGTATAGCAGGAGCGACGTTAAAGCATCTGTCTACACGATGCATTGATACACATTTATCATCATCATCAAGGATGGACACCCATGAACTGTGGTTCTTCTTTCTACAGATTGAAGATCCTGCAGCTCCCAGTGAAATGCATTGACACAGTTAGCGATAGGATTGAAACTGATCGTGTTCATTTCGGGACATTTGAATGAAGATGTGGTGGAGAAGCTGGAAATCGCTATTCTGTATTCTCATTGGCTCCTTCACAGCCACGCCCATTAACGTCAGCCACTGACTGGGAATCCAGACTTGCCTTAGAGAGTAAGGGGAGCGGGATTTAACAAATTTAGTTCCAATTTTCACTCAGATCCAAGATGGTTTTCATTAAGAGGCAAAAGCTCCCTGGTGATTTAAGAATTTCACCCGGCATGAATATTTATGAATTATCCTAACAAAAAAGTAACTCACTTCCTTTAAAGAAAGATTAACTTACCTCCTGACTCCCCAAAGCCTGTCCATCAGCTGCAAGGCACAAGTCAGGAGTGTGATGGAATATCAGGGGCGACACCATGGTCCTGCCATGGCAAGGTCGGGATGGAAGGGCGATAACCAATCGCAATCCAAATCTATACCGTGGGTTACCTATCACCGTCCGAGTCACGGTGAACCACAGCGACGAAGGAGGATCACCTATGGATCGGGGCTTCTTCACCAGGAGGATCCTGTTGAAGGCGTGCGGCTTCCAAGCTACGGAGATCTTCACCCTGCACGACTCCCGCAAAGGTGGTTATTTCGACGTCACGTTCAAGCAAGTGGCAGACTGCGTCCGGCTCCTGAGGGTGTTCGAGGAGAAGAGAGACCTGCCGGAGATGAAGATCCTGACGGCGGAGCCGCACTTTTCTCTGCCGTTGCAACGGGAACGTGAGGTGATGGTGCATGTGTACAACCCCTTCGTCCCTGTCGCCGACGTGGTCACCTTCCTCACCAGGTACTTCGATAAGGTGGGGAGCGGCACTGAGATTCGAGACGACTTGGGGATCTGGACAGGCAAACGCCTGTTTAAGGTCACGCTAAAGACCGATGGTAAGGGAGCCATTTTCCACCCTCCTTCCAGTTTCGCAATCGGGGGAAACCGTGGCTACCTGGTCTACGCTGGGCAACCCAAGCATTGCCGCTCATGCGGCAAGGCTGGTCATGTGGCGGCCAACTGCAGCGCCTCCCTCTGCAAGATCTGCAAACAGGAAGGGCACCAGACAAAAGACTGCAAACAGGCCAAGTGCTGCAACCTGTGTGGCGAGGCAAGTCACCTCTACAGGACCTGCCCCAAACGCTGCCGTACTTACGCACAGGCAGCCAAAGCCGACCACGGGGAAGCAGAAGAAATGTTCCGTGTCACTCCAACCACCAAGGCCCCCAGGGAGCTCAACGGGACAAAGGAGGACACAGAGAGAGACAAGGTGGAGAAAGAGATTGAGGCAACAGAGAGCCAATCAACAGCACCACCCCCTGAACCTTCCAGTCCTCAGGACAGCAAATCAATGGAGGAGGAGGCAGCAGTGGAAAAGCAGCAGGGGGAGTGGCGGACGGTGAAGAACAAGAAAAGTAAGAGGGAGCGAAGAAGAAGCAAAGGCGTTTCCCAGAGAAGCGGCAAGAGGCGTCTCCCATCCGACACGGATGACAAGGGCAGCAGCTCTTCGGATGATGAAGTGCCAGAGCGGCACCGACAGAAGAGGCGGCAAAGCTCCAGGGCGTTGGAGGACGAGACACCCGAGCTCCAGAAAATTGGAGACAACAAGGAGACCAACGCACCCCAACTTTGCCTGCAACCTGAGGAGGCCAGTGCACCACAGCCCCTGGAATCTGGGAGCAGTGAGGCAATCATCGCACCCCAGCTCCAGGAAGCCGGGAACAGCAACCCCCCAGAGGGGGTGAGTTTTGGAGAAGCTTCTCCAGCAAAGGTCATCTCAAAATCCGCTCACTACGTGAACCTCCAGATGCCACTGGAGCAGAACACGGCCAAGGAGATCTACCTCAGCCCATCCAAAGTGAAGGAATTTGAGCTCACTACGGGTATGAAGGAGCAGACTAAAGGTCTGGGACTCTCAGAGACAGTGGGTTTGGTAGGAGAATAAATGCTTTAATATGGGTTTAAAGATTGTATCCATAAATGTGCGTAGCATTAAATCTACTACGCGATGTGTTGCGACCTTGGACTACCTTGCCAAGGTCAAAGCTGACCTGTTGTTTCTGCAGGAGTGTGCGATACCGCACCTCAGCTCCTACAGGCAATGGTCACGATGGTGGTCCCACGGGCCATCGATCTGGTCGGGCGGAAACGACTCTCGTTCCTC
The DNA here is from genome assembly GCF_964194155.1 of Cetorhinus maximus. Classification (NCBI taxonomy): domain Eukaryota; kingdom Metazoa; phylum Chordata; class Chondrichthyes; order Lamniformes; family Cetorhinidae; genus Cetorhinus; species Cetorhinus maximus. The sequence continues at coordinate 5,112,844 of NC_135916.1, forward strand.
CGGCCTGGGTATTCTGCTGCGGGGAGGCAACTTCACCGTCTCCGAGGTCAAGGAGGTGGTGGGCGGGCGACTCCTGGTAGCAGACGTAATGTACAAGAACGCTCCACTCCGGTTAATTAACGTGTACGGCCCGGCACAAGGGGCTGAGCGGCTGGAGGTTTTTCAGCAGCTCCCACTGCTGCTGGCGACCTCCAGGCCGGTCATTCTGGGCGGGGACTTCAACTGCATCATCGATGCGGCTGGACGATCCGGCAGGGCCGGAAGCAGATTGGACGCTACGTCCAGATCCCTGATGGAAACAGTTAAGGATGCCAAGCTGCACGACGTCTTCAGCAACCCTGCAGACGGAGCGCAGCGTAGATACACCTGGTCGCGGCCAGACGGGTCCATTCGTTCCAGGATAGACTTCCTGTTTGTGTCCCGTGCATTCACAGTCAGATCCACCGAGGTCAAGCCGGTGTTCTTCTCTGACCACTGCCTCCTACTGGCGGACTGCCACTTGGAGGAAGACCTGAGGGTGGGCAGGGGGGCATGGAAGCTAAATGTGCAACTGCTGACCCCAGAGAACATTGAGGAGCTCAAGAGGGATTACAAAGGTTGGAGAACCGTGAAACCCCTCTTTGAGTCCCTGACACACTGGTGGGAAGTGATCAAGGGAAGCATCAAGAGGTTTTTCATCCTCAAAGGCACCCAGAAAGCTAGAAAGGAACAGAGGGAAATGTCCCGACTCCAGGAAAAGATGCAGAATCTGCTCCGGCTGCGGTCGATGGGGGTTGATGTCAAGGAGGAGCTCCAAGAGGTGAAGGGCCAGCAAGCCTCGCACTTTGCCTCGGAGGCCTCCAAGATCATCTTCCGTTCCAGAGTCCGCTCCGTGGAGCAGGATGAGACGTGCTCACGTTTCTTCTTCCAAAAGGTACACAGAGAGCGCTCTGTGATCAGCAGCCTGAAGGAAGAAGACGGCTCAGTAAAGTCATCACGGTCCGACATTCTGAGGATCAGCAAATCCTTTTATGCCGGACTGTATGACGTGAAGCCCACGGACAGCACGGCCTCCCAGTCCTTCCTGTCCTCTATCACGGAGGTCCTAGACCACAGTACTCGGGAGAGCCTAGACAAACCGCTAACCCCTGACGAACTGACTAAGGCCCTCGAGTCCTTCGAGAAGAGTAAAACCCCCGGAAGCGACGGCCTGCCGGCGGAGTTGTATTCGGCTCTGTGGGACTTGATCGGCCCAGACCTGCTAGAAGTGTACGAGAGTATGCTCCTGGCCGGCAGCATGTCAGAATCCATGAGGAAAGGCATCATCACCCTCATCTACAAGCACAAGGGGGAAAGGGAGGAAATTAGAAATTGGCGACCCATTTCACTGTTGAATATGGACTATAAGATTCTGTCCAAGGTCATCGCCAACCGGGTCAAATCCGCTCTGGAATTGGTGATTCACCCTGACCAGACCTGCTCTGTGCCAGGCAGGAAGATCTCTGACAGCCTGGCGCTGCTCAGGGATACGATTGCCTATGTACAGGACAGGGGTGTGGATACCTGCCTCATCAGCTTGGATCAGGAGAAGGCCTTTGACAGAATATCGCACACCTACATGGGGGATGTGCTCTCCAAAATGGGCTTTGGGGAGGGAATTCGAAATTGGATCCAACTGCTCTACACTAACATCAGTAGCGCAGTCTCAATCAATGGGTGGGAAACAGATAGCTTTCCGATTAAATCTGGAGTCAGGCAGGGCTGCCCTCTCTCGCCTGTCCTTTTTGTGTGCTGCATAGAACCCTTTGCCGAGTCCATCAGGAAGGATCCGGGCATAAGAGGAGTGACGATCCCAGGCAGTGGAGGCACTCAGGTAAAAGCCTCCCTGTACATGGACGACGTCGTCGTCTTCTGCTCGGATCCGCTGTCGGTGCGCAGACTGATGCACGTCTGCGACCAGTTCGAACTGGCCTCGGGAGCCAAGGTAAATCGTGGGAAGAGCGAGGCCATGTTCTTTGGGAAGTGGGCTGACCGATCCTTTGTCCCCTTCACTGTCAGGGCTGACGGCCTGAAGGTGCTGGGGATATGGTTCGGAGGGACCGGGGCATGCGTTAGAAACTGGAAGGAGCGAGTGGCTATGGTGAAAAGGAAACTGGGCATGTGGGAGCGACGCTCCCTCTCCATTGCGGGTAAGAACCTGGTCATCAGGTGTGAGGTACTCTCGCTGTTGCTGTACGTGGCGCAGGTCTGGCCCATTCCACACTCCTGCGCGATGGCGATCACTCGAGCCATCTTCCGCTTTATCTGGAGGTCGAAAATGGATCGTGTCTGCAGGGACGCGATGTACAAGCCTCTAGATAAAGGGGGAAAAAACGTGCCCAACATCGCCCTCATACTGATGGCCACCTTTGTGTGCGGCTGCATCAAGCGGTGCGTAGACCCTCAGTACGCAAACACCAAGTGTCACTACGTGCTGAGGTTCTACCTGTCCCCGGTGTTGCGAAGGATGGGTCTGGCCACGCTGCCGCGGAACGCTCCAAGTAGTTGGACCGTGCCGTACCACCTGTCCCTGGTGGAAAAATTTATGCAGAAAAACACCTTTGACCACAAGTCCATCAGGCAGTGGTCAGCACGTAACGTCCTAGAGGCCCTGAGGGATAAGGAGAGGGTGGACCCTGTGGGATGGTTCCCCGAGCAGACTGTCAAAGTCATTTGGCAGAATGCCTCATCGCCAGAACTTTCCAACAAGCACCAAGACGCAGCTTGGCTGGTGGTGAGAAAGGCCCTCCCCGTCAGATCCTTCCTACACGCCAGGAGTCTCACCCCCTCTGCACGATGCCCTCGAGGTGGCTGTGGTGGGGAAGAGACCGTTGTTCACCTCCTTGTGGATTGTGCCTTTGCAAAGAAAGTCTGGAGAGAGATGCAGTGGTTGCTGTCGAGGTTCATCCCGAGCAGTTCTGTGACACAGGACTCTGTGCTCTACGGGCTGTTCCCAGGGACACACACCGAGACAAACATCAACTGCAGCTGGAGGATCATCAACTCGGTGAAAGACGCGCTTTGGTCTGCCCGAAACTTGTTGGTCTTCCAGCACAAAGAGTTGTCCCCGACCGATTGTTGCGGACTGGCACAATCCAAAGTCCAGGACTACGTGCTGAGGGACGCACTAAAGCTTGGGGCAGCTGCCGCAAAGGCGCAATGGGGAAGGGTCGCTGTCTAAGACCTTTCTACCACAGCGCACCGAGAGACTGGGAACTGTTTAGAGCCCCTCGGGCTGTACAGATCAAAATGAAAGGCTGTAAATGACTGTAATATTGTTTGTACTGATGCACCTGGTGATACATTTTGTAAAAGTTTAACCTGGATTGTACCCTTGTAATGTTGTTTTTGAAATGGTTTTGAATGTGATTGAAGATTTTTATGAATAAAGTATATTTTTACAAAAAAAAAAAAAGTGTGATGGAATATCAGGGGCGACACCATGGTCCTGCCATGGCAAGGTCGGGATGGAAGGGCGATAACCAATCGCAATCCAAATCTATACCGTGGGTTACCTATCACCGTCCGAGTCACGGTGAACCACAGCGACGAAGGAGGATCACCTATGGATCGGGGCTTCTTCACCAGGAGGATCCTGTTGAAGGCGTGCGGCTTCCAAGCTACGGAGATCTTCACCCTGCACGACTCCCGCAAAGGTGGTTATTTTGACGTGACGTTCAAGCAAGTGGCAGACTGCGTCCGGCTCCTGAGGGTGTTCGAGGAGAAGAGAGACCTGCCGGAGATGAAGATCCTGACGGCGGAGCCGCACTTTTCTCTGCCGTTGCAACGGGAACGTGAGGTGATGGTGCATGTGTACAACCCCTTCGTCCCTGTCGCCGACGTGGTCACCTTCCTCACCAGGTACTTCGATAAGGTGGGGAGCGGCACCGAGATTCGAGACGACTTGGGGATCTGGACAGGCAAACGCCTGTTTAAGGTCACGCTAAAGACCGATGGTAAGGGAGCCATTTTCCACCCTCCTTCCAGTTTCGCTATCGGGGGAAACCGGGGCTACCTGGTCTACGCTGGGCAACCCAAGCATTGTCGCTCATGCGGCAAGGCTGGTCATGTGGCGGCCAACTGCAGCGCCTCCCTCTGCAAGATCTGCAAACAGGAAGGGCACCAGACAAAAGACTGCAAACAGGCCAAGTGCTGCAACCTGTGTGGCGAGGCAAGTCACCTCTACAGGACCTGCCCCAAACGCTGCCGTACTTACGCACAGGCAGCCAAAGCCGACCACGGGGAAGCAGAAGAAATGTTCCGTGTCACTCCAACCACCAAGGCCCCCAGGGAGCTCAACGGGACAAAGGAGGACACAGAGAGAGACAAGGTGGAGAAAGAGATTGAGGCAACAGAGAGCCAATCAACAGCACCACCCCCTGAACCTCCCAGTCCTCAGGAATCAATGGAGGAGGAGGCAGCAGTGGAAAAGCAGCAGGGGGAGTGGCGGACGGTGAAGAACAAGAAAAGTAAGAGGGAGCGAAGAAGAAGCAAAGGCGTTTCCCAGAGAAGCGGCAAGAGGCGTCTCCCATCCGACACGGATGACAAGGGCAGCAGCTCTTCGGATGAGGAAGTGCCAGAGCGGCACCGACAGAAGAGGCGGCAAAGCTCCAGGGCGTTGGAGGACGAGACACCCGAGCTCCAGAAAATTGGAGACAACAAGGAGACCAACGCACCCCAACTTTGCCTGCAACCTGAGGAGGCCAGTGCACCACAGCCCCTGGAATCTGGGAGCAGTGAGGCAATCATCGCACCCCAGCTCCAGGAAGCCGGGAACAGCAACCCCCCAGAGGGGGTGAGTTTTGGAGAAGCTTCTCCAGCAAAGGTCATCTCAAAATCCGCTCACTACGTGAACCTCCAGATGCCACTGGAGCAGAACACGGCCAAGGAGATCTACCTCAGCCCATCCAAAGTGAAGGAATTTGAGCTCACTACGGGTATGAAGGAGCAGACTAAAGGTCTGGGACTCTCAGAGACAGTGGGTTTGGTAGGAGAATAAATGCTTTAATATGGGTTTAAAGATTGTATCCATAAATGTGCGTAGCATTAAATCTACTACGCGATGTGTTGCGACCTTGGACTACCTAGCCAAGGTCAAAGCTGACCTGTTGTTTCTGCAGGAGTGTGCGATACCGCACCTCAGCTCCTACAGGCAATGGTCACGATGGTGGTCCCACGGGCCATCGATCTGGTCGGGCGGAAACGACTCTCGTTCCTCCGGCCTGGGTATTCTGCTGCGGGGAGGCAACTTCACCGTCTCCGAGGTCAAGGAGGTGGTGGGCGGGCGACTCCTCGTAGCAGACGTAATGTACAAGAACGCTCCACTCCGGTTAATTAACGTGTATGGCCCGGCACAAGGGGCTGAGCGGCTGGAGGTTTTTCAGCAGCTCCCACTGCTGCTGGCGACCTCCAGGCCGGTCATTCTGGGCGGGGACTTCAACTGCATCATCGATGCGGCTGGACGATCCGGCAGGGCCGGCAGCAGATTGGACGCTACGTCCAGATCCCTGATGGAAACAGTTAAGGATGCCAAGCTGCACGACGTCTTCAGCAACCCTGCAGACGGAGCGCAGCGTAGATACACCTGGTCGCGGCCAGACGGGTCCATTCGTTCCAGGATAGACTTCCTGTTTGTGTCCCGTGCATTCACAGTCAGATCCACCGAGGTCAAGCCGGTGTTCTTCTCTGACCACTGCCTCCTACTGGCAGACTGCCACTTGGAGAAGGACCTGAGGGTGGGCAGGGGGGCATGGAAGCTAAATGTGCAACTGCTGACCCCAGAGAACATTGAGGAGCTCAAGAGGGATTACAAAGGTTGGAGAACCGTGAAACCCCTCTTTGAGTCCCTGACACACTGGTGGGAAGTGATCAAGGGAAGCATCAAGAGGTTTTTCATCCGCAAAGGCACCCAGAAAGCTAGAAAGGAACAGAGGGAAATGTCCCGACTCCAGAAAAACATGCAGAATCTGCTCCGGCTGCAGTCGATGGGGGTCGATGTCAAGGAGGAGCTCCAAGAGGTGAAGGGCCAGCAAGCCTCGCACTTTGCCTCGGAGGCCTCCAAGATCATCTTCCGTTCCAGAGTCCGCTCCGTGGAGCAGGATGAGACGTGCTCACGTTTCTTCTTCCAAAAGGTACACAGAGAGAGCTCTGTGATCAGCAGCCTGAAGGAAGAAGACGGCTCAGTAAAGTCATCACGGTCCGACATTCTGAGGATCAGCAAATCCTTTTATGCCGGATTGTATGACGTGAAGCCCACGGACAGCACGGCCTCCCAGTCCTTCCTGTCCTCTATCACGGAGGTCTTAGACCACAGTACGCGGGAGAGCCTGGACAAACCGCTAACTCCTGGTGAACTGACTAAGGCCCTCGAGTCCTTCGAGAAGAGTAAAACCCCAGGAAGCGACGGCTTGCCGGCGGAGTTGTATTCGGCTCTGTGGGACTTGATCGGCCCAGACCTGCTAGAAGTGTACGAGAGTATGCTCCTGGCCGGTAGTATGTCAGAATCCATGAGGAAAGGCATCATCACCCTCATCTACAAGCACAAGGGGGAAAGGGAGGAAATTAGAAATTGGCGACCCATTTCACTGTTGAATGTGGACTATAAGATTCTGTCCAATGTCATCGCCAACCGGGTCAAATCCGCTCTGGAATTGGTGATTCACCCTGACCAGACCTGCTCTGTGCCAGGCAGGAAGATCTCTGACAGCCTGGCGCTGCTCAGGGATACGATTGCCTATGTACAGGACAGGGGTGTGGATACCTGCCTCATCAGCTTGGATCAGGAGAAGGCCTTTGACAGAATATCGCACACCTACATGGGGGATGTGCTCTCCAAAATGGGGTTTGGGGAGGGAATTCGAAATTGGATCCAACTGCTCTACACTTACATCAGTAGCGCAGTCTCAATCAATGGGTGGGAAACAGATAGCTTTCCGATTAAATCTGGAGTCAGGCAGGGCTGTCCTCTCTCGCCTGTCATTTTCGTGTGTTGCATAGAACCCTTTGCCGAGTCCATCAGGAAGGATCCGGGCATAAGAGGAGTGACGATCCCAGGCAGTGGAGGCACTCAGGTAAAAGCCTCCCTGTACATGGACGACGTCGCCGTCTTCTGCTCGGATCCGCTGTCGGTGCGCAGACTGATGCACATCTGCGACCAGTTCGAACTGGCCTCGGGAGCCAAGGTAAATCGTGGGAAGAGCGAGGCCATGTTCTTTGGGAACTGGGCTGACCGATCCTTTGTCCCCTTCACTGTCAGGGCTGACGGCCTGAAGGTGCTGGGGATATGGTTCGGAGGGACCGGGGCATGCGTTAGAAACTGGAAGGAGCGAGTGGCTATGGTGAAAAGGAAACTGGGCATGTGGGAGCGACGCTCCCTCTCCATTGCGGGAAAGAACCTGGTCATCAGGTGTGAGGTACTCTCGCTGTTGCTGTACGTGGCGAAGGTCTGGCCCATTCCAGACTCCTGCGCGATGGCGATCACTCGAGCCATCTTCCGCTTTATCTGGAGGTCGAAAATGGATCGTGTCCGCAGGGACGCGATGTACAAGCCTCTAGATAAAGGAGGAAAAAACGTGCCCAACATCGCCCTCATACTGATGGCCACCTTTGTGTGTGGCTGCATCAAGCGGTGCGTAGACCCTCAGTACGCAAACACCAAGTGTCACTACGTGCTGAGGTTCTACCTGTCCCCGGTGTTGCGAAGGATGGGGCTGGCCACGCTGCCGCGGAACGCTCCAAGTAGTTGGACCGTGCCGTACCACCTGTCCCTCGTGGAAAAATTTATGCAGAAAAACACCTTTGACCACAAGTCCATCAGGCAGTGGTCAGCACGTAACGTCCTAGAGGCCCTGAGGGAAAAGGAGAGGGTGGACCCTGTGGGATGGTTCCCCGAGCAGACTGTCAAAGTCATTTGGCAGAATGCCTCATCGCCAGAACTTTCCAACAAGCACCAAGACGTAGCTTGGCTGGTGGTGAGAAAGGCCCTCCCCGTCAGATCCTTCCTACACGCCAGGAGGCTCACCCCCTCTGCACGTTGCCCTCGAGGTGGCTGTGGTGGGGAAGAGACCGTTGTTCACCTCCTTGTGGATTGTGCCTTTGCAAAGAAAGTCTGGAGAGAGATGCAGTGGTTGCTGTCGAGGTTCATCCCGAGCAGTTCTGTGACACAGGACTCTGTGCTCTACGGGCTGTTCCCAGGGACACACACCGAGACAAACATCAACTGCAGCTAGAGGATCATCAACTCGGTGAAAGACGCGCTTTGGTCTGCCCGAAACTTGTTGGTCTTCCAGCGCAAAGAGTTGTCCCCGACCGATTGTTGCGGACTGGCACAATCCAAAGTCCAGGACTACGTGCTGAGGGACGCACTAAAGCTTGGGGCAGCTGCCGCAAAGGCGCAATGGGGAAGGGTCGCTGTCTAAGACCTTTCTACCACAGCGCACCGAGAGACTGGGAACTGTTTAGAGCCCCTCGGGCTGTACAGATCAAAATGAAAGGCTGTAAATGATTGTAATATTGTTTGTACTGATGCACCTGGTGATACATTTTGTAAAAGTTTAACCTGGATTGTACCCTTGTAATGTTGTTTTTGAAATGGTTTGGAATGTGATTGAAGATATTTTATGAATAAAGTATATTTTTACAAAAAAAAAAGTGTGATGGAATACTCTGCACTTGCCTGGATAAGTGCAGCTCCTACAACACTCAAGAAGCTGGATACCATCCAGGACAAAGCAGCCCCGCTTAATTGGCACCACATTCATAAACATTCAATCCCTGCATCACCGACACACAGTAGCAGCAGTGTGTGTACCATCTACAAGATGCACTGCAGCAACTCACCAAGGCTCCTTAGGCAGCACCTTCCGAACCCACGACTACTACCATCTCGAAGGACAAGGGCAGCAGAACCATGGGAACACCACCACCTGGAAGTTGCCCTCCAAGTCACTCACCATCCTGACTTGGAAATATATCGCCGTTCCTTCGCTGTCACTGGGTCAAAATCCTGGAACTCACTCTCTAACAGTGCCGTTGGTGTACCACACCACACGGACAAAATCCAGGAACTCCCTCCCTAACAGCACTGTGGGTGTACCTACACCACAGGGACAAAATCCTGGAACTCCCTCCCTAACAGCGCTGTGGGTGTTCCTACACCACAGGGACAAAATCCTGGAACTCCCTCCCTAACAGCGCCGTGGGTGTACCTAAACTACACGGACAAAATACTGGAACTCCCTCCATAACAGCGCCGTGGGTGTACCTACACCACACGGACAAAATCCTGGAACTCCCTCCCTAACAGCGCCTTGGGTGTACCTACACCACACGGACAAAATCCTGGAACTCCCTCCCTAACAGCACCGTGGGTGTACCTACACCACACGGACAAAATCCTGGAACTCCCTCCCTAACAGCACCGTGGGTGTACCTACACCACATGGACAAAATCCTGGAACTCCCTCCCTAACAGCACCGTGGGTGTACCTACACCACAGGGACAAAATCCTGGAACTCCCTCCCTAACAGCACTGTGGGTGCAACTACGCCAACAGGGACAAAATCCTGGAATTCCCTCCCTAACAGCGCCGTGGGTGTAACTACACCACAGGGACTGCAGCGGATAAAGGAGCTGTCTCACCACCTCCTTCTCAAGGAGCAATTATGGATGGACAATAATTGCTGATCCAAACAGGGAAGCCCACATTCTGTGGAAGATTATATGTATGTAAAAATGAACTTTGGCGATTCAATGTGTAAGTTTGACCATTGTTCATTTTTCCCTGCCTTCTGTCTTGCAGTGCAGATCGACTGAATACCTGGTGCTTTGTGCACCAAAGTTCCTCTCCAAGACCAATAAGACACCATTAATGCGGGAATGCATTCCGAAAGGCTTGAGGGGGACAATTATCAAACACAGTTTAATACAGAGACACGGAAATCAAACACGTTGTTCAAACGCATGGGCAGCCATGAGCGTCTGAATGGAAGAGAAACTGTTCCAGCGACAGAGAGGCCCAGGGAGTGAATCCTGGAGTTCCCAGTCCTGGACTCGGGTTGACATGGATCACAATGGTGTGGCTATTAACACTGGGGATGCGGAAGAGGCCAATGTTAGTTAAACACAAGGATCTTGGAGTGATTCAGGGCTTGAGAAGGATATATATATATATACTTAGAGCAGGAGACAGGTCATTTAGGTGTTGGTATGCAGGGAACAGAATTCCGAGCCCACAGCTTTTGTGAACGAATATTCACCCTTTCCTGCTGCAGTCAGCAATATGTTTAAATCGCGACATTGTGAGCGGGTCCCTGCCCTCGGAAGTCGCTCTGCAATGTGTCGACATCAGGGATCATCACTGGGCTGCCGCTCTGTATCCCCATGGGGATGGGAAACACGTGCTCACTTGTAGGAAATTCTCCAGTATCTCCATAAACACAGGAAACTGTCCTGCCAGAGTTTTCTGTTAATGAAGGAATCGGCATTAAATTCAGGCAGAGTCTAGATAATAGTAGAATATAAATATATCTGGCTTGTAGCTCTAAAAAAACATTTACATTATCGTTATAGTTAGTGCGCAAGGAGACGCCTTTGGAATACCCTTTACATATTGTATTTGCTTAGCACTGACATGAATAATTATTCGCTGTCGGTTATAATTTATATGATTAAGTACATTTTCCCCGTAGAGACAAATAAAATCTCCAAGATGCCCAACATTACATGCTGCAGAGTTACATCAGTGACGCTGGTCGCCTGTTACCTAACAATTGGTGAATGGACAACAATCAGGAGAAACACAATGATATGTTCATGGTGATCACAATGGGGGTTTATATCGTCTTTCTTATTAAAAACACCTTAACGGGAGGATTTGTATATCCAAGAATCAATTAGTTAAGTTGTGGAAATGCAGGGTTTGCGTTGGAATCCTCGATCGATGTTGGAAATTCGCACTTAAAAATTAACATGACCTGCGATTCAAAACTGTAATTGTGCTGCATCAATTGCTTTTCAAAGGCTATGTTTCTACACTCTGGACATGCAGAGTTACAAACACAGAGACCCGTTTCCGCCCTGAATGCTGATGCAATGTTCCCAGGCATTTATATCATGTTTCTCTCTACCACGTGTGCAGGAAAGATCAGAATAATTCTGCCCGGACTCATGTCCCACAATCATCGAAGAACCTATAAGCCCTGATAAAAAATATTGTGAACGGGACAAAAACAAATTAGAGACTTCGTGTAACAGGCCAAATTCCAACCTGCTCACCAACCCGCCCCATGTGCCCGGCCTTGGGCTAATCTTACCTCTCTCCGACCGTCGGTCCGTCCGTCTAGCTACACTACACTGAATAGATTTTGAGACTGAAATCGGATATAATACAAGGAATGAAAGCATGTTTTAATTTGAAACAAACAGGACTGAAATAACATTAAACGACAGGTTCCTTCTCAGGAATGTGGGGTCAGTCAACAGTCTTGAACAATTAATACACAAATTATACCCTACAATAGGAATACATTGCCACAATCATCATGGCTGCCCTGCCCGCAGGCAGGTTCTTTACTCATGGCAGTCTCTCCATGTGTCTCTATCATGTGTCAGTCCTTTCATTTGCCAAGGACAACATTCAATTTCCAAGCCATCCTGCATTGATGGCCTCTGCTTTGCTCTTCCACTTTGACCTTGAAGCTTTCGCCATATAACTCGTCTTACAAATCCATCTGCCTTTGTGATGTGCCCTACCCAAACTCTGTTGTTTACTCTCCTCAGGATATCATCAGAAGTTGCTTCTTCCGCTTGGCAGATACCTTGAAACCAACAAAACTCCAGCGGCTTCCCAATCAAACTATAATCATATCACTCCCTGATATTCCCTTTCACTTCTCCCGCACTTTCTCCTTCAGAGAGCATCTCAGTTTGTCCCAACCCTCTCAGTCAAACCTGCCCTCCTCTGCTGTTCACCAAAGCACCATCGAAGAATCCTCACCACGAAGTCTTCACTGTTTCCGTCGCTCAGCCTCCGCAATGAGAGACTTCTCGTCTTCAGCGTGTGAGGCCTTGGGTTCCTTCCCTGACATCTCCATTGGTTTCCTATTTATTCGCGGGAGGTGGGCGTCAGTGCCTCTCGCCAGCATTTGTTGTCCATTCCCAATTTCCCATGGGAAGGTGGTGGTGAGCTGCTTCCAGGAAACGCTGCGGTCAGTATGGTGCCTGGACAGCGACAGTGTTGTGAGGAAAATAATTCCAGATGTTGACCCAGCTGTTGTAAAGGAACGGTCGATATATTTCCAAATCAGAATGGGGAGTTGGTTGGAAGAGAGATTCCATGTGTCTGCTGTCCATATATCTTCTGCCCTTGTCCATCTGGATGGTTGCGGTCGTCTGTTTTGAAGGCGTTATCCAAGGAGCCTTGGTGAGTTCCTGCAGTGAATCTTGTGGATGGGACACACTGTTGCCACTGTGCGTCGGTGTTGGGCGTAGTCAATGTTGTTAGAAGAAGCGCCAAGCAAGCGTGCTCATTTGTCTTGGATGGTATTGAGTTTCTTCAGTGTTGCTGGAGCTAAACTCAACCAGCCAAGCGGAGACTTATCCATCACACTCCTGACTTGTTGCCTTTTAGATGTTGGACAGTTTTCTGGGAGTCAGGAGGTGAGGTGTATCATTCTGGCCTCTCATCTGAGATTTTCTGGCCAGTCCAGCTCAGTGTCTGGTCAATGGTAACCCCCCAGGATATTGATAGTGGGGGTTCAGTTGTGGCAATGCAATTGAACGTCAGGTGGCGATGGGTAGGTTCTCCCTTGTTGGTGATTGTCATGCCTGGCACTTGTGTGGCCTGAATGTTACTTGCCACTTGTTAACACAGGCTTTGATATTGCCCAGGTCTTGCTGCATTTGGACATGGGCTGCTTCAGTATCTGAGGAGTCACGAATTTTGCTGAACATTGTGCAACCATCAGCGAACAACCCCACTCCTGACGTTATGATGGAAGGAAGTTCATCGATGAAGCAGCGGAAGAAGAACTGGCGAGACTCGCCAAATACTCTCCAACTTTTGGATAGAACAGAGGTCCTTTATCATTCCACTCACCTTCAAATGCACGAGCACGCAAAATTTAGGAAGGAAACAATGTTTACAGCACAGAAGGAGACCATCCATCCCATCATATCTGTGTTGGCTTTCATTTGACTTCTCAGAAGAGTGAAAATAAAAGAACAGCTTGGGTGAAAGGACCGAAAGGATGGTGGCTAAATTTACTGCTCGCACAAAGGTAAAAGGGATGGTAAGTTATGAAGCGGACATAATGAGGCTACAAAGGGTTAAGGAGAGGTCAGGCGAGTGGGCAAATGTATAGCAAATAGTGAGAGTTACAGAGGGATCCGGATGTTCTAGTGCATCAATCACAAAAATCTATTGTGCAGGTAAAGCAAGAAATAAGGAAAACTAAAACAATTTTGTCATTTATTGAGAGGGGGGTTGAATACAAAATAAGGGGGGTTATGCTTCAGTTTAACAGGGCATTGTTGACACTGCATCTGTAGTAAAGTGTACAGTATTGGTTACCTTATTTGCGGAAAGATGCAAATGCGTTGGGAACAGTTCAGAGAAGGTTTACCAGACTAATACGAGGAATTGGCAGGCTGTCTTATGAGGAAAGGTTGGACAGGTTAGGCTTGTATCCAGTGGAGTTTAGAAGAGGCGACTTGATTGAATCATATAAGATCCTGAGGGTCCTTGACAGGATGGATGTGGAGAGGATGTTTCCTAAAGAACTAGGGCTCAATCTTTGAAAATAAGGCTTCGCTCATTTAAGACCGTGATGAGGAGATTGTTTTTGATCTCAAAGGCCAGTGGGTCTTTGGAACTCTCTTCCTCAAAAGCAGATGGAAGCAGAGACTTTGAATATTTTTTTTACGGCAGATGGGGATAGATTGTTGATTAACAAGGAGGTGAAAGGTTATCGGGAGTCGGAGAAAATGCGGAGTTGAGGTTACAATCAGAACACCCATGATCATATTAAGTAGCGGAGCCAGCTCTAGCGCCCGAGTGGCCTACCCCTACTTGTAAATCGCATCCATAATGACCCTGGGGGGGCTTAAGAGCAATAGTAGACCATTCGGCCCTCGAACCTGCTCCACCATTCCATAAGAACATGGCTCATCTGATTGGGGTATCAAATACATTTTCCTGCCTTCCCCCAAACCTTTCGACTCGGGTTGGCGGTGGAGCAGGGGCTGGATAAGCCCCAGTCTCCGAGGGGGGAAGAGAAGTTTATGCCCCCCAGGCCTTGGTGAGAGAGATGCTGTGTGAGCCTCAAGCCCTGGGAGGAGGGAAAATAGAGGGCACGAGCCCCAGCTCCCGCTGATGGAAATCAGATCAGGTTCGATGGGCCGAATGGTCTACTCCTGCTCCTGTTTCAATGTCCCGATGAGTTTTATTTTTCTTACCAAACTGTAATGGGGCGGCTGCATCTCTGTTGATGCCCATTCGCCTGTTATATGCCTCTCTGCCAGTTTATTGACATGTCGTGGAATGTCCTCTGGTGCAAATCAGTGCGGACCCTCCCTCCCAATTTCATGTCGTCTCATGTCGTTTATAACAACAAGGTCTAAATCGTTAATCTAACTGCTGGTCTGATGACCTGTTGCGGATGGAATCTTCTCGTGACTGGAGTAAAACAAGAAGCAGCTCATTCGTCAAATTGTAATGTATTTATTGAGAAACTGAAAGCGTGGGATTGCTTTACAACCAGACTGGGAGAACATTAAAAAACTACCAAAACATCTTAACTAACTATGACATTAAAAAAGGGAGCTTCCCCAGCAATAAACATCATTAAAATCCCGCTCAGAAATGGAAATTGATTTTGGCCTTTAGTTTCTGGGCGTTAAGAATTTGCTCGCCTTAGCACAGAGAGGTAAACCTGGCAAATTCGCAATTTGGACCTGAGCGGTGCGGGATCAATAGGGCAGTCCAAATTCTCTCAAAGAGGTTGGGAATGCAACGGGGGTCGACGTTAAGCGTCAGGTGCCCGGATACACAGTGAGATCCCATCTGGAGTAACTGTTCAGTTCTGGTCACCACACCACGGGGTTGAGAATTTGTCCTTGAAGCGGGTGCACCACAATTGATACCTCGCTCAATGTGTTAAATGATGAGAATAGGCTCGATTCATGTTCCCTTGAGGACCGAATATTGATGGGTCATCAGGTTAAGGTGTTTGCAACGTTTAACCATTTTAACAAAGCAGAGAAAGTTAAACCATTTACACTGATCAGAGACCCCTGACAGCAGAATATATAGACGTTAAATGAGAGCGAGGAAGTTAAGGAATAATATCAGGAAGCGCCAATTAGAAATTGGGAACTCCTTCCTTGTTATGCAGGGGCTGACATTGATCATTTGGAGAAAAAACAGTGAAATGAACAGCTACAGAAGCATCATGATATAATTCGCCAACAGCAAGCTAGAGGGTCGAATGGTCTCCCCCTTTCTCCTGTTTCAAGATGTTAGTTCACCTGGCACATGATGTAAACTTAATTCCAGGAGTGAGGCAGCACTTCGCTAGTAGCTTCCGGTCCTCAGGAAAGCTCTCGTAAACAAAGAGTTTCCTTGCATGATAGTGAAATGGGAGACATGTTCATGGTCATTGGGCTGATCGGCACTGGACTTCTCGCTGAGGGCCCGGCATTCCTGGGATTGTTCTACAGCTTCACCTCTGCGTAGATGGTTCTCTCCTCACTCTGGGCTTGGCTGGTGTCTCGCTGACACTGAAAACAATGGTGCAATTGGTCAGGAATTCAAACAATCGTCTAATAATCTGATAAAAATTCACCAAATTCTATCAGCAGTTGAAGCGTGGGAGAAAGAGGCAAACACTCAACAGCGAGCTTGGTCCATTGAACAGTTGCTAATGGGGAGCAGGCCTTAGTGCTAAAGGGCATCGACTGTCTGCTCACGGTTACTTTTCACAGTGAAGCTATTAGCACAGAGGGGTGTTGTTTCTCGTATTAACAAGAAGGGAATCGCCAGAAAAGGCAGGGAAACAGGAGATTCCAAATAAGGGAGGGATTTTTGACCTGAACGCAGGCGATATGTTATCATCCGCCAATGTTCCATTGACTTCAATGGGAAGGGAATCTTGCGGATGGACATTGTTTGGCCGAATCCCGATCATCAGAAGAATATACCAACACAAGGAATAGGATCAGGAGTAGGCCATTCGGCCCCTCGACCTTGCCCTGCCATTCGACAAGGCCATGGCTTATCTGATGGTGTCCTGAACTGCATCTTCTTGCCTCCCACTCCCCACCCTCGCCCCTTAACCCTTGACTCCCTTGCCAGCCAAATTTCTATCTAACTCAGTCTTCAATATATTCAATATCACAGCCACCACTGCTCTGTGAAGGACATAATTCTACAGACAAACGATCCTCTGAGGGAAGAACTTGCTTCTCATCTCCGTGTTCAATGGGAGGTATTCTTTTTCAATCTCTGCACTTGCCTCCAGGCCTAGATTCCGACAGGAGGGGAGGGATCCTCAGAGTATCTACCGTGTCACCCTCCCTACTCCTCCTAGTATCTTCTGGGTTTCAAAACGATCATCTCTCATTCGTCTGAACCCAAAAGTGTCAATGCGCAACTTTCCTCATCAGATAACCTTCTCATGCCAGGGATCAGCCTAATGAACCTTCATTGACCTGCTTCCAATACAAATTTGTCCCGCTTCAAGTATGGAAAGCAGAGCTGCACACGCGGGCTCTCGCCACTGCTCTGTGCAGCTACAGACTTACGCCCAGAGAAATTGTCCATTGTTCATCAACAAAGCATCTATAGTAGAGGCAACCCAACATTCAGGCTAGAATACAATAATGGCTGGTGTAGGATATTGACATTTCACGCTTGTTCAGCCTAGAGAATAGAAATATGACTTTTTTCGATAATAATGTTTCTTGTATTCCGCACACAAACCACAAGTGTAACAATAACTGCTGTACAGTGCTATTTCCGGTTCTTTGGGAGTGTATTTAAGATGTGCAGCAGCAATGGCGTCACACAAATTATCAATTCACTCCATGCCCTGCAGAGGGAGCAACTCTTCACTTCAGTTTGAAACATTTGTGTCCTATTGAGAATCGGCTGTTCAATCCACTAAAACAAATATCGATCAGTTGGATTCTCTTCCCCGCATGCATTTCGGTGGCAATTTTAAACACGCTAAAAACGTGATTGAAAATGCATTTGTTCGAATAAAAATTCATTAACGGACAAGAGGATCATGATGTTAAAAAACAGAAATAGGATGAAGCGGGTGAATGCAGGAATATTTTGCACACATTCCTCCAGGAGTCTGAATGAGCAAAATAAAAGAGAGCATCTGAGGATATTCAAATCGCTCCCTCACTCGCACAAACCCCACCCCGCCCGCCAACTCCCCGCCTACTGCAAGTGACCTCCATTACCCGCACGCCCCCCCCACCCACCCCAGCCGCACAGCCTCTCACCCGCACTGACACTCACCCGCACAGACCCTCACCCGCACAGCCTCTCACCCGCACTGACCCTCACCTGCACAGACCCTCACCCGCACTGACCCTCACCCACAATGACCCTCACCCGCACTGACCCTCACCTGCACTGACCCTCACCCGCACTGACCCTCATCCGCACAGCCCAATGCGCTGTATGCACCACATCCCCGCACTTCACACTTCAGGATGCCCTCCACCCATACAGCCCCTCACCCGCACAGACCCTCACCCGCACAGCCCCTCAGCCGCATAGACCCTCACCCGCACAGACCCTCACCCGCACAGACCCTCAGCCGCACAGACCCTCACCCGCACAGACCCTCACCCGCACAAACCCTCACCCGCACGCCTCACCTGCACAGACCCTCACCCGTGAACCCCCTCACCCACACAGCCTCCTACCTGCTCAGCCCCTTACCCCGCACAGCGCCTCAGCCGCACAGCCTCCTCACCCTCACAGACCCTCACCCGCTAAGCCTCCTCACCCTCACAGGCCCTCACCCGCACAACCCCTCATCCGCACACGCCTCACCCGCACAGACCCTCACCCGCACAGCCCCTGACCAGCAAACTCCCTCACGCGCACACCCCCTTACCCCGCACGCTCCCAGCGAGACAACCGCAATTGCAACTTACATGACTGTTCGGCTTTGTTTGTAGGTTAAGAACAGCGTCTAAATGAAACAACAGCATATTAAAATCACATATTGATAAGTAAGTGCTGGTAATATTCGTCCCTTTCAGTGAAGAGTTTGATGTCAATAGTAGGCCCGTTTTCTCGAGGATGCTTCATTAAGTTACCGTTACTGCCAAGAGTTAGGAGCAACTATTCGTCAACCAGCACACAGAGACCTTTGACTGCTCGTGAGGCAGCGAATACAGTTCCAAAATGAGCGTTTCATTCCCAATTTCTTCTTCAATCCAGGAAATGGATTGGGCAGGGATTTTCCAGAGATTGGGGAGCAGATTTACATTATGTTGCTCTTTATGGTTACCAACATCACAAATGCAACATTGGTGTGATAAAGTGTCTGATTGACACGAAACGGGGTAGAACATTTAGGGCTGATATGAGGTGAAAGATCTTAACTCAGGGTGAGGTGGAACTATGGAATACTGTACTACTGAGGGCTGTGGAGGCCAACTCAGAATATATTTCAGAAGGATATAGTTTTATAGACTGAAGGCGTCAAGAGGTATGGGGAAGTGCGGGGGTATGGGGTAATGGCGCGAGTATTGAGATAAAGGTCCCACTGCATGGTGGACCGGGCTCGAAGGGCCGAATGGCCTCCTCCTGCTCCGATTTTCTAAGTTTCTATGTTTCAAGTTGGTCAGTCAGTAAAACCCTCACTTATCCGTCATACTTCACCCAGCCTATTCTTTAAAGCTTTTAAATTATTCGGAACAGTCACTCCCAGGGGTGACGTGATCCATAATCCCAGCATTTCTGGGTAAACATTCCTAGTTTAAGACCCACTCCCGCGCTTCATGATGAGATAACCGAACGGACATTCCAGTGCAGTACTGAGGGGGCGCTGCACAGCTGGAATGGACTGCAAAGAAAGGCTCCATCTGCTGGCTTGGCCGATGAAAATAACCCCGGAGAGGCGTTTCGCAGAAGAGTCGGGGAATGATTTTTTGGTATCCTGGGTAATTTTTACCCAACAATCAACATCACCAAAGGAAAATATCTGATGTTTGTCAAATTGTTGTTTGTGGGAGTTTGATTTGCGCATAATGGCGTCCGGTTCTGATACAGTTGAAAACTTCAAACATCCAGTTTATTTCTGCAGTAATTGCAGCTTTGAGGAAAGTGTTGACTGTAGCTTTAAGACTCATTGTGTTGAACAGCATCGCGTGACTGTGTGAACCAATCAACTGAAAGCGCAGGAGACCTTAGAGTGGGAGTTTTCTCCTAGTTGTGGAGCTAGATGAAAGCTTGTAACTGCTGCTGCAGCCGGTAAATAAAGTTCGATTATTCTAATGAGAATCCTGTGGGTATAATCATGTACTTTACACTTGCAAAACGCTTTCAAGGCGTCCATTGGTGGTGTAAGTTGTTATATTAATGCAAGTCTTTTTTCCTTTTTATTTCAAATTAGAACTTCAGAATACATAATTGATTTACTAAGGAGATACCATATTCACCACCTCTGGTTTTGCTCTCCCCACGACCAGAAAATTTCTTATATGTTTCAAAGAACTCTATTAGATACTCCCTCAGTCTCCCTTTTTCATAAGTAGCGAGACCCAGCAATACTAAATCCCTGCTGAAAGTTGCAGCTCCTTCGATCATCCTCGTAAATATGTTAGACCCACTCAATCCTCTCTGTGCATGTGTTTTTATCCTACGCTGGTCAGCATTGTTCTCAGTACTAATTGGTGGAACCAAGGTTTGCCACAGATTCCGCTTAACGTTTTTACTTTTCAATTCTACCCCTTTAGTAATCACCTGATTGGATTGCGAAAGGAGTGTTAACTTTCATCGCTTCATTTAGCAATTTGTATAACTGAAATAATATACAAATATACATTTGCAACTCTACAACTTTTAAACTTTCATTTTCAAAGTTTTCTACAACCTTCTTATAATGTCCTGCTGGTGGTTATGCATGGAGCGCTGACAAATCTCTGAACACATAGGACAATTCAGGCTGTCGGAATATTTATCTGAACTCACATGTAACATTTTCGTTGATTAGGTCTCCAGAGGGCACCGCATTCCTTCAAACAACAGAAATGATCAGTTAGTCACTTCATCTGATATGACCCGTGTCATGAAGCACTTGAGGCAGACATTGAAATTACTGCAGGCGCGATTCCCGTGTTAAGTGTGAAAGCTTTCCTGTCTGCATGACCAGGAGCATGTTTCCATTAAACCGTTTCAAACCCAGACTTATTACAGAGAATTAAGGCAGAATTTTTCAAGGGAATGAAACCAGCACATGGGTGAAAGAGAAGGTGCACGCGCACGCAGCGCGATGGAGCACGGGCACGCAATCCGGGTGAGGCCGCGCACGCAGCGTGAGACAGGCCGCGCAGGCAGCGGCGTCAAAAGGCCAGAGGGCAGAGTCTTTAATGTTTTTAAACCAGGGATTGATGAAACACCGGATTAACAAGGGGGTGAAAGGTTATCCGGGGTGGTCGGGAATGTGGGGTTGAGATTACAATCGGATCATCCATTATCCTACTGAATGGTGCAGCAGGCTCGAGGGGCAGAGTGGCCTACTGCAGCTCCTAACTCGTTTCCCTAATTACGCTGGGTGGTTTAATAGCAAGAGCAGGCCATTCGGCCCTGGAACCTGCTCCAACTCCATAAGAACATGGCTGACCTGATTGTGCTCTCAACTCCATTTTCCTGTCTGCCCCATCGCTCCCCCGCTCCAACATAGCCCTCGACTTCATTGCCTTTGAACAACAAACACTCTCTCAGTCAGCCTTGAGTATGTTCAACATCCACTACTCTCTGGCCAAGATGATTCCAACGACTAATGTCTCCCTGAGAGGTAAAAATGGAATTGGATCACAATAGGGACTCAATGGCAGATACATCTCGAAGGGCCAACTCCTTTCTTAGCCATTGCATAAGCTTCAACAGTGCAATGGACCAAATCAGTGCAGGCGGTCGAGTAGTTTAGTGGGAGAAGGTGCATGTACGCAGTATCGGTTTAGATCCCCGACATCACCATGTTGTGCGCTGCATAATTTAAATGAGTGTGATATATAAATAAAGCACACGGAGCGCGAAAGAGAGAGAGCGAGAGAAATCGAGTGCGTATGCGAGAGAGAGAGAAAGAGTGCGCTTGTGAGTGTGTCTCTGCTCCAGTATCTCTGCCTGCCTTCTGGTATGATTCAGTGAGTGTGTGCATGTGTCACTTTATCTGCGTATATGTTTGCTGGTCTGTCCTTTGTATTGAGAATGTTAGCTGCAGACCTCGTTTCTCAAATTACAAAGACACAATGCTTATATAGAATACAAATTGGCTGAACATTGGCTTCTGATCATTATGTTTGTCATATGTCATTGAAATGCAACACTTAATGGTCTCACCTGGTTTCCATGTTACTTTGCTTCTTTCCTGAGAAAGAAACATAAGGATTAGAAGCCGAGAACAGAATAGGAGTTTGAGAAACAAATCACAGAGCAGCGAATGCCTTTGTGCTCCTCATTGCCCATTGTAACGTGAATGGTGACATACTGGTTGGTTGACTGTCCTCTTATTAAGAATCCTGGACTAAGGGTCGGAAATCATGAGTTAATATCCCACCCCGGGAGCTGGGCACTTTGAATTCAGTTAATGAAACACAATTGGAGTAAAAGACAAGTTAGAATTAGTTATGGTGACCATGGACCACAATCAATGAACCATCTTGTCCAAGAATGCACTTTCGAGAATTCAAACTGCTGCCCTGCCTAGCCGAAATGCAACTGCAGAGCCCGCAGTGATGCTCTGGATAGTAAAATGCCTCCTGGGAGTCAGTAAGGACAATGAGTGATAGTCAACAAATGCTGATATTGCGAGTGATGCCCAAACCCAATGAAGAAATAACTAAAACAAAACATGATTCTATGAAAACAAACATTTGTCAGGTGTGAAACACGCATGTTTGCGTCGGTCCTCCTGATTTTTAGAACCGGGAGAGATGAGCACCACAAACAGTGCATTGAGGAACTACTCAAAGTGCATCAATGTCTGTTAACACGAATCAGCGTGTGGTTGCAGCTGAGGTGTCGATGGATGGGGCAGCTTGTGGTCATTATAAAGAGGAATCTTTACTGCATATTTCTCAACACTGTCATTAAGATATGGGGTGTCGGTAATGTTGCAGAGCATGTTAAAGGACAGAATGACATTACCCGCGCTAAATCACCCACTATCAACATCCTGGGGGTTAACGTTGAGTCCAAACTGAGCTGGGCCAGCCACATAAATACTATGTCCAGAAGAGCAGGTCAGATGCTAGGAATTCTGCGGCGAATAACTCACCTCCTTACTTCCCAAAGCCTATCCAACATCGACAGCGCCAAAAGTCAAGGAGTGTGATGGAATGCTCTCCACTTCCAACAACACTCAACTAATTTCTACACCATCCAGGACAAAACAACCCACTTGATTGGCACCATCCACAAACATTCACTCCCTCCACCATTGACGAGCAGTAGCAGCAGTGTGTAGCATCTACAAGATGCACAGCAGGAATTCACCAGGGCTCCTTTGGTAGCATCTTTCAAACGCACGAGCGCTGCCATCTAGTGGGACATGGACAGCAGACTCATGGGAATACCTTCACGTGGGAGTTCGCCTCAAGGCTCTCACCATCCTGAATTGGGAATATAACTGCCGTTCCTTCACTGTCGCTGGATCAAATGCCTGGAACTCCCTCCCTAACAGCACCGTAGTAGTAACGCATGGACTGTAGCGTTTCCAGAAGGTCGCTTTCCCCATCTTCTCATAGGCAATTGGATATGGTTAATAATTATTGATCTAGAGAGCTTCGCCCACTTCGCCGAATGGATTAAAAAAAATCAGATTGTTGCAGAGGCGGCCGTGCATCCAAGGGAGAGAAATTCATTGGAATCAATGTTTTGATCAGGGAGGGAAAGGCAACGGGAGAGAGCAGTTCCAGGGGGAAGGTCTATACAGGACAACGATCTGAGCAATGACTTACCCGTTAATGAATGGAGAGATCCAGGAATGTATTGTTTGCTAACAAGCCACTCTAACATTCAAACCAGAATAGTCTGTTATATTGGTTGAATGGAAGCTTGTTTGGAAGTTTTTGAACATGATGTTTAGGGAGCAATGAGGCCATATGCGGCGAAGATCATCACCTTTAAACAATTTATTGAAGACGCTGAATTTAGATGCGGAGGGACGGAAAAAGACGGACCATTTCCTCAAGCAGTCGTATTGACAAGTGCATCGACTGAGTGAATTGAAGACTCGTGTGTTGGTACAGAGGGAATTGAGGAAAGGAGCTTGAGTGTAGAGGCATTTCTTTTCGGCAAGTGCACATTGATCAGTTAGTGAGACACATGAAGTGGATGAAATTAACGGTGATGAGTGGCGAGGGGTGGGGGTGGGGAGAAATGTGATGGGGGTGTGGAGGGGCGCGGGAGGTATGAAACAAAATCACAATAAATATCAGGAGGGTTACCCAAGGCGCCAATGGCAGTGGGCTAGGAGGCAGAGTGGAGTGAAGGGTCACATTGGGAAATGGGTTTTCGCCGACATTCAAAGACAAGAGTCTTCCAGGAAAGGAAAGCCGTTCAACGAGGCTTCACACATATCCCACAAGGTGTGCACAGTGCCCCAATCCCATTGCAACATCCACATGTTTTTTCAATGATTCGAAGACGGTCGACTCCAGAATAGTAGCAGGTGTTATTTCTTAGCCTGATTGCTCTTGAAGAGCTTCCTAATATCTGACCCAGTTTAATGTACAGCGGCTGGAGACTGCCTCCATTTGTCTAACCCTCATTTCCTGCGCCCTGTTCCAGATCCCATACAATGTACTCTCTGAATAACCTGTATAAAATCACTACCCTGGGCTCTCCCTCCATTCTTCTTAACTTCAGGGATTTGGGCAGACATTTGAATGTTTTGGATTTTCCAATGCGATTCCTCTCATTCTATCCCCAGCCACGGAACAATTCTAACCGGGTGATATGTCCTGGACGGCTGCCCAAAGGCAGCGGTATGGCTGAGACACGCATCATGGACCAGCCATTTGTTCAGCTCTTGTGAAAGCAATGCCGCTGGATATTGGACGGAGTGTCTGACACGTAGTCGATGTGACCTTCCCGGTCTTGCCATCCCGCCCAATGTTGATTTCTACCCAGTCTTTTGCGATTGGCTATTTCACTCTTCATTCCGGGATCGCCCTTCATTTAATGTTGGAGGTTAGGGGTTGAGTGGTTTAGGGAATTGGATCATATTGGCCACCAAGAGTCGACTGGTACCTTTGTCAATTCATCTCTAATGACCGGTTGTTTCAAATGGTCTGACCTACCTTTCCTGCAGAGACAGACACCCAACAGAGCAAAGAGGAGAATCAGGCCCACAGCAGAACCGATACCAACAGCCAGGGCAAGATGTTTATTTTCTGAATGAGCTAATGGGGGAGAGCAGGACAATGTTAACGAACAGCTTCCACAACAAAGGGAATAATCTGCAATTTAATGCAGGACAACAAATGGGGCTAGACTGCAGTAGAAAACAAAGGCTGAGAGAGAGAGAGAGAGTGAGAGAGATGAAGTGCGAGTCATAAAATTAACAGGCAGAGGAGGGAGCCTATCGGTCCTCATGCCTGTGCTGAGAACCTGAAGGGCAGGATCAATTTTTCATACTATCCAAGCCCATTCGCACTTTCTTCATCGCACTGTAACATTATTCCAATATGATTTTTGATTTAAGTATTGGAAACTACAGAATCATATTCCACAGTGTTGCAGACCACAAAAAACTCGTTGCTTACAAATTAATGCAATTACCTTTTGCCTTTTGTCTGTGTTCCCTGGTTAGAAACTCTCCCGCCCGTATATGGAACTGCTTCCTGTTTAACTATATCGAACCGTTCTATTCAATCACCAATAA
Organism: Cetorhinus maximus; assembly: GCF_964194155.1. Taxonomy (NCBI): domain Eukaryota; kingdom Metazoa; phylum Chordata; class Chondrichthyes; order Lamniformes; family Cetorhinidae; genus Cetorhinus; species Cetorhinus maximus. The sequence goes on from NC_135916.1 coordinate 5,137,999, forward strand.
AGATTGTTCCCACGTCAGGCGGTGCAGCAATGCCCACGCTGCTGATCCATTTTGAAGTTTCTCTTTAGGCTTTACATTGTATGGATAACCTGCCGCAGCCTTTGGTATCCACAGCCCGTCTCCACTCCCATCTCTAAATGGCCCGCACGAAAACACTGTTTCAAAAGCAGCCAATCAGCAATGTGGTTGGCGAGGGGTCGGGGTCGGGGGAAGGGGTGTGGGAGCCATCACGCGGGGGCGTGGCTATATCCCCGCTGGAATGAAGCGGCTGAATGATCAATTGCAATTGGCCGACTTATTATTTGCGTCATTGTATCCACTAGCTCTCCATTGGATATTAACTGCGTACAAACTACCAGTCCATTATTCTGTTAGTTCAGTCCCATGGGAACAAGTGTAATTTTCACTGGGTCAATACTGGACGTGGGAGAAGAGAACACGCTGCTCTCACTTTCAAGCCAGTTTGAATTTTTAAGTGTGTTAGTCAGTGTCGTGAGGAAATGGCACAGATTGAAACACAGCAACACCTTTTATTACGGTCGGATGGTTACGTTAACTGGGAATCCCACTCACCAGTCACAGTGATGTGCACAGTGTCACTCTGAGCCGAGGATAGTTTTCTTCCGTTAATCAGTGCTTCATAACGGCAGGTATAATTTCCTATTTCAGAGTGATCGACATTCCTGATAGTGAAGGTGACATAATTGATCCCTGAGGCAGCAGGCTTGAGACCATAGTGATTCGAATCCCCTTGTCTGTACAGGTAAAATGTAATGGCAGAATTGTCCCGGGGGCCTGTACAGTTAAATGTGACAGCTTCACTCCGAATAACAGCGCTAGAATCCACGGATATGTATGGTTCGGGAAGTTCTGGAATTGGAATCGAAGAGGTAGTACCGATTTTGTCAAAAAATGAATTTCACAAAAAAACCTTTGATAAAATTTCATAAAACAATGCTTAGCCCTCATATCAAAACAACAATGTTGCCAAGAGCCAGGCATCATCTGTGGATAGAGAAACCGGGCAAAACTTTCCAGTCCGTATGAATTCTTCGGAGTTAAGGAGAATTAGGAATGTGATGGATTAGATAGTGAAAGGGGTGGAGCATCTGGAGCAAGATAGAAGGTCGCGGGAAGGTGGAAACTGAAGAGAAATTTTAAAAAGATGTCATGGACACAAAACCAATGGAATGGTAATGACAGTGTGAAAGACAAAAAGGGCGCTCATGATGGCATAAAGGTAGGGTTACAAAGTGTTAATTGGGAACTTTTCAGACTTTTAGACTTAACACTGAGTTAAAAAAACTCAGACCATGAACTCTTTCCTCCATTTTCACACATTCCCCATGCCCTGATCCCCACAGAGCCATCTGAAACCTATTTTGCTTTCAGTGTGCTGACACCTGTTCTCCCATTAACACATTCTGCTATCTTACCTTTCTTCCACTTTTAGCACCTACTTTAGTCTTAAACGCTACAATTAACACTCCATTTGTCTTTTCTACATGACATTTTTGTCAATCTGTCCTGAGCACCCACTTATCCCTGCCCTTCTATTCTGCTCCAGCTTCTCCACACCCTCTTCAACTCTGAAGAAGCGTCATACAGACGCTAAGTGTTTACCCTGTTTCTATCTTTATAGATGTTGCCAGATCTGCTGAGCCCTCCAGCATTCAATGTTATTATTTCAGATTTCCAGCATCCGCCGTATTTTGCGATTATTTTGCTGGTTAGCCCTCATTTGAAATTTTGTGTCCCGTTATGGGCGTCACCCTATGGGAAGGATAACCAAGCCTTGTCAAAGAGGAAGAGGACATTAACTAGAATTTTTTCAGAAAGGATGGCATGTAGAAGACTGGAGAAGCTTGGAATTTTCTCGTAGTTCAGAGAAGATAAACTGAGATTTTCATAAAGATTTGAAAAATCATTAAGAGCTTGATAAAGTAAATAATGAACAATTGTTTTTAGTGTTAAAATATTTAGTAACCAGATAACATAGATTTCAGGTGATTGCAAAAGAGCCGGATGGAATATGAGAAAAACCGTGTTAATGCAGCAATTTGTTAGAATTTGGAATGTCCTCTCTGGAAGTGAGGTAAAAGCAGATTCAACAGGAACTCGCAAAGGGAGCTGGATAAACATTGCTGAGGGATAACTTGGCAGAAATTTTATGACAAATGCCTAGGAGTGCAGATAACTTGGCTTCTAAAGGGCAACGGGAATCTGAAATAAATGTTCCCCTTGCCAGCTATTACAACACCTCAGGAACGAATACAGAAAAAGTTGATAGCTGTTTCAAAGAGACACAACAGGCAGGATGGGTCGAGTGGTCTCAATCTCTGCTGTTGCTTTTTCTGATTCTGTGATTAATGGAGACACTTGCAGTAATTTGTCAGTATGTCGGATGAGGATTAGACAAGAGATGAACAAAAAAACTCTCTCTGTGACTGTTAAACAATGTGTAAAACGTTTTTATTATTCAATTAACAAGAGTGAGTGATTAGGCTTGGATTATGGAACTCAAGTCCTAAAGCATATGAATCTATCTCCGACAGTGCACCACTCCCTTAGTACTGGCACCGTGGGAGTGTCGGCCTGGATATTGGAGCTCAAGGCATAGAATATATACATCTACATCCAACAGCGCCGCGGTCTCTCAGTACTGGCACTGGGGGGCGAGCCGGACAACATTTGTGAAGCTCACGAGCTGCTGTGAAAGTTGACCCCATTGCCTGATAAATCAGGCGAGGGTCAGAGTGCTACCAAAGTAGATATTCTTTTTTTCCAGTTGAGATAGCCGAACCACATCGATTGTATCAACTTATGGAAATAAAGCCAATACAGAGGCATGAAGGTACCATTCAGCACCGAGATAAGGAAGGTATCTTTGATGTCATAACGGGCCTAACACAATGACAATTAAGACTCTGAGATCTCGCGCCAATGGGCACTAGCTTCACGCGGTGACAGAACACTTGAGCTGCTGACTGTCCCGTTAAACCATACTCCTGCATTCCCCTCCGGCCCACCCCATCCCCTGCAATCACTGTCATTGTACAGCGGGTGAATTCAGCCCCCATCGGTCACAATTGTGCCATGAGATCGCAGGTCATTTGGGCTCCCTCCCGCATTATTTGAAACGAGTCATATTGTTACAGTGAATGAAATATTGATGATTTGAGAATACCAACGCTATAAATAGAAATGTTGAAATCTATGTTTCCCTGTCGCTCACCTGCTATGGTCACCGCTACAGCCTGGCTCTGTTTGGAATCGAACTGCCTGCTCTGGACGGCAATGCTGTATTTACATTGGTATTGTCCGCTGTGGCTTGGACTGGTATTTGCAAATGTTATAGTATTAGCATTTGTGATGTATGGATTAGAGGTCAGCTGTCGATATCCTATATAAAAATAGAACCTTTTCTGGCGAATATCTCCAGTCACGGTGCAGGTCATGGTGATCGGCTCTCCTACTGCATACACCCCTGTAGCTTGATCAAGATTTAACACTGGGATTTTTAGCGGATCTGCGGTAAAATAAATTGTAGGAACAATTAGAAATGGATCAGAGTCTTTCCATGTACAGCACTAGGTTATAAACACATTATTTGATCTCTGTCGAGACAAGGTGTCTACAAGTGTTTGAGAATTCACAAATGTTGAGATCAGGAATTGATGACGAAGGAAGAAGGTAGAGCGAACACATTTATAAACGCCAATCCGGAAAGCAGAGCTTTCCTACCAGCTCCACAGCTGATAAATTCCGACTGAAATGCATTCGTTAAGTTAATCGTCAATTCCTAAAAGCAGATTTGAGCAGGGCAAGATCCCATGAACGGACGTCAATTAATGACGGGACAGTTAACGTGATGCTTCCTTCAGTGATGTTGTGATAAGGATGTGTGTTTGGCCCATTGATACGGAAGCGAAGTTCCCACTGACATGACTCACAACTATGCCTATTGTATCTCTACACGACATTGCAGTCTGTTCCCTCGTTTTTCATTCACTTTAGAAATGGGAGAGGTCAGACAGTCCCTCAGTAATGGCAACGGCCGGGGTGGCCGTTAGGGTGGGGTGGTGTTGTTTGGGATGTTGACTCAGATAACATGGCTCAAGTCCAGGGGTACATACATCTTCCTCCGTCCGTGCAGCACTCCCTCATTGCTGGCACTGTGGGGCACTTTTGGAGCTCACGAGATCAAGTGAAATTTGTCTCCATTGCAATATAATTCAGGCAAGAGTGCTCCCGAAGGAGGTAAGTTTTTTTATTCTGTTGAGATAGTCCAAGCACATCGGAGATACCAATGCATGGAAATAAATCCAATGCATGGGAATGAAGGTACAATACAACATCGAGGTGTGGAAGGGATCTCTGATGTCAGAACGGGCCTAATCCAATTCCAATTAAGACTGAGACATCTCCCGCTAATGGACACTTGGCAGAGCACTGCAGCTGCTGCCTGCCTCTTCACACCACACTCCTGCCTCGCGGGTTGCCCACCCGAGCCCCTTGCAATCACAGTCGATTTACAGCGGATGAATTCAAATCCCATTTGCCTCAATTGTGAATGAGGTCGTAGATCATTTGGACACCCTCCCCGATTATTTGAAACCGGTCATAATGTTACAGTGAGTAAAATATTGATTATTTGATAATACACTCACCATTAACAGGAATGTTTAAATCTCTGTTCCCTATCACTCACCTGCTATTGTCACCGTTACAGCCTGACTCTGTTTGGAATCTATAAAAACAAAAAGCTAAAAGCTACTGCGGATGCTGGAAATCCAAAACAAAAACAAAAATAAAAACAAAACAAACCTGCTGAGTTTTTCCAGGTAATTCTGTTTGGAATCTAACTGCCTGCTCTGGACGGTAAGTCTGTATTGATATTGGAATGATCGCGGTCGCTTGGGAGGGTAATCTTGAATCTTAAAGTATAGGAATTTGTGATGATTGGGCTAGAGGACAGCTGGTGATAGCCTTTATGAATATAAAAGGTTTACCGCGATCATCTGCAGTCACGGAGCAGGTCATGTTGATCGACTCTCCTACTGCATACACCCCTGTGGTTTGATCAAGAGATATCAGTGGGGCTTTTAGCGGATCTATGGCAAAATGAATTGAAGGAACAATCCGAATTGGATCAGTCTTCACACGTACATTAGTTTGTTACAAACAGATTAATTGATCTGTGTCGAGAGAACGTGTTTACAAGTGTCTGAGAATTCACAAATGTGGAGATTAGGATTTGATTATGAAGCAAGGAGGATAAGCAAACACATTTATAAACGCCATTCAGGGACTCGGGCCTTTCCTCACAGCTCCGCAGCTGATTAAGTCCGACTGAAGTGCATTGATTATGATAATCGGCGATACTTACAAGCAGATTTGGGAAGAGCAAGATCCCAGGAACTGAAATAAATTAATGAGGGGAGAATCAACTTGATTTTTTCCTTCTGTACTGTTGTTTTAAGGATGTGTATTTGGCCCATGCAAACGGATGCGAAGTTGCAACTGATGTGACTGGCAATAATGCAGCTGTTTATTTTAGCTCAACACGCAATTGCAGAGAGGAACCTATTTTAAATGTTCCATTAGAAATAGCAGAGTTCGGACACTCCCTCAGTACTGGAACCGAGGGTGTGTTGGGCTGGAATATGGAGCTCAAGTCCAAGATGATATATATCTACCTGAGGCAGTAAAGAAGTCACTCAGTCCTGGCAGCGGGGGCAGTGGATGCGTGGAGTTGGGGGATGGGGGGGTGGGGCCGGGTGGTTGCTGTGGTGGTGGTGTAGGCGCGGAGCTAATGTAGTGTTGGCCTGGGCCTGGAGCATATACATCTCCCACCGACAGTGCAGCACTACGTCAGTAATGACACAGTGCCCGTGAGACTTCCTGGATCATGGAGCTAAATCTGGAGGAGTGCTTGATCACAGAACCTTCTCGTTAAGGGCTGCGTGCTGCAGTCCCGGTAAGGACATGAAGGAAGATAGTCCATGGCAACTGCTGATACTTTCACCATCAAGGTGGAAAATGAAAGCAAACAGTTAAAGAATTGGACGGCACACCATGCCGCACTACATGTGGGTTTTGGGATGGGGAGTCTCTCTTGTTTGACCGCTTCACTAGTCGGCATTGGACACTCGGACCCAGAATGATATCAGATGGAGCATCACCCAAACCCGAGTTAGACCGTGACGTCACCCAACAATGGACAGCACCTCCCCGAGTGACAGAATCCTTTAGCTTCTGACTGTCCCCTCACACTCTCCTCTTGCTTTCCTCCCCTTCCCATCTCAATATTTGCGCTGGTAGTTGATGCCCAGCGGGTTAATTCAGGCCCCATTCAAATTTCCTACATTCGAAAGTGAAACACTCCCTCAGTACTGTCACCGGGGGAGTGTCGTCCTGCTTTATGTAGCTCAAACACTAGGGTATATACATAAACCTCTGACAGTGCAGCAATCCCTCAGTACTGACACCAGGAGAGTGTCGGCCTCGTTTATGGAGCTCAAGCCCAAGAGTATATACGTCTATCTCTGACAGTGCGGCGCACCCTCAATACTGGCACCGTGGGAGTGTCGGCCTTGATTATGGAGCTCTACGTCTAGAATATATACATCTGCATCCGACAGCGCAGCGCTCTCTGGGGGGGCGAGCCGGACAACATTTGTGATGCTCACGAGCTGCTGTGAAATTTGACCCCATTGCCTGATAAATCATTCGATGGTGAGAGTGCTACCAAATTAGAGCTCAAGCCCAAGAGTATATACATCTATCTCTGACAGTGCTGCGCAACCTCAGTACGGGCACCGGGGCGAGTATCGGCCTGAATTATGGAGCTCAAGCCCTAGAGCCTATGCATCTACCTCCGACCGTGCAGCGGTCCCTCAATACTGGCACCGTGGGAGTGTCGGCCTGGATAATGGAGCTCAAGGCATAGAATATATAGTTCTACATCCGACAGCGCAGCGCTCTGTCAGTAGTGGCACTGGGGGGCGAGCCGGACAACATTTGTGAAGCTCATGAGCTGCTGTGAAAGTTGACCCCATTGCCTGATAAATCAGGCGAGGGAGAGAGTGCTACCAAATTAGATACTTCTTTTCTCAGTTGAGATAGCCCAACCACATCGATTGTATCAACTGATGGAAATAAAACCAAAACAGAGGCAGGAAGGTACCATTCAGCACCGAGATTTGGAAGGTATCTTTGATGTCATAACAAGCCTAACACTATCTTAATTAAGACTCTGAGATCTCCCGCCAATGGCCACTAGCTTCCCGCGGTGACAGAGCACTTGAGCTGCTGACTGTCCCGTTAAACCATACTCCTGCATTCCCCTCCGGCCCACCCCATCCCCTGCAATCACTGTCAATGTACAGCGGGTGAATTCAGCCCCCATCGGACACAATTGTGCAATGAGATCGCTGGTCATTTGGGCTCCCTCCCGGATTATTGAAACGAGTCATATTGTTACAGTGAATGAAATATTTATGATTTGAGAATACCCACGCTATAAATAGAAATGTTCAAATCTATGTTTCCCTATCGCTCACCTGCTATGGTCACTGCTACAGCCAGGCTCTGTTTGGAATCGAACTGCCTGCTCTGGACGGCAATTCTGTATTTACATTGGTATTGTCCGCTGTGGCTTGGACTGGTATACGCAAATGTTAAAGTATTGGCATTTGTGATGTATGGACTAGAGGGCAGCTGTCGATATCCTTCATAAAAATAGAACCTTTTCTGGCGATTATCTCCAGTCACGGTGCAGGTCATGGTGATCGGGTCCCCCAATGCATAGACCCCTGTAGTTTGATCAAGAGATAACACTGGGATTTTTAGCGGATCTGCGGCAAAATGAATTGAAGGAACAATTAGAAATGCATCAGAGTCTTTCTATGTACAGAAGTAGGTTATAAACACATTAATTGATCTGTGTCGAGTCAAGGTGTCTACAAGTGTTTGAGAAATCACAAATGTTGAGATCTGGAATTGATGACGAAGGAAGGAGGTTAAGCGAACACATTTATAAACGTCAATCCGGAAAGCGGAGCTTTCCTTACAGCTCCACAGCTGATAAAGTCCGACTAAAATGCAATCGTTAAGTTAATCGTCAATTCCTAAAAGCAGATTTGAGCAGGGCAAGATCCCATGAACGGACGTCAATTAATGACGGGACAGTTGACGTGATGCTTCCTTCAGTGATGTTGTGATAAGGATGTGTGTTTGGCCCATTGATACGGAAGCGAAGTTCCCACTGACATGACTCACAACTATGCCTATTGTATCTCTACACGACATTGCAGTCTGTTCCCTCGTTTTTCATTCACTTTAGAAATGGGAGAGGTCAGACAGTCCCTCAGTAATGGCAACGGCCGGGGTGGCCGCTGGGGCGGGGTAGTGTTCATTGGGATGTTGACTGAGGTTACAGGGCTTAAATCCAGGAGTACATACATCTTCCTCCGTCCGTGCAGCACTCCCTCATTGTTGGCACTGTGGGGCACTTTTGGAGCTCACAAGCCCAAGTGAAATTTGTTTCCATTGCCATATAATTCAGGCAAGAGTGCTCCCGAAGGAGGTAAGTTTTTTTATTCTGTTGAGATAGTCCAAACGCATCTAAGATATCAATACATTGAAATACATCCAATGCATGGGAATGAAGGTACAATACAACACCGAGGTGTGGAAGGGATCTCTGATGTCACAACGGGCCTAATCCAATTCCAGTTAAGACTGAGACATCTCACGCTAATGGACACTAGGCAGAAAACTGCAGCTGCTGCCTTGCCTCTCACATCACACTCCTGCCTCCCGGGCCTGCCCACCCCAGCCCCTTCAATCACAGTCGATTTACAGCGGATAAATACAAATCCCATCGGCCTCAATTGTGAATGAGGTCGCAGATCAATTGGACACCCTCCCCGATTATTTGAAACTGGTCGTAATGTTACAGTGAATAAAATATTGATTATTTGATAATACACACACCATTAACAGGAATGTTTAAATCTCTGTCCCCTGTCACTCACCTGCTATGGTCACCGTTACAGCCTGACTCTGTTTGGAATCTAACTGCCTGCGCTGGACGGTCAGTCTGTATTGACATTAAATTGCCCGCGGTCGCTTGGGCGGGAAATCTTGAATCTTAAAGTATAGGAATTTGTGATGATTGCGCTAGAGGACAGCTGGTGATAGCCTTTATAAAAATAAAAGGTTTACCGCGATCATCTGCAGTCACGGAGCAGGTCATTTTGAACGACTCTCCTACTGCATACACCCCTATGGTTTGATCAAGAGATATCAGTGGGGCTTTTAGCGGATCTGTGGCAAAATGAATTGAAGGAACAATCCGTAATGGATCAGTCTTCACATGTACATTAGTGTGTTATAAACAGAATAATTGATCTGTGTCGAGAGAACGTGTTTACAAGTGTCTGAGAATTCACAAATGTGGAGATCAGGATTTGTTTATGAAGCAAGGAGGATAAGCAAATACATTTATAAACGCCAATCAGGGACTCGGGCCTTCCCTAACAGCTCCTCAGCTGATTAATTCCGACTGAAGTGCATTCGTTATGATAATCGACGATTCTTACAAGCAGATTTGGGCAGAGCCAGATCCCAGGAACTGAAATAAATTAATGACGGGAGAATCAACGTGATTTTTTCCTTCAATGCTGTTGTCGTAAGAATGTGTATTTGGCCCATGCATACGGAAGCGAAGTTCCAACTGATTTGACAGGCAATAATGCAGCTGTTTATTTTAGCTCAACACGCAATTGCAGAGAGGAACCTATTTTAAATGTTCCATTGGAAATAGCAGAGTTCGGACACTCCCTCAGTACTGGCACCGAGGGTGTGTTGGTCTGGAATATGGAGCTCAAGTCCAAGATGATATATATCTACCTGAGGCAGTAAAGCACTCACTCAGTACTGGCAGCGGGCGCAGTGCGTGGGGTTGGGGGATGGGGAAGTGGGGGTGATGGTTGGTGCGGTGGTGGTGCAGGCGCGGAGCGGATGTAGTGTTGGCCTGGGTAATGGAACTCAATTCCTCGAGCATATACATCTCCCACCGACAGTGCAGCACTACATCAGTAATGACACATTACCTGTGAAACTTCCTGGATCATGGAGCTAAATCTGGAGGAATGGCTGATCACACAACCTTCTGGTTTAGGGCTGCGTGCTGCAGTCCCGGTAAGGACATGAAGGAAGATAGTCCATGACAACTGCTGATACTTTCAACATCAACGTGGAAAATGAAAGCAAACAGTGAAAGAATTGGACTGTACACCATGCCGCACTACATGTGGGTTTTGGGATGGGGAGTCTCTCTTGTTTGACCGCTTCACTGGTCGACGTTGGACACTCGGACCCAGAATGATATCAGATGGAGCATCACCCAAACCCGAGTTAGACCGTGACGTCACCCAACAATGGACCGCACCCCCTCCAGTGACAGAAACCTTCAGCTTCTGACTGTCCCCTCAAACCCTCCTACTGCTTTCCTCCCCTTCCCATCTCAATATTTGCAGTGGTAGTTGATGCCCAGCGGGTTAGGTCAGGGCCCATTCAAATTTCCTACATTCGAAAGTGAGACACTCCCTCGGTACTTTGACCGGGGGAGTGTCGGCCTGCTTTATGTAGCTCAAACCCAAGAGTATATACAAAAACCTCTGACAGTGCAGCAATCCCTTAGTACTGACACCAGGGGAGTGTCGGCCTGGTTTGTGGAGATCAAGCCCTAGAGCCTATGCATCTACCTCCGACCGTGCAGCGGTCCCTCAATACTGGCACCGTGGGAGTGTCGGCCTGGATAATGGAGCTCAAGGCATAGAATATATAGATAAAAACAAAAAGCTAAAAGCTACTGCGGATGCTGGAAATCCAAAACAAAATAAAAACAGAATTACCTGGAAAAACTCAGCAAGTCTGGCAGCATCGGCGGAGAAGAAATCAGTCAACGTTTCGAGCCCTCATGGCCCTTCAGCAGAACTGAAGCATAGTTTCAACAAGGGAGAAATATAAATTGGTTTAAGGTGGGTGGGGGGGAAGAGACACATTGAGGGTGTGGTGTGAGCAGATAATCAAAAGATGTCAGAGACAAAAGGGTCAAAGAGGTGTTGAAGGTGGTGGTCTTTGTCTGAGAAAAGTGCTAATTAAGAATGCAAGACAGGATATTCAAAGTACAGCTCTAGTGGGGGTGGGGTGGAAAGACTAAAGGTTTTAGTTTTATATTTAAAAATAATGGAAATAGGTGGGGAAAGAAGAATCTATATAAATTATTGAAAAAAAAGCCGGGTGGGTGGGGGGGGGGGGGAAAGAAACGGGGTGGGGATGGGGGGAGGGGGAGTTTAAGATCTAAAGTTGTTGAATTCAATATTCAGCCCAGAAGGCTGTAAAGTGCCTAATCGGAAGATGAGGTGCTGTTCCTCCAGTTTGCGTTGGGCTTCACTGGAACAATGCAGCAAGCCAAGGACAGACATGTGGGCAAGAGAACAGGGTGGAGTGTTAAAATGGCAAACGACAGGGAGGTTTGGGTCTTTCTTGCGGACAGACCGCAGGTGTTCCGCAAAACGGTCGCCCAGTTTGCGTTTGGTCTCTCCAATGTAGAGGAGACCGCATTGGGAGCAACGAATGCAGTAGACTAAGTTAGGGGAAATGCAAGTGAAATGCTGCTTCACTTGAAAGGAGTGTTTGGGCCCTTGGACGGTGAGGAGAGAGGAAGTGAAGGGGCAGGTGTTGCATCTTCTGCGTGGGCATGGGGAGGTGCCATAAGTGGGGGTTGAGGAGTAGGGGGTGATGGAGGAGTGGACCAGGGTGTCCCGGAGGGAACGATCCCTACGGAATGCTGTCAAGGGGGGTGAAGGGAAGATGTGTTTGGTGGTGGCATCATGCTGGAGTTGGCGGAAATGGCGGAGGATGATCCTTTGAATGCGGAGGCTGGTGGGGTGATAAGTGAGGACAAGGGGGACCCTATCATGTTTCTGGGAAGGAGGAGAAGGCGTGAGGGAGGATGCGCGGGATATGGGCCGGACACGGTTGAGGGCCCTGTCAACGACCGTGGATGGAAAACCTCGGTTAAGGAAGAAGGAGGACATGTCCGAGGAGCTGTTTTTGAAGGTAGCGTCATCAGAACAGATGCGACGGAGGCGAAGGAACTGAGAGAATGGGATGGAGTCTTTACAGGAAGCGGGTTGTGAGGAGCTGTAGTCGAGGTAGCTGTGGGAGTCGGTAGGCTTGTAATGGATATTGGTGGACAGTCTATCATCAGAAATTGAGACAGAGAGGTCAAGGAAGGGAAGAGAAGTGTCAGAGATGGACCATGTGAAGATGATGGAGGGGTGGAGATTGGAAGCAAAATTAATAAATTTTTCCAGGTCCCGACGAGAGCATGAAGCAGCACCGAAGTAATCATCGATGTACCGGAGAAAGAGTTGTGGGAGGGGGCCAGAGTAGGACTGGAACAAGGAATGTTCCACATACCCCATAAAGAGACAGGCATAGCTGGGGCCCATGCGGGTACCCATAGCCACACCTTTTATTTGGAGGAAGTGAGAGGAGTTAAAAGAGAAATTGTTCAGTGTGAGAACAAGTTCAGCCAGACGGAGGAGAGTAGTGGTGGATGGGGATTGTTGGGGCCTCTGTTCAAGGAAGAAGCTAAGGGCCCTCAGACCATCCTGGTGGGGGATGGAGGTGTAGAGGGATTGGACATCCATGGTGAAGAGGAAGCGGTTGGGGCCAGGGAGCTGGAAATTGTTGATGTGACGTAAGGTGTCAGAGGAATCACGGATGTAGGTGGGAAGGGACTGGACAAGGGGAGAGAGAAGGGAGTCAAGATAATGAGAAATGAGTTCCGTGGGGCAGGAACAGGCTGACACGATCGGTCTGCCAGGACAGTTCTGTTTGTGGATTTTGGGTAGGAGGTAGAAGCGGGCCATCCGAGGTTGGGCGACTATCAAGTTGGAAGCTGTGGGAGGAAGATCTCCAGAGGAGATGAGGTCAGTGACAGTCCTGGAAACAATGGCTTGATGTTCAGTGGTGGGGTCATGGTCCAGGGAGAGGTAGGAGGAAACGTCTGCGAGTTGACGCTCAGCCTCCGCAAGGTAGAGGTCAATGCGCCAGACAACAACTGTACCACCCTTGTCAGCGGGTTTGATGACAATGTTGGGGTTGGACCTGAGAGAACGGAGTGCAGTGAGTTCAGAGAAAGACAGATTAGAATGGGTGAGTGGAGCAGAGAAATTGAGACGGCTAATGTCACGCCGACAGTTCTCAATGAAAAGATCAAGAGAAGGTAAGAATCCAGAGGGAGGGGTCCAAGTGGAGGGAGAATATTGGATGTGGGTAAAAGGATCCGTTGAACGGGGAGAGGACTCCTGCCCAAAGAAGTGAGCACAGAGACGAAGATGGCGGAAGAAGAGTTCAGCATCATGCCGAGCCCGAAATTCATTGAGATGAATATATAGATCTACTTCCGACAGCGCAGCGCTCTCTCAGTACTGGCATTGGGGGGCGAGCCGGACAACATTTGTGAAGCTCACGAGCTGCTGTGAAAGTTGACCCCATTGCCTGATAAATCAGGCGAGAGTGAGAGTGCTACCAAAGTAGATAGTTATTTTCTCAGTTGAGATAGCCCAACCACATCGATTGTATCAACTTATGGAAATAAAGCCAAAACAGAGGCATGAAGGTACCATTCAGCACCGAGATATGGAAGGTATCTTTGATCTCATAACGGGCCTAACACAATCACAATTAAGACTCTGAGATCTCCCGCCAATGGGCACTAGCTTCCCGCAGAGACAGAGCACTTGAGCTGCTGACTGTCCCCTTTAAACATACTCCTGCATTCCCCTACGGCCCACACCATCCCCTGCAATCACTGTCAATGTACAGCGGGTGAATTCAGCCCCCATCGGTAAAAATTGTGCAATGAGATCTCAGGTCATCTGGGCTCCCTCCCAGATTATTTGAAACGAATCATATTGTTACAGTGAATGAAATATTGATTTTTTGAGAATACCCACGCTATAAATAGAAATGTTGAAATCTATGTTTCCCTATCGCTCACCTGCTATCGTCACCGCTACAGCCTGGCTCTTTTTGGAATCGAACTGCCTGCTCTGGACGGCAATTCTGTATTTACATTGGTATTGTCCGCTGTCGCTTGGACTGGCATTCGCAAATGTTAAAGTATTGGCATTTGTGATGTATGGACTAGAGTGCAACTGTCGATATCCTTTGTAAAAATTGAACCTTTTCTGGCGATTATCTCCAGTCACGGTGCAGGTCATGGTGATCGGCTCCCCCAATGGATAGACCCCTGTAGTTTGATCAAGAGATATCACTGGGATTTTTAGCGGCTCTGCGGTAAAATAAATTGAAGGAACAATTAGAAATGCATCAGAGTCTTTCTATGGACAGAAGTAGGTAATAAACACATTAATTGATCTGTGTCGAGACAAGGTGTCTACAAGTGTTTGAGAATTCACAAATGTTGAGATCAGGAATTGATGGCGAAGGAAGGAGGTTAAGTGAACACATTTATAAACGCCAATCCGGAAAGCGGAGCTTTCCTACCAGCTCCACATCTGATAAAGTCCGACTGAAAAGCATTCGTTAAGGTAATCGTCCATTCCTACCCGCAGATTTGAGCAGGGCAAGATCCTATGAACGGAAGTCAATTAATGACGGGACAATTAACGTGATGCTTCCTTCAGTGATGTTGTTATAAGGATGTGTGTTTGGCCCATTGATGCGGAAGCGAAGTTCCCACTGACATGACTCACAACTATGCCTATTGTATCTCAACAAGACATTGCAGACTGTTTCTTCGTTTTTCATTCACTCTTGAAATGGGAGAGGTCAGACAGTCCCTCAGTAATGGCAACGGCCGGGGTGGCTGTTGGGGCGGGTTGATGTTGATTGGGACGTTGACTCAGGTAACAGGGCTCAAATCCAGTAGTACATACATTCCTTCGTCAGTGCAGCACTCCCTCATTGCTGCCACTGTGGGGCACTTTTGAAGCTCACGAGCTCATGTGAAATTTGTCTCCATTGCCATATAATTCAGGCAAGAGTGCTCCCGAAGGAGGTAAGTTTTTTTAAATTCTGTTGAGATAGTCCAAACGCATCGACGATATTAATACATCCAATGCATGGGAATGAAGGTACAATACAACACCGAGGTGTGGAAGGGATCTCTGATGTCACAACGGGCCTAATCCAATTCCAATTAAGGCTGAGACATCTCCCGCTAATGGACACTAGGCAGAACACTGCAGCTGCTGCCGGCCTCCTCACATCACACTCCTGCCTCGCGGGCCTGCCCACCCCAGCCCCTTCAATCACAGTCTATTTACAGCGGATGAATTCAAATCGCAGCGGCCTCAATTGTGAATGAGGTCGCAGATCAATTGGACACCCTCCCCGATTATTTGAAACCGGTCATAATGTTACAGTGTGTAAAATATTGATTATTTGATAATACACACACCATTAACAGGAATGTTTAAATCTCTGTTCCCTGTCACTCACCTGCTATTGTCAGCGTTACAGCCTGGCTCTGTTTGGAATCTAACTGCCTGCTCTGGACGGTAAATCTGTATTGACATTGGTATTGTCCTCGGTCGCTTGGGCGGGTATTCTTGAATCTTAAAGTATAGGTATTTGTGATAATTCAGCTAGAGGACAGCTGGTGAGATCCTTTATAAAAATAGAAGTTTTTCTCGCGATCATCAGCAGTCACGGAGCAGGTCATGTTGATCGACTCTCCTACTGCATACACCCCTGTGGTTTGATCAAGAGATATCAGTGGGGCTTTTAGCTGATCTGTGACCAAATGAATTGAAGGAACAATCGGAAATGGATCAGTCTTCACATGTACATTGGTAGGTTATAAACAGATTAATTGATCTGTGTCGAGAGAACGTGTTTACAAGTGTCTGAGAATTCACAAATGTGGAGATCAGGATTTGATTATGAAGCAAGGAGGATAAGCAAACACATTTATAAACGCCAATCAGGCACTCGGGCCTTCCCTAATAGGTCCTCAGCTGATTAAGTCCGAATGAAGTGCATTCCTTATGATAATCGACGATTCTTACAAGCAGATTTGGGCCGAGCAAGATCCCAGGAACTGAAATAAATTAATGAGGGGAGAATCAACGTGATTTTTCCTTCAGTGCTGTCATCATATATATAAACCACCCCGAACCTCTCGATTAGATTCCAGTCTGTAACTCACTCCCGGGTATTTGTTATTCTATATATAAACCACCCCGAACCCCTCGATTAGACTCCAGTCTGTAACTCACTCCCGGGTATCTGTTATTCTATATATAAACCACCCCGAACCCCTCGATTAGATTCCAGTCTGTAACTCACTCCCGGATAACTGTCATTTTACATATAAACCACCCCGAACCCCTCGATTAGATTCCAGTCTGTAACTCACTTCCGGGTATCTGTTATTATATAAATAAATCACCTCGAACCCCTCGATTAGATTCCAGTCTGTAACGCACTCCGGGATAACTGTCATTATACATCTAAACCACTCCGAACCCCTCGATTAGATTCCAGTCTGTAATTCACTCCCGGATACCTGTCATTATATATATAAACCAGTCCGAACCCCTCGATTAGGTTCCAGTCTGTAACTCACTTCCGGGTATCTGTTATTATATAAATAAATCACCTCGAACCCCTCGATTAGATTCCAGTCTGTAACTCACTTCCGGGTATCTGTTATTATATATATAAACCACCCCGAACCCCCCGATTAGATTCCAGTCTGTAACTCACTCCCGGATAACTGTCATTTTACATATAAACCACCCCGAACCCCTCGATTAGATTCCAGTCTGTAACTCACTTCCGGGTATCTGTTATTATATAAATAAATCACCTCGAACCCCTCGATTAGATTCCAGTCTGTAACGCACTCCGGGATAACTGTCATTATACATCTAAACCACTCCGAACCCCTCGATTAGATTCCAGTCTGTAATTCACTCCCGGATACCTGTCATTATATATATAAACCACCCCGAACCCCTCGATTAGATTCCAGTCTGTAACTCACTTCCGGGTATCTGTTATTATATAAATAAATCACCTCGAACCCCTCGATTAGATTCCAGTCTGTAACTCACTTCCGGGTATCTGTTATTATATATATAAACCACCCCGAACCCCCCGATTAGATTCTTGTCTGTAACGCACTCCCGGATAACTGTCATTATATATATATAAACCACCCCGAACCCCTCGATTAGATTCCAGTCTGTAACTCACTCCCGGGTATCTGTAATTCTATATATAAATCACCCCGAACCCCTCGATTAGATTCCAGTTTGTAACTCAACCTCGGATACCTCTCATTATATATATAAACCACCCCGAACCCCTCGATTAGATTCCAGTCTGTAACTCACAACCGGGTATATGTTATTCTACATATTAAACCACCCCGAACCCCTCTATTAGATTCCAGTCTATTACTCACTCCCGGGTACCTGTCAATATATATATATGACCACCCCGAACCCCTCGATTTGATTTCAGTCTGTAACTTACTCCCGGGTACCTGTCACAGTGAATGAAATATTAATGATATGAGAATACCCACGTCGGAAATAGAAATGTTGGAATCTATGTTTCCCTATCGCTCACCTGCTATGGTCACCGCTACAGCCTGGCTCTGTTTGGAATCGAACTGCCTGCTCTGGATGGCAATGCTGTATTTACATTGGTATTGTCCGCTGTGGCTTGGACTGGTATTCGCAAATGTCAAAGAATTGGCATTTGTGATGTATGGACTAGAGGGCAGCTGCCGATATTCTTTATAAAAATAGAACCTTTTCTGGCGATCATCTCCAGTCACGGTGCAGGTCATGGTGATCGTCTCTCCTACGGCATACACCCCTGTAGCTTGATCAAGAGATATCACTGGGATTTTTAGCGGCTCTGCGGTAAGATAAATTGAAGGAACAATTAGAAATGGATCAGTCTTTCTATGTACAGAAGTAGGTAATAAACACATTAATTGATCTGTGTCAAGACAAGGTGTCTACAAGTGTTTGAGAATTCACAAATGTTGAGATCTGGACTTGATGGCGAAGGAAGGAGGTTAAGCGAACACATTTCTAAACGCCAATCCGGAAAGCGGAGCTTTCCTTACAGCTCCACAGCTGATAAAGTCCGACTAAAATGCATTCGTTACGGTAATCGTCCATTCATACCGGCAGATTTGAGCAGGGCAAGATCCCATGAACGGACGTCAATTAATGATGAGACAGTTAACGTGATGCTTCCTTCAGTGATGTTGTTATAAGGATGTGTGTTTGGCCCATTGATACGGAAGCGAAGTTCCCACTGACATGACTCACAACTATGCCTATTATATCTCTACACGACATTGCAGTCTGTTCCCTCGTTTTTCATTCACTTCAGAAATGGGAGAGGTCAGACAGTCCCTCAGTAATGGCAACGGCCGGGGTGGCAGTTAGGGCGGGGTGGTGTTGATTGGGATGTTGACTCAGATAACATGGCTCAAATCCAGGAGTACATACATCTTCCTCCGTCAGTGCAGCACTCCCTCATTGTTGGCACTGTGGGGCACTTTTGGAGCTCACAAGCTCAAGTGAAATTTGTCTCCATTGCCATATAATTCAGGCAAGAGTGCTCCCGAAGGAGGTAAGATTTTTAAAATTCTGTTGAGATAGTCCAAACGCATCGACGATATTAATACATCCAATGCATGGGAATGAAGGTACAATACAACACCGAGGTGTGGAAGGGATCTCTGATGTCACAACGGGCCTAATCCAATTCCAATTAAGACTGAGACATCTCCCGCTAATGGACACTAGGCAGAACACTGCAGCTGCTGCCGGCCCCCTCACACCACACCCCTGCCTCCCGGGACTGCCCACCCCAGCCCCTTGCAATCACAGTCGATTTACAGCGGATGAATTCAAATCCCATCGGCCTCAATTGTGAATGAGGTCGCAGAACAATTGGACACCCTCGCCGATTATTTGAAACCGGTCATAATGTTACAGTGTTTAAAATATTGATTATTTGCTAATACACACACCATTAACAGGAATGTTTGAATCTCTGTTGCCTGTCACTCACCTGCTATTGTCAGCGTTACAGCCTGGCTCTGTTTGGAATCTAACTGCCTGCTCTGGACGGTAAGTCTGTATTGGCATTGGTATTGTCCTCGGTCGCTTGGGCGGGTAGTCTTGAATCTTAATGAATAGGTATTTGTGATGATTGGGCTAGAGGACAGCTGGTGATAGCCTTTATAAAAATAAAAGTTTTTCTCGCGGTTATCTCCAGTCACGGTGCAGTTTATGTTGATCGTCTCTCCTACTGCATACACCCCTGTGGTTTGATCAAGAGCTATCAGTGGGGCTTTTAGCGGATCTTTGGCAAAATGAATTGAAGGGACAATCCGAAATGGATCATCTTCACATGTACATTAGTGTGTTATAAACAGATTAATTGATCTGTGTCGATAGAACGTGTTTACAAGTATCTGAGAATTCACAAATGTGGAGATCAGGATTTGATTATGAAGCAAGGAGGATAAGCAAACACATTTATAAACGCCAATCAGGGACTCGGGCCTTCCCTAACAGCTCCGCAGCTGATTAAGTCCGAATGAAGTGCATTCGTTATGATAATCGACGATTCTTACAAGCAGATTTGGGCCGAGCAAGATCCCAGGAACTGAAATAAATTAATGACGGGAGAATCAACTTGATTTTTTTCTTTAGTGCTGTTGTTTTAAGGATTTGTATTTGGCCCATGCATACGGAAGCGAAGTTCCAACTGATGTGACTGGCAATAATGCAGCCGTTTTTTTTAGCTCAACACGCAATTGCAGAGATGAACCTATTTTAAATGTTCCATTAGAATAGCAGAGTTCGGACACTCCCTCAGTACTGGCACCGAGGGTGTGTTGGTCTGGAATATGGAGCTCAAGTCCAAGATGATATATATCTACCTGAGGCAGTAAAGCACTCACTCAGTCCTGGCAGCGGGGGCAGTGGATGCGTGATGTTGGGGTTGGGGGATGGGGGGAGTGGGGGTGGTGGTTGGTGTGGTGGTGGTGTAGGCGCGGTGCGGATGTAGTGTTGGCCTGGGTAATGGAACTCAACTCCTAGAGCATATACATCTCCCACCGACAGTGCAGCACTACATCAGTAATGACACATTACCTGTGAAATTTCCTGGATCATGGAGCTAAATCTGGAGGAGTGCTTGATCACACAACCTTCTGGTTTAGGGCTGCGTGCTGCAGTCACGGTAAGGACATGAAGGAAGATAGTCCATGACAACTGCTGATACTTTCAACATCAACGTGGAAAATGAAAGCAAACAGTGAAAGAATTGGACTGTACACCATGCCGCACTACATGTGGGTTTTGGGATGGGGAGTCTTTCTTGTTTGATCGCTTCACTAGTCGGCGTTGGACACTCGGACCCAGAATGATATCAGATGGAGCATCACCCAAACCCGAGTTAAACTGTGACGTCACCCAACAGAGGACCGCAACTCCCCCTGTGACAGAATCCTTTAGCTTCTGACTGTCCCCTCACACCCTCCTCCTGCTTTCCCCTCTTTCCCATCTCAATATTTGCAGTGGTAGTTGATGCCCAGCGGTTTAATTCAGGGCCTATTCAAATTTCCTACATTCGAAAGTGAAACACTCCCTCAGTACTGTCATCGGGGAAGTGTCGGCCTGGTTTATGGAGCTCAAGCCCAAGAGTATATACATCTATCTTCGACAGTGCAGCGCTCCCTCAGTACTGGCACCGGGGCGAGTATTGGCCAGAATTATGGAGCTCCAGCCCTAGAGGCTATGCATCTACCTCCGAAAGTGCAGCGGTCCCTCAATACTGGCACCGTCGGAGTGTCGGTCTGGATTATGGGGAGTGTCGGGTTGCAATTTTGGAGTTCACGAGCTGAAGTGAAAATTGTCTCCGTGGCCTCATTCAGGCGAGAGTGCTACCAAAGTAAAGTTTTTTTTGCTCGCCAATGGGAACCAGTCTCCACTAGTTTCAGAGCACTTCAGCTGCTGACTGTCCCCTCCTGCCCACTCCAGCCCCTACAATCACAGTCCATGTACAGCGGGTGAACCTAAACCCAATCGTTCACAATTGTGGAATGAACACTGAGAACACCTCAACCCCCAGCCCACAAACCGCGCCCCCTCCGTGCTGCCACCTATTTAAAATGATTCATATTGTTACAGTGAATAAAACGTTGATTATTTGAAAATACCACGATCGTAAATAGACATTTTAAAATATCTGACCCTGTCTCTCACCTGCTATGGTCACTGTTACAGCCTGGCTCTGTTTGCAATCTAACTGCCTGCTCTGGAAGGGAATTCTGTACAGAAATTGGTATTGTCCGTTGTGGCTTGGACTGGCATTCGGCAATGTTAATGTTTTGGTGTTTGTGGTGATTGGACGAGAGGGCACCTGTTGTTGTAAATCAAGATAATAAAACTTAGTGCCAGTATGAATGTGGAGAATGAAAGGCAAACGCTGAAAAAATTGGACAGTACTTCATGCCCCACCGCATGTGGGTTTTGTGATGTGGTTTCTCTATATTGCGACCGGCTCAATGGTCGGGATGGACACTCCGGCCCAGTATGATGTCAGAAGAGCTGAATCCAGTCGCAAGTTATTGCGCGACCTCACTGAACAATGGAAAGCCCTTCCCCAGTGACACAATCCTTCAGCTGCTGAAGGCCCCCTCACACCCTCCTCCTGCTTTCCTCCCCTTCCCACCTCAACAATTGCAGTGGTAGTTGCCGCCCACAGGGTGCATTCAGCGACCATTCTTTCAGGGAATGTGTCAGGACTTGAACAAAGAAATCCATGGTTTTTGCATATTCTCCTTTCCCCGAACACTGGCCATTTCATTTTGAGGTTGGGACCTGGATTTGTCAAGATGCCAAGCCTGGCGAGTAGACATATTTACAATCTTTGTTCTCTGTCACTCACCTGTGGTAGTCACGGTCACAGCTTCGCTCTTTGTGGATGTTAGATGCCGACCTTCGAACGAAATTCCGTATTGACATCGGTATGGCCCGTCGCTACTTCTACCAGTAACCTGGAATGTTCCAACATTCCCTTTTGTGACATTTTGCCAGGAGTTCCGCAGTTCTTCATCTTTAGTAAAATAGAAGGTTTTCTTCCGAATGTCTCCAATCACTGTGCAGGTAATGGTGACCGTTTCTCCTATTACATACACCCCTGTCCTTTGATTAAGAGTTATCCTTGGCTTTCTTAGCTGATCTGTGGTAAATTAAATGTGCAGAACAATTTTAAATGGGGCAGAGAATCTTATGTACCGTCAGTGTTGGTAACAGCAACTTTAGCTTTTCTGTGTGGAAAGACATTGTTTAGATCCGGATCTGAGATTCCACAAAGAGAGAGCTGGGGGCTTGATTCCAAAATATTTAAGAAATAAAAATAATTTCAAGGCGTATTTCAGAAACTGATAGCGCCACAAACAGCCAAGGAAGTGTAGTCACAGCTGTAATGTGCAAACCTTTGCAGAAAAAATATACACAGCAAGTTATAAGAAACACCAATGAGGGTGTGACAGAGGATTAGATTTATGGATAATAATACCATCAAGTGCTATGGGGGCTGCGAGGGAAAGGGCGTTCAAGTAGATTATCATCCATGATGTAATTAAATGGAGGAATAGGCTAGTCTGGCCGAATGACCCACTCCTCCTGCTATGTTCAAACCTCCTTTGCCAGGACAATGTGTTTTTTGTTTCAGTGATGTTGGTACAAGGGTAAATATTTGGCCGCAGGGTTTTGGGGTGAATTACCCACTGACATTCCGTCGAAGTTTTGGCCCACAGGTAATATATGTCTAAATGATATGCAGAACGTTGGCGTGTTTTTTTAACGCTTAATCCGAAAGATGGATCAAAATCCTTGGAACTCTCTTCCGATACACCAGAGATGCAAAGGTTTAAGAAGGCTGCCGTAGTCAGGTTCTCAGAGGGATTTAGGGATGGGCACAGAGGGGAGAGATGGTCTAGATTATGGAGACCGAGATTGCAGGAGTTGGGGTGAATGGGTGTCCTTATGACACAGATGGGAGTGTGAACATACTAAGTTGGAACAGTTAATGGTGATGGGCCAACGAAATGGAAGTCCTTGTGGGGAATAATATGCCATGAGACCTAATGATTGGAGGATTCAGCCTCCAGCACGGAGGTAGGGGCGGGTTTGGGAGATGATGTGATTACTGAAATGGTGGGCGTCCCACACTCAGGGCCGCTGTGACGTCAGAAAATGCCTAACTCCATCCCGAGATAGGCTGCGAAGTCACAGGACATTACTCAAACCCTCCACACAGTGTCAGAGTCCTTTCTGCTGCTGACTGTCCCCTTCACCCAAACTAGGCTTTGAGGGACCCAGCCAAGAGGTCAATTAGAATTAGAAAGCTTCCCATGCACAGAGACACCTGAGGTTGATCTGCTTATACCTGTTTTCCTTAGCTTGCTTTTCGTGGAACGTGTGGTTGCCCTGAAGCCAGAGGAACGGCACTCCACATCATACCTGACCAGGAGCCTCTCCTTCCCTCCCCACCTGTCACAGGTAGAGGGATGTTGGAAGGATCTGCAGGCGCACAATCTGCCTGCTGGAGTGGGATTCAAACCGGAAGCTTCAGGTTCAGAGAGAGTGACACTACCTATCAGGCCACCAGGGCAGTGTTCCGTTATCCTTCTCTCCTAATATTCAACGTTTGATTTTGTTACACGGTGTAAAAGTTTGATCTGTGGAAGTAGCAGCGGGAACAGATATATGAACACGATCTGTTGGCATCACTCACCTACTATAGTCACGGTCACAGGCTCGCTCATTGGGGAAACAAGTAAGCGACTGTTATTGGATGTGCTATATCGGCACCTGTACTGTCCTCCTCGGTATATAGCCCCAATGGAAAGTGAAACAAAACTGTCCTGTGTGGCAGTTTTAGAAAAGTGGACCAGTTCATTATTCCGGTAAAACTCGAAGGCTTTATCGCGCTTATCTTCAGTCACAGTGCAGGTGATTGTTGCCATCTCTTCTGATAAATACACGCCAGTCGTTTGGTTAAATGTGATCACTGGTTTTATGGGCGGAGCGGTGGTGGAATAAATCAAGAGAACAATTACAAATGGGCCGTGTGAACCTAATGTACATCAGTACATTTGGGAACTCAATAACCATTGATATGTGCAAAGAGAAGGTTTTCCATCCGGGAATCAGGTTCCACACATGGAGATTTCGGGATTTGATTACAACAAAAGGAAGACAACACGTTACCTTCCAAGTCGCCGCTCAGGAATTCAGGACGTCCCAAACAGCTCGACAGTCAAAGAGCTGATATTGACATGTCGTGACAGCTGTAATACAGGAAGAAATGAGGATACATTACGCAGAGCAAGATCACGCAAACAAGGATGAGTGGCTGACTGCAAAACATGTTTAAAGTGTCATTGGCTGGGGAGTTAATATTGCAACATCAGTTCCGCACTCCCTCAGTACTTGCACAGGGTGGGGTGGGGTGTTTCGACGTGGATTACGGAGCTTAAATCCGTGGGTATATAAATCTACGTCCGACAGTGCTGACACTAGGGTGAATGACGACTTAGCGTATGGAGCTCAAGTGCTCGAGTATTACATGTCTCTCCGACAGTGCAGCGCTCCTTGAGGAGTGCTACCGCCGGATTGCCGTCCTGGAATTTGGAAGTCAATACCACATTGAGCTTTACGAATCAATGACATAGTTGAATTTATTTACTGGATTTCAGTAACTCCAATTTCATATATAAGGAGCGCCAATACCATATCAATGAAGAGTTGCCAGTTCTCTATTGCAGCAAATCAATAAGCAGGGCCAAATAAATTAATTCAGTTTGTGTTCTCTTCACAATGTGAGATGTTGGATCTGAATTTATACCCTGGGATACTAGTGAACCAAGGAGAATGTTTCACATGAAATGAAGATTTCTGCTAATTTTCCCGAGGTTCGAATACGATTAGAATAGTGAAAATCTCCAAAAAGCTACGCGGATTCACACTTCAAACATTGGAGTTGCTTTGGAGAACCGGAGTTATTATGCAATCATTCCGGCCGTGAGTGCCTCTGGCCAGGCTGATATTTTTTTGCCCGTCCCTAACTGCCTTTGAGAATCTGATGGTTAGTGTCTATGGGGCGATGCAGTCCATGATGTGTAGCTAAACCCTAAATGCTGATCGGAAGCAGGAAGTGGGATTTGACCGAGCTTTGATTGAGGGAGCGCCGATATACTTGCAGGTTGGGGTTGCGTGAGACAAGGAGGGATAACTTGCGGTGATGGTGTTCACAATCATCTTATCTGCCTTCGTGACTTCGCAAGTCAACGTGCTCCCTCCACACCCTGGGCACGAACTCTATCCTGCTCAGCGTCATCTGCCTGAGGCTGTCAGGGACAGCTCACAATCTTAGTATCATAAGTGACCCCGAGTTAGTCTTTAGACTCTACGTCTGCACTATCCTTAAGTTCGCCTATATCCACCCCGTGACTCCAGCTGACTCCACCCCTGTCTCGGCCTGCAGCTATGTGCATTGCAACTCTCTCCCGTTGGACCTCCTATCTGTCACCCTGCATAAAAATGATGCTAACCAAATAACTAATTCACACAAAGTTCCATTCTTCCATGATCCCTATTCTCACTGCAATACGTTGCCCCCTCCTCTACATACACCATTAAGCAACGGCTGGGATTGAACAACCTGATGCTTATTTTCGAACCCCTCCATGGCCCTCGGCCACTCTCTATCCGTGTACCATTCTCCAGCTCCTGAAACCCTCCGAGAAATCCCTCCGAGATCTCGACAATCGGATAGTTCCGGCCCCTTGAGCAGCCCCGCTTACCGTCGGTCCAAACCTGTCGCCTTCAGCCTCCTGGGCCAAAGCTCTCGAAATTGGTACCTAAATATCTCCGCATTTCCTTCTTCCCCTTGGAGACGCTTATTAAAAATTACTTAGTAGCGACAGTTTTATTCATCTGTTCTAAAATCTCCATCCGCATCTCGATGTCAAAATTCATTTGATCATGCTTCTCGGGAAATTGGTACGTTTTACCGTTTAAAGGCGCTATATAAATACAAGTCGCTGTTGTTTTGAGACTTTCGGGTGGGACTAGTATTGTTTGGAGAATAATAGTTCATGTAGAAACAAAAATCTAGCTTTTTTTTTGTTCGTTCATGTGATGTGGGCATCGCTGGCTTGGCCAGAACTGACTGGCTTTCCTGGCCAATTCAGAGTCAACATTGCTGTTGTTTTGGAGTCTTATGTTAGTCAGAGCAGGTAAGAACCACAGATTCCTTTTCCTCAAGGACATTCAGGAACCAGGTGGCTTTTTCCACAGTCGTTTCGTTGTCATCATTCGAATTTCAATTATAGATTTTTTTGATGGGGAAGGGAGGAATGGGGGTAGGGGAGGGTGATGTTTTGACCAAGGTTGCGGTGCTCTAATACTAGAATATATATATATATCTGCCTCAGCACTGGCACCGCGGGGAATGTCCGCCTGAATTATGGAAATCAGATCCGAGAGTAGATTCCTCAACCTCCGACAATGCAGCACTCCCTCAGTTCTAACAACGGGGACGACTGTCGGCCTGGATTATGGAGCTCAATTCCTAGAGTATATACATCTGCTTCCGACAGTGCAACACTGCCTCAGAGCTGGGACCAGCGGGATCGTGGGACCGTATTTTGGAGCTCAAGTCCGAGAATAAATTCGTCGACACCCGACATTGCAGCGCTCCCGCAGTACTGACACCGGGGGGAGTGTCAGCCTGGATTATGGATCTCACGTCGTAGAGTATATATATCTAATTCCGTGTGTGTGTATGTGTGTGTGAATGTGTCCCTGTATGTGTGTCTGTGTACATCTGTGTGTGTGGGCGTTACTGTGTTTGTGTGTTTTTGCGCGCGCAGGTATGTGTGTGTTTCTGTGTTTATTTGTTTGTGTGTATATGTGTGTGCACCAGGTGGACAACAGATGTCCAAAGATGCGGCACGTCACCACCTTCAAAGTACCACCACAGGCAGGAGGGGCTGAGAAGTCCCCATCTCTGCTGCTGCATTTTCTGATTCTGTGGTTAATGGTAACACTTGCAGCAATTGGTCAGTGTGTCGGGTCAGGGTTAGGCAAGACAAGAACGCAAATTACCTCTGAGTGTTAGAAAATGTGAAACAAGGGTTTTTATTTTAATAAACCAGAAGTGATTGAATAGACACATTAATATTCGCTGTCCCTCTTCACTCAGCTCCTATAGTGACATTCAGCGATTCACTTAGCCGCGATTCTAACTCCCTTCCCTTGACAAAGGCTTTTTATTTACAATGTTACCCTCTCCTTGTTTTCTACCGGGCACAGTGAATATTTCAATGTTGTCCTTTGTGATAATTTGATAAGAGGACAAATGGTGATTACCTTTGCACATAAACAGTAATGAGACAGTGACCGTATAATGTGCACATATTGAGTGAAGTGTTCCGATGGGTTCATGTTGGGACAGAGAAGAAAGGGCGGGACTTACTATTGATGTTCTGTGAAGGCAAGAGGGACCACGTACCTGAGAAGCGGTACTCTAGGCGTTTTTCATTGTCTCACCGGAAACACGGTACTTCTGACATTACAACTCTTCCACTTTACTCTTAATGTTTTAGGGAACTTGGATCCTGGATTTAACGTCCTTTGGAGCATTTATCTACCCCCGAATCTCAGCGCTCCCACAGTACTGGCACCGGGTGCAGAGTCAGCATGG
The DNA here is from genome assembly GCF_964194155.1 of Cetorhinus maximus. Lineage (NCBI taxonomy): Eukaryota > Metazoa > Chordata > Chondrichthyes > Lamniformes > Cetorhinidae > Cetorhinus > Cetorhinus maximus. Next base: position 5,165,875 of record NC_135916.1, read on the forward strand.
GGAATGGATCTCAAACCGTAGATTATAAACATCTACCTTTGACAGTGCAGCAAATTTTCAGTACTGGCACCAGCGGATTGTCCGCCTGGATTATGGAGCTCAAGTCAAGGAATATATGCATCCACATTCGACAGTGGAGCACTCCCTCAGAACTGGCACAGGAGGAGTGTGGGCCTGGGTCATGAAGCTCAGGTGCGAGAGAAAACAAAACTACATCCGAAGTGCAGCACTTCCTCAATACTGGCGCGAGGGGCAGTGTCTGACTGGGTGATAGATCTCTAGCCTGGAATGGGGCTGGTCGTTAACCAATGCAGGTAGTGTAGCATCAATGTGGGGAGTGAATTGAACACGGTGAATGGATTGGAATGTATACCTTGCCCCACCACATGTGGGCATTGTGATGGGATTTTTTCTATTGTGTGGCCGCCTCAATGGCCGAGGTTGGACAATCGAGCTCAGTATGATGTCAGAAAAAGCATAACCCAACACCGAAGTTGACCGTGACATCACGCAACAATGGATACTCTCTCCTCCAATGACAGATTCTTCCAGCTGCTGACTGCCCCCTCGCCCTGCTTCCCTCCCCTTCCCATCTCAATACTTGCAGTGGCAACTGATGCCCAGCGGGTGAATCCAGGGCCTATTCTTTCAGGGAAATTGTCAGGACTTGAGCAATAAAGTCAATGGTTTTCGCATACACTCCTCTACCCGAACACTGATCGTTTAATTTTGATGCAAGAATCTGAGATTGTGAATATGCCAAGACCGGTGAATAGACATATTAACAATCTCTGTTCCCTGTCACTCACCTGTGGTAGTCACGGTCACAGCCTCGCTCTTTGGGGATGTTGAATCGCGACCCCCGATGGAAATTCCGTATTGACATTCGTATCGCCCTTCGCCTCCTTTACCAGTGATCGGGAATTTTCGGGTATTGTCACGTGTATCAATTTGCCTGGGGTACAGCCGTGCACCATCTTTGTGAAAATAGAAGGTTTTCTCTCGATCATCACCAGTCACAGTGCAGGTCATGGTAACCGTCTCTCCTATTACATACACGCCTGTCGATAGATCAAGTGTTATCACTGGTTTTCTTAGCGGCTCTGTGATACACATAAAAAAAATGGACAAGACAATTATAAATTAATCACACGAGTGAAATGCACAGTAATTGTTGGTGGCAGAAATTCAATTGACCCACACCGAATGATACTGTTTTCATCAGCGAATGAGATTCGTTAAAGGGTGGAGTTGGGATGTTGATTATATTTAAGAAATAAACAATATATTTCAAAGCGCATTTCTGAAATTCGTTCTTTTTCAATATTGCAACAGAGTTTCAGGCTCTTGCTGATATATCTAATTCTGAGTGTTTTGCTGTATGTATGTGTATGTGTGCGTGCATGCCTGTGTGTTTATGTGCATGTGTGTGTGTGTGCCTGTGCGCTGTGTGCGTGTGTGCGCGCGTGCGCGGGCATTTCGTGTGCGTGTGTGCCTCCATGCACCAGATGGATTACAGATGTTCGAGGAGGTGTCTCATCACCAGCTTCAGAAGGGCAACTATGATGTGAATTACTTCAGGTGAAAGCAGACTCAACAGAAAGCTTTCTAATGGAACTGGATAAACATTGCGAAGGTCTATTTGGGCAGATATTGTGGATAAATGTTTCGGAGTGAATATAACTTACCTTCTAAAAGGGAACTAGGTAGAGGCAATTAAAATCCACGCTTGTCATTTACTGCCGAATCTCGTGAACAAATTGAATAAAAATTTGATAGCTCTTTCAAAGGGCTTCCACACGAAGGATGGGCCGAGTGGTCTCCGCCTGCGGCATTGCATTTTCTAATTCTGTGATTAATGGCGACACTTGCAGCAACCGGTCAGTGTGTCGGATCAGGATTGGATAAATGGTGTGAATTATGTCAACAGACTGCACAATGCTGAGTATTGAACGCAAATGGACGAAATTTTGGAGTGCCAAGTACATAAAATTTCGTAAACAACATGGATAATCTACTTCCACTGGTTTCCCAGTCCAGAACGAGGGGAGCTAAAGTCGGCATTAATACTAATCCTTCCAATGTCGCTGTTGACAAGCAAATACTGAGACCAGGAGTAGTTTAATGTGCTTCTGCAGAATAACTCCAGAGCCTAGGTAAATTGACAGTTTGTTGGCTAGTTTAGTTTGTTAAAGATAATGTAACCAGGATGTGTAGAATGAGAGAACAGATAGGCCAGTCACGCTGGCATTTAAAGGCAGAACAGACAATGTTAGCGCTTGGAATGATAAATTCAAGTAATTATAAAATTCAATAGACCGCAAAGGCGCAATGGGGAAGGGTCGCTGTCTAAGACCTTTCTGCCACAGTGCACCGAGGGACTGGGAACTGTTTAAATCCCTTCGGGCTGTACAGCTCAAAATGAAAGGCTGTAAATGATTGTAATATTGTTTGTACTGATGCACCTGGTGATACATTTTGCAAAAGTTGAACCGGATTGTACCCTTGTAATGGTGTTTTTGAAATGGTTTGGAATGTGGTTGAAGATATTTTATGAATAAAGTATATTTTTGCAAAACAATAAAATAAAATAAAATAAAATTCAATAGAGCATTGGTCAGTGACCATCTTGAATGCTGGATCGCTGCCTCGTCATCTTCGGCATAGGAATGAAATGGGATAAAGTATTAACAAAGGGCATTTCTAATAGCATCATCACACGAAAAACTGGTATAATGCACGCTGCATTGGAGCTATCAATGTTACAACACGATGGGTTACAGCAATCAAATTCATGTCGAAAAAAGCAAACGGACTGATTTAACAAGATGGGCATTCATTTTTCAATGTGAGGATTTTAGAGAGAAATGTCAGCACTTACCTTGAGACACGCTCCGTGGAACCGCAAAAACCACTGAAAAGAGAGAAGATGAATTGATAAAATGAAAACCAGCACATTCCCTTGTACACTAGAATCAGAGAATGATACAATACAGTACAGAAAAGGCCCTTCATCCCATTGTACATTTGTCAGCTCGTTATGGTACTTTACAATTTACCCCAATCCCTGCATTTCCCAACATCCATGCATTCTGTTCTCCATACAGACAGTTATCTAATTCTTTTTCAGATGCTCCTAATTCCATTTTAGATGGTGCATTCCAGATCACAACAACACGCTGTTTGTGTAGACATTTGTCACCCCTTTGGTTCTTTTGCCAATGATGTTCAATAATGTGTGCTCAGGTTACCGACTGTTCCAACACTGGAATAATTTCCTCCTTCTGCAAACCATCAACATCCATCCTGACTTTGAACATCTCCATCAAATCCCCCCTTGCAATTTAAAAAAAAAATTATCTCAGTAGAAAAAGCTCAGCGTGCCCACTCCCCCCACACAACTGCAGTGTCGGACTGGGAGGCACGGGCATGACGTTAGAACTGGACACTTCAAGAGTGAACCTAGGAAAATAGGGAGATATAAAGTTGGAGCTATCGTCTGCCAAAGACGAGGAAACTGGTTGACTTGTTTACGAATTAAGGGCATTATTTGATATCGATCAGAGACTGTCATGTAGATTTGCTTTGTTTTTAACCTTCGTTCACGGGATGGGGACATCACCGACTCGGTCAATATTTATTATCCAATTGTTCCTGAGTAGGTTTAATAAACAACCACGCTGGTGGGCGACTGGTGGCATGTCAGAACAGGCAAGTTTTCCTTCCCTAATTGAAATTTTACAACAACAGAGGGAGGTTTCATAGTCATTTCGGATTTTTTATTGAATTGCAATTTCACCACCTGCTTTGGCATTCGAACCAGCATCCCCAGAGAATGAGCTGGGGTTGCTTGTCCCGTGAGAGAACCACTACATCACCACTTCTACGTCGTTGAATCGCAGTGGTGGATTTAATGGCGTCACAGTCTTGCAGTGATAAATGACCGATTCATTTTCCTATATCCTGTTCAGTTTCCTGATCTGTATTTACTCGGCCGAACCTGACACCTTCTGCCACTCCTGAAAATTGTCCTGAATTGAAATTTTAGAAAAGAGTGAAGAGCATAGAAGCAGACTTCAGATGGACATTGGCAGCCTTGGGAAATGAAGATGATATTTCATGAAGAGAAGTGTGAGGTGATGCATTCAGAGGGGACACAGGAGAAAAGGCAACCTGAAGACAATTGTAAAATGTTCCAAAGTGTGCAGAAAGAGAGTTCAGATACACCAATATTCCAACATGGAGGAAACAAGTTAGAGAAGCTCATTTAACAAGTTCAGAGAAGCTTTACCAGACTAATACCAGGGATGGGTGGGTTGTCTTGTCAGGAGAGTTTGGACAGGCTAGGCCTGTATCCGCAGGTGCTTAGAAGTATAAGAGGCGGATTGATTGGGGGATAGAAGATCCAGGGGGAACTTGACAAGGTGGATATAGGGAGGATGTTTCCTCTTGAGGGATAATTTGGAAGGAGGAATCTCTGTTAAAAAATATGCGATTGACCATTATAAAGGAAAATAAGGCGTTTATGTTTCCTTCTCTCAGAGGGTCGTGAGTCTTTCGAACTTTCTTGCTGAAAAGGCGGTGGAAGCAGAGCGTTTGAATATTTTTGAGGCAGAAGTGAATAGGTTCTTGGTAAGCAAGGGAGTGATAGGGTATCGGGGCAGGAGGGATGTAGCTGAGGTAATTATCAGATCAGCTATGACATTATTAAATGGCGGAGCAGGCTGGTGGGGCCGAATGGCCTATTCCTGCTCCTTTTTTGTATGGTCGTATCTAAACGTTGAAAATATGGGGCAAAAAAAGCCTGCAGGAATTTTCGCTCTGAACATCAACGCATCAAAATACAAAAGAGAGGAAGTGATTATGAAAAATATATAAATGATCGGCTAGGCCTCATCTGGGACATTACGTCCAATTCTGGCATCAGTTGTAGGGAAGATGTCAAAGACGTCAATGGGTGGAAAGGACATTGGACACATTGGTACCAGGGATGATGGAGAGATAGGAAAAGCCGGGATGGTTCTCCCCATTCCATAAAATTCAATAATTGAACAACAGACTTGGACGCACATACTGATACAGAACAGGGAAGACTATGAGGACACTTGCTGGAGGTTTCCAAATCATAAACAGGTTTGATCGTGTAAATAAGGAGAAAATGTATCCACGAGTGTGAGGGTTGGTAAGCTGATGAGCCGGATTTCTGGCGATTTAAAAAGAAAGCAGTGGTGGAGCTGGGGAAACATGGCGCTACCTGGATATGTTGTCAATACGGATTGGAGTCTGGAGGAATGTATTGTGACAGGCTCCTCTGGCATTCCTTTTCCGTTCAGGTTGGTTCTGGGAGATGGACGCAGGGTTAGCGTGATGTTATTCTCCAAATTCAGCCTTGCCCCTGCCTCTCTAATTCTCATCATTTGACATTTACCTGCAAGGTTCAGCTGTCACACCAGGGCCGCTGAGCTCACAGAGAATAAACGTTGCGTGAGGATCCGAAGGATCTTTAAAAAATCTCTTTGGTTAAGGGATCTTTGCATAAATGTCTGTCTGTGTATCTGTCTCTGTCTGTGCCCGTGTGTCTGTCTCTCTTTGTTCTTATGTGTCTCTATGTGTGTCTGTCTCTGTCTGTGTGTCTGTCTCTCTGTGTTTTTATCAGCCTCTCTGTGCGTCTGTCTCTGTCTGTGTATCTGTCGCTGCCTGTGTCTATGTTTCTGCCTCCCTGCGTGCGTATGATTCTCTCTTTGTTTATGTCTCTGTCTGTGTGTCTTTCTCCCTGTGTGCTTATGAGCCTGTCTCTGTGTCTGCTTCTGCCTGTGTGTCTGTCTCTCTGTGTGCTTCTGAGTCTCTCTTTGTTCCTGTCCCTGTCTGTGTGTCTGTCTCTGTCTGTGACAGTGCATCCATCTATGTCTGTGACTGTTTTTTTAATGTCTCCCTATGCTTGTTTGCCCCTGTCTGCTTGACAGTCTCTACCTGTGTGTCTGTCCCTGTGTGTGTCTCTGTCCCTGTACTGTGTGTATGTGTGCCTGTCGGTGTATCTGACTCTGTGTCACTATATTTGTTATGTGCCTGACTCTTGCATGTGGCTGTCTCTGTCTGTGCCTCCCTCTAAGTCTCTCTCCCTGTCGGAGTGCACCATAATGAAATGAATTTAGGCAAAAGCAGTAGCCTATGAAGTTGAATAAAAAACATCAGGAAGCTGCGTAATAAATTTTGAGGAGAAAGCTGTTGCTGCAATGTTAGTCTCCGCCCGTTTGCAGATCTCTATCTCAATGCTGTGACCAACTCAAGCCGACTAAAGGAGAAGGTGCCGTCTAAATAATAAGAACCGAGCAGTGTTTCAATTGATGATAATAAGAGCAGTTTACTGACTGTCACAAGCATCACACTTCGAATATCATCTAAATGGGTAGTGAAGGAAATTAATTATCAAAAGGCGAAACATTCTGAAATGTAACTGAATATTACAGAGGCAGTAAGGGTTTCTAACGCAAACCTGTGTTTTTACAGCAGAAACAAATCATTTCAGGCACAAAGCAATTTAAACCTTGACAGTAGAAACAATGGATCAGAGAGAGACATGTATTGAAACACAATTAATGAAAACATATTGCGAGAATTTGTATTATACACTTTGAACATTTTAAATAATTCATTCTGCAATATAACACCACCAGTGGTGCGGATATACAGACTGAATCATCCTGCACTGAATTACTTAAACAATTTAATGCAAGCTACTTCAAATACAAATCAGTTGTTAAACATTCCGCAAAGCAGTTCAGAAGTTGTTAATAAGCAGACACACTACATTATGCCACCTTTTGGAGGATTCGAACGGCATATCGCAGTCATTTTACAGACAGAAAAAAAGCATGAACAAATGTGTAAAAAGGAAGATATCTGCCGAAGTGAGCATTGGTCGCTGAGATGGGGAGGCTGGCGAATTAATAATGGGAAATAAGTGAGTAGCAGAGGTTTTGAGCAAGCATTTTAAATCCGTATCCACAGCCAAAGAATGGCAGATAATCAAGAAGTAGCCTTAAAACAAGGGATAGCTGCGACATATATGTTTCATACGTTTACGGGGTTTGGGCGTTGCTGGCTAGGCAAATAATCCCTAATTGCCCCATGAGAAGGTGCTGGTTAGCTGCCTCCCTGAACCGCTGCAGTCCATTTGGTATAGTTGCACCCAACAGTGCTCTTCGGGAGGGAGCTCCAGCATTTTGTCCCAGTGACAGTGAAAGATGTACTGCTTGTAATCTTCCAAATTACACCAGATTTTTAAAGGTACCAGTTGCTTGGAAAATTGGAAATCGAACATCCACTTATTAGAAAGGAGGAAGATAGCAAGCAGGGAACTGTAGACCAAATACCTAACATCTGACAATGAGATGAGAGTTCACATACACGAAGAAGTTTATGAATCTATGAAACAACAAATAAAAACTTACTTGATATTCATGTATTAAAAAAAACAAAGAGAACAAATAAAAGAGAAAATTGTCAAAAAACATAAATGAATCGCCGGTTAGGTCTCAGCTAAGTTATTGTGACCATGTCTGAGCAAAACAATTTAGAAAGGATTTCCAGGCCTTTGAAATGTTTAAATGGAGAATGTCCAAAATTCTATTGGGTATGAGGGCCTTCGATTTTACATTCTATTCCGGAGTTTGGGAGGTGGGCTGTTCGCATGGACTTGTGTTACGGATGTTTTAACATGGATAGGTATCTCCATCTCTCCATGATCCATAATGGCCGTTTTCCTTCAGGCATCATTGTTCCAGTGGTTGCCGCATGGTACAAAGAGCGGCAAAGGTGAGGGAAAATGAAACAGTGAGCGAGGGCCTGGTCAAGAATGTTTCTCTCTGGATAAGTGGCTTGTGTAAATGCCTCAATGTGTGGGGCTGTCTCTTTCTGTGTGCCTGTTTCTGTCTGTGCTTCTGTCACTGCCTGTTAGCCTGCGTTTCTGTCACTGCCTGTATGCCTGTGTTTCTGTCACTGTGTGTCTGTCACTGCCTGTGTGACTGCCATTGTCTGTGTGCCTGTCCCTGCCATTGTCTCGTTCTCTGCCTGCGTTTTTGTCACTGTCTCTGCGCCTTTCTGGGTCTGTGTTCCTTCCTGTGCCTGTGCTTCTGTCACTGCATGTGTGCACATCTCTGCCTGTGTATATGAGACGGTCTGTGTCTGTCTCTGTCTTTGCGCCTGACTCTGTCTGTGTGTCTGTCACTGTCTGCATTTCGGTCATTGTCTCTATGTATTGCAATGCCATTTTGTCTGTCACCGCCTGTGTGTCTGACACTCTCTGTGTTCTAGTCTCTGTGTGCATGCCTGTCCCTGTCGATATTTAGGTCGCTGGTTGTGCGACTGTCTCTGCCTGTGTGTCTCTCGCTGTCTCTGTCTCTGCCTGTGTGGCTGTCACTGTCTTTGCCTCCATGTTACTGACTGTCTGTGTCTCTGCCTCTGCATGTCACTCTCTGTGTCTGTGTTACTGCCTGTATGTCTGCGTCACTGTATCTGTATCTGCCTGTGTGCCTGTCTCAATCTGCGTTTCTGTCCCGGTCTGTGTGTCTGTGACTGATTGTGTTTTTCTTTGTCTTTGTATCTGTCTCTGTCTTTGTGCCTGTCTATTTATGTGTGTCTGTTACTGCCTGTGTGACTATCACTGTATTTGTGTTTGCCACTGTTGGTGTTTTTGCCTGTGTGTTTGTGCATCATTATGGAATGGCTTGCTTTACTAACAACAGATTTTATATTGGAACCAAGGAAGGAAACAGGATAAATGTAGGCCAGAAAGGGCAGCTGCTGCAATGTGTTAACTGACGGAAATTGGTCTCCGCCCTCTATACAGATCTTTATCTCCGTCCCAAGGATGTGAGCAACTCAAGCAGTCCAAAGGGCCAACTAAGAAAATGAGATCTGATTAGTGTTCCAATTCAGGGTAACAAGAGTAGCTTTCTAGCTGTCACCAAGGTCAAACTTCGTGTACCAACCTAATGTAGAGTGGAAGAAAATTAAATATCAATCTATAAAACACTTGATAATGTATCTGCCTGAATTTCAGAGCGCCAGCAAGTGTTTGCAATGGAAACCTGGCTTCAGATCAGAAACGAATCATCTTAGACAAGGAGCAATTTAATCCTTGATTGGAAAAGCAATTGGATGAGAGATAGAAATGTGTTAAAACAGATTGAATGAAAATATATTATGGCAATCTTTATTCCATACGTTGAAAACAAAATATTAATTAGTTCTTGGAAAAAAAAGACCAACAATTTTTGTAGCCTTACATTCTGAATCTCATTGCACTCATTTATTCATGCAATTAAATGTAACATACTTCCAATAAGAATAACGTACTAACTATTCCACACAACACCGATGAGTCTGTTAACACATACAGATTACATCATGCCACGCAAGAGGATTTGTATGTTATATAACAGTCTACAAACTGGCAGAAAAAAAGCTTCAAAAAGTACCTGAAGCAGGAAACATAAATAGCCAAATTTGAGAATTGGTCCCTTCGAGGGGGAGACTGGCGAAATACTAATGAAGAAACAATGAAATGGCAAATACTTTCAACAAGTATTTTTAAATCTCCATTCGCAATAGAAGACACAAAGAACATCCAAGGCATGGGTGAAAATCAAAAGGGAGGAAGCTAAAACAAACAAGATCACTGGAGATAAGTACTGGGAGCAATACTGGACCTAAAAGCTGACAAGGCTTGTGGAATCGAGGGCCTGAATCCTGGGCTCCTGAAGGACGGGACAACAGTGATAATGAATACATTGGTTGAAATCATCAAAAATTCCCATTGATTCTGGAAAGCTCCCAGCTGCTTGGAAAATTGCAAATGCAGCACCTAAAATCTAAAAAGGAGGAAGGCAAGATACAGCAGGAAACTATAGACCGATTACATAACATCTGACCTTTAGTAAATCCATCATTAAGGATGTAGTAGCAGGATATTAACAAGACTATACTGCAACCAGGCAGAGTCAACATGGCAGGTAAAAGGTTTGGCAAATGTAGGTGCTCTTTGCTTAGTGAAAATGCAGGGCTGCGCTGTCTGTCTGTAAGGAAATTAGTAAATTCCTTATCCAATTTGTAAGGATGCAAAGATAAGCAAGAAAGCAAGTTGTGAGGAGTGTACTGTGAGTCTGCAAATGATCCAAGCAGGTGAGTGACTGGTAATCCATTTGTCAAATGGAGTATAATCTGGGAAAATATTAACTTTTCCACATGATGAAAGAAAATGGCTTAGGAGAATATGAATTACAATGGGGAGAGATGTCATAATGCTCTGACAGAGAGGGACCTGGGTGCCCTTGAACCGGAATCATAGATAAATATAATAAAGGTACAACAAGCAAATTTGAAAGAAAATGGAATATGGTCAGTTTTTGGCAAATTCAACTGATGGGAACGCCAGTGCATTTGCACAGAGCATCGGTGAGACCACACCAACAGCACTGTCTGCCATTTTGGCTTCCTTATGTAAGGGATGGCACTACCATTAGGAGCAGCTGATACATGTTTCACTGATACATGGGTTGAAGAGATTGTCTTCAGGAAAGGCTGAGTAGATCGGGCCGACACTCAATGCCGCTTAGCAAACTGAGATCTGGTCTTATAGAAGCATACAGGTCACTGAGAGCATTTTACAGCCTAAATTCTAGGAGAATGTTCCTCTCATGGGGGGATTGAGAGCAACGGGGCAGAGTTTACAAATAAGCATTCCCCCAATTAAACGGCGCCAACGAGGAATTTGTTTTCACTGGAGTTATATTCACCAGGGTGCAGTGGAGGCTGAGAAATTTAATAAATTCAATGCTGTGATCTACAAGGACCTCAAGATGAATGGGGGAAGGCAAGGAAGTGGAGTGAATACCACAATTAGATTAGCCATGATCGTATTTAATGGCGGAGTAGGCCCATGCGACTGAATGGCCTACCCCTTCTCCCATTTCTCGTGGAATAATGATCTTATGACCTTAGATAAGGATTGAAAATGCATGGAATTTTTAGCTTTGTAAGAGGGACATTGAAAGTGTGGTGCAAAATTATTTCATGTGGACTTTACAAAGACTACTGTGATTGTATTTCAATAGGGCGAACTTGTATCTTGGCGAAATTAAAACAGGGGCATTTTACCACATTTTGCTGCACATTAAAAAATGCATCACAGAAAGGGCGGGACGAATTACTCTCTCTATAATAGGCTTTCTATACTTATAATCATGTTTGTTGAATTGAGTTTCCATTTGCGAACAGTATCAAAAATCAATGGCTGTCCTCAATGTATCCCCATGTCTTAATGGCAGAACTCAATTAAAATAAGTTTAAACATCAATAAAAAATATTTTACTGATGGAATGAAAGCTTCAGTGAAAGTCAAAGGAGGGCAGCTCTGTTGAATGCAAACACTGAGCATCTTTGCAGATCCCCACATGTGTCCAGACCAAGGAATATAATGTGAATGGAAGTGTCAGAGCTCGAATGTGGAACAGATTGAGGCGCTGACATGGAATTCAAACAGTGAAATATGGTAATTGAGCAGTGAATTCTCAGCACAAGATAGAATGCAGCACTCTTGGTCAATAATCTCAGCCCACCCTGCAGATCTCTATCTCAGTGATGTGCTCAGCTCTAGCAAAGTGAATGAGGAAATGGAGTTAATTCAATTTTCCAAATGGAAACGCTGCCTGGGTTATTCACTGGAAACCTTTAGTTTTACAGGTTGTAAAATCACGGCTCGCAACTAACCCAAAGTGTATTAAAACAAACTGAACGCTGGGAAAATGACCGAAAGAAAATATGCAAACATTCTGAAAGTGGCCAATATTAAAGATAGCACTTAGGCGAGAGAGCGGAAGGGAGTGGTTTCAACTTCTTGGGGCTTCAGTTCAAAGAAAAAGGAACTTAGCCACTGTCAGTAAAGGCATTGAATTAAAATTAACAGAACAGCCCAAAATAAATTTACCAGAATGTTCCCTAATTGGTTTCGTGCTTTTTTTTTTCCAAAGTAAATTTCCGAAGCACCAGATGACACTCGTTCAAAAATGAAGCCTTCCACGCTAAGTCCCCCACCACATTAACAGATTGAAAGCAGATATTGATTTGATCACCTGCCCCCGGACATTAGTGGTGTTAAAGGCCTATAGGCCTTTTAAACTGTTTCTAATGTTTCTTTATTCATTCATGGGATGTGGTCATCGTTGACTACGTCAGCATTTATTGCCCATCCATAATTCTCCTTATTTAGTTGATATTTATATGGGCCAACCACATTGCTGTGGGTCTGGATTCCCATGAATGCCAGGCCAGGTAAGGGCCGTAGATTTCCTTTCCTAAAGATACTCACCCTCCTTCCACGCATGCCCACTTCGCAGCACAGAACATATATCACAGAATAATCAGCACAGGTGGCAAAACACCTGACGATGCTCATTTTCTATAGCTTTGCAACACCGAGCTCACTGGTAGTCACATAGGACACCTAGGACTATCCAGGCTATCGGCCCTGTTGAGGCCATGGGCATGCCCACAGGCCCCCATTTCGAAAGGAAAAATCCACTGTTCTCCATGCCATGTCACAGAGTCAGTATCTAGCTATAAAACCGAGATATCAGAATGTACTTCAACATATGCAAAGTGGAATTCAGGAGATATCTGTTGACCCAAGGGGCGGACAAAATATGGAGCATGATACCTTATGGGGTATTTGAGGCCGAGAGAATTGATATCTTTGAGGGGAAACTTGTTTGGAAACATGTGGGTGAATAACATTATGAGGAAGTGCTCATAACCTTGGATAAACCAGAGTGGGAAGAAGATGTTTTGGAGTATTAACAACAACATAGAGCTTTTGGGCCAAATGGTGTGCTTCTCTGCCGTAAATGCAAAATAATGTCAATGGATATTCGCAGTAAAGAGAGAGAAAATCTCTGGGTTCAGCCTCGGAACCCTTCAATTCTGATCAAGTGAATTGTAATCGTCACAGCAATAATAGTAGATGAGAGTGAGGAACTTGATTGAACACACTGAATAAAAACGTAATGTGACAATATTTTTGATAACATTTCGGTTCGAAACAGCATTACGCCATTCTAAAAGTATCAGCTCGATCAGAGCATCAACAGCAGCTGCTGGTGCTCAGGCGTTTATTTATCATCAAAACTGAATTCAAGCCTGTTAAATACAGAAACATGTTTAAAATTTTACCAATATCTTCTAACACCTTTGGGGGCATCACGCAAATTAAACGAGTTTAATTGAAGGGTATTTTCAGGCACACTGCAGTTCTGTGAAGGCGTGGCCGCAACAGAACAGACGCACCAGGGCAAGTCATGATTTCAGCTGGTCCATCCGCTGAGAGAGAGAGTGCAGATTGTCAGCTGTTTACTGAGAATGAGGTCACTGAAGGAGGTGGTGGATATGACTGGAAAACTAGCCCCAATGTGGGCATGCGTGTGAGGACAGTGAAGTTATAACGTCAAGACTGAGCATCAGATTTCAGAGAGGGGAGAGCCCCAAAGAGAGTAAAAACGGAGTGCAGGGGGCTAGTGGAATGCAGCAGATGCAACTGAACGGATGGCATTAGTCATCGTGGCTACAGTTACATGGCGAATCCAAAGCAGATGGGACTGTTCTCCATAGCACACAGAATTTTTAGTGGAAGTTTAGGGAATTTTACTAGGGGTGAGAGGCTTCAGCGCTGTGGAGGACTGGAGAAGCTGGGATGGTTCTCAGCAGATATGAGGAGTATAAGTGCACATTTCCCTGCTTCGCATTGAGGAATGTGAATTAATTTAACAGGAGAGATGGGAATCAGTTAGGAAAGTTGTTGAGGATCGGAATGGGAGAAATAAATGTTCAGAATACAGGAAAAAACCCGAGCAAAGCAAAGAAGCCGAGCGTGCTGCAGGCTGAGGCTAAGAGTGTCACTAAAATGTTACAACGGAAATCTTGTGGTTTCAGCTCAGAGACGCTTCATCTCGGACATAAAACCTTTAACCCCTGATAGGTTGAATGATACATCAGGACCAAGCCTGTAGATGAAAGTAAGAAACGAAAATGCATTGTTGCATTCCAGTTATGTGCGTTCAGCCAATTAATTAATGAATTTCTCTAACACCACCAGAGATAGGATCCTAACTTGAAAGGCCCCGCTGCTGATCCCCAATGTTGTGCGGAGCCAAGGTGGACTAACGAAAGGGAAACCATGTTTGACAAAACTGTAGAGAATTTTGAGGTGTGTAAATAGCAGAATAGATAAAGGTGAACCAGTGGATATTATGTATCTGAACTTTCAGAAGGCTTTTGATAAGGTCGGGCACAAGAGATTAGGAAATAACACCAGTGCGAATCGCATTGTGGTTAATAAATTGGCATGGATTGAGAAATGTTTTCAGATAGAAAATAGAAAGTACATATAAATGGGTCATTCCAGCTGCTCATGCAGTGATTAGTGGGGGAGTAAAGGGCAGTGGGACAGTGGTGTTGTTATTGGATTGTAATCCATCAAACCCAGGATAATGCTTTGTGGAACCAGGTTCGAGTCCCACCACAGCAAATGGTGACATTGGAATTCAATAAAAATCTAGGATTATAAGCCTAATGATGACCATGAAACAGTTGCCATAAAAACCCATTTGGTTCACTAATCCCCTTTGGGGTGGAAAGCTTTTGTCCTCACATGGTCTGGCCTACATGTGACACAAGATACACAATGGCGTGGTTGACTCTTATATGCCTTCGGAACAAGGACAATTGAGAATGGAACAGCAAACGAACATTAATAAAGTAATGAAATGGCAGTCTCAGGCATATTTGTGCCCCACCTGTTCACCATTTACATCAAAGATTTGAGCGATAGAAACATAGAATCTGGGAGGGGAAGTAGGCCCTTCGAGCCTGCTCCACCATTCATTATGATCGTGGCTGATCATCCAACTCAATAGCCTGCTCCCGCTTCCTCCCCATACCCTTTGCTCTATTTCGCTCAAAGAGATAGATCTAACTCCCTCTTGGAAACATATCATGTTTTGGTCCCAACTGCTTTCTGTGGTAACGAATTCCACAGTCTCACCACTCGCTGGGTGAAGCAATTTCTCCTCATCTCAGTCCTAAATGGTCTACCCCATATCCTCAGACTGTGACTCCTGGTTCTGGACTCCCCCACCATCGGGAACATCCTTCCTGCATCTACCCTGTCTAGTTCTGCTAGGATTTTATAGGTTTCTTAGAGAACCCCCTTACTCTTCTGAACTCCAGCGCATATAATCCTAATCCACTCAATATCTCCACATATATCAGTCCCGCCATCCCAGGAATTAGTTGGGTAACCCTTCGCTGAACTCCCTTCTTTACTGCCTGCTGCACCTGCTTGCTTACCTTCAGCGACTGGTGTACAAGGACACCCAGGTCTCGTTGCACATTCAGCTCTCTCAATGTATAGCCATTGAGATATTAATCTGTCTTCCTGTTTTTGCTACCAAAGTGGATAACCTCACAGTTAGCCACATTATACTGCATCAGCCATGCATTTTCCACTCACTCAGCTTGTCAAAATCACACTGAATCAACTCTGCATCCTCCTCACAGCTCACCCTCCAACCCAGCTTTGTGTCATCAGCAAATTTGGAGATATTACATTTAGTTCCCTCATCTAAATTATTAATATATATTGTGAATAAGTGGGGTCCCAGTACGACCCCCAGTACGACCCCACTAGTCATTGCCTGTCATTCGGAAAAAGACCCGTTTCTTGCTACTATTTGTTTCCTATCTGCCAACCAGTTTTCTATCCACCTCAATACACTACCCCCAATGCCATGCGCTTTAATTTTACATGCCAATCTCTTATGTGGGACTTTGTCGAAACCCTTCTGAACGTCCAAATAAAACACATCGACTGTTTCCCCCTCATCATCACTACTAGTTATATTCTCGATAAATGCGGTAAAGATAATATTTCCAAATTTTCTGTTGACACACAGGTATGTCCAAATATTGTTGTGAGGCTGATGTGGGAGCATTAAAGGGGATGTCGACAGGCTAACTGAGTGGGCATGAAAGAGAGAAATCGAAGGTAATGTGGAAAATTGGAATCCACTTTGTTAGGAAAAACAGAAATGCAGAGGTATCGTTAATAGTGAGAGCTGGGAAGTCTGGTGACTTGGGTATACTGTTCATTTGTCACTGAAAGTTAATGTGTGGAATCAGCAAACAATTAGGAAAGAAAATTATATGTTGGCCTCCATTGCAAGATACTTTTGCACATGATTTAAAAAAAGTGTTGCTGCATTTATTTAGAACCACGGTTAGGCCGAATCTGGAGCATTATGTACAGATGTCACCTCCTTATCTGAGGAAGGAGATACTTGGGGTAGAGAGGGTGCCGCGCAGGTTCACGAGAGTGATCCCTGGAAAGGAGGCAGTGTCCTCCGAGGAGCCAATGAGGACATTGGGCTGGTGTTCTCGATAGTTCCCAAGGATGAGAGGTGGCCTCTTTCAAACAAACAGCATCCTCATGGAGCTCGACAGATGGATGTGAGGAGGAAGTCGATGGTCTCGAACAAGGGGGCTCCATCTCAGAGTTAGAGGGCGGGGGGGGGGGGGGCTTCTATTTTGCACTTATATAATGACGAATTTCTTAAGCCAGAGGAAGGTTGGCTCTATGGAACCCTGTACCCCAGAGGTCTGTGGAGGCTCATTCATTGAGTATCTTCAAAGCAGATATCGATAGGTTCACTTATTCAGATGACACCAATGGTTATCAGGACAGTGCATGAAAATGGCAGTGAAGTAGAAAATCATCCATAATTTAATGGAAACGCAGAGCAGGCTCCAGGAGATTAATGGTCTACTCCTGCTTTTATGCCCATTTGAAATTCAGACAAACCACGCCTGGACTGTGTCTTTGAAAGAGCAATCGAATTATTGACTCTTCGATGTTATTTCCAAAAGTCCTGTAGTTTTAAAAAAAATGAGTTAAATAAGCATCCATTTTGTAATTGAGTGCATCCTTTACTTAAAGACACATGGAATCAGCTGGGTGAAGTATGTGGTCAAATATGGAACTTCTTTAGAGATCTCTAAACAGAATGTCCACTGCAAGTACTGGAGTTCCATTATGGAACGGATGGAGGTGTTGACGGTGTCAATTTGTGTTGTTTAAGATGGAGATTGAGAGATAAATTCTGAGTGCAAGGAGAAAGCTGAAGTCCTGTATTAATTGAAGGACATTAGTCTCCGCTCACTATCCAGATACATATCTCAGCGTTATGCTCATTCCAAACTAGGTGAATGAGGAAGTAGAGCTGATGCATGGGACAAGATCTGAAGGCTGACGGAATTGTCCGCTAGAGATGCACAAACAACCTACAAACGCCGCACAATATCACAAAGTGCCTGGAATTCGATGACGAATGGGTAAGAAATAGAAAAATTAGCAAACATGCTAAAAATGATCAGTGTCATGGGGGTTGTTAATAGCACTTTGCATCATAGCAGAAGATAACGGTTTGAACTCTTGGAGCTTCAGTGCAAAGAAAGAGGAACTGAGCAACTGTCACTAAGTACTCAGAAATAAACGGACCTCTCAAAATAAATTCATGAGAATGTTCCCAAATTGTGTGAAAATACCCTACCAAACAGTTTGGTCTCATCTTCGGGGAACGCTGATTCGCAAAAGCAAATCTGCGCCTTCACAAACTACAGTTATCTGTTCATTTTTATCTCCAGACACAGTGTGGGTTGCTTGACCTGAGGTCAGTGGTGACAGTGGCGGAACTTTACCCTCCTATCGCGCATGCTCGCCCCCATGTGTGTAGCAGACATTGAGGGGCGGTGTGACCAAATTTCGCTTCCATCAGTGGCTCCGGAGCTCTGAGCTGATTGGTCGCGCCAGCATTTCCTTTCGATGGAAATCGTGCAACTGAGAAGAACAGTGCATGAGAACCGTGGACGTGCATAAAAAGGATTGAATTAAAATATACTGTAAGAACCTTCCTGCTATGCTTTCATCGAAAATCACAACAGTTAACTATTATTAGGCCACAACTTCTAGACCAAACACAATCGAATTTCGTCCCGTTTGTAAAGCAAAATTGTGGTTCCCAGACATTTAGCATCAGTTAAAACAAGTAATATTCACTCTCATGGCCTCCTAACCTACAAAGAAGGTGAAACAATTCGCCTGACAGTGAATGGACAATGGAGGATATAAACACAGCATAATTCAGTTTTGCGAAAGGAGGACAGGATATTAGCAGATTGAAAGGTAAGCTTTCAGTCCAAGAGGCAGCTGGAACACAGTTTGCCGGACATTAGTGTCCATTCACAGTGCACATCCATATCTCAATGACATGCTGCACCCCAGAAGACTAAACGGGGAAGTGGAGTGAATACAAGTTATTACAACTTATCTTAGCCTGAATCATGCTCCCGCCTTATCTGTGTTCGCAGCAGAGAATAATATCCCTTTTTCAAGCAACACTTAGACAAATCAAGCTAACAAACGCAGGGATGTACTTCTGAAATGGTAGTACTGGCACTGAAACCTTCAAATTGGCAACAATCTAAGGATCGTTTCTAGAAATGGTGAGGTGTCCAGACATTTTGCACACAGAAAATCACAGGTATCACAATGCGCCTCAAATTCAGTGTCAACATTGAAAAGGAATGAAATGTAAGGAAAATTGTCGGCACTGAAGGAACAGTGACACATTCGGTGTATCCGAAGTCAGCATTTATAACTTGGAGAAGTGCAGGTTTAAGGAAGGCTGGACATAATATCCATTTGGGGCGCAGATGGGGCGGGGCGCGGCGGGGTGTGCTCACAAAATGCCATTAAGACATTTACTAAATATTCACGGACTTGTACGACGCGCCTCCTCCCATTTGTCTCTCTATGTCTCCTCTATATACACATTCCCGACAGGAGATGTACACCACGGCCGCCCTCCAAAATCACACAGCAATAGGTGCTCATAGTTGAGTTCAGACACTGAAAGAGTTGCTTCACCTGAGATAAGCACAGATGATAGAGGTAGGTATTCAGCCTCCAACTGCGCATGCGCGCATCCAAGGAGCTTAAGAGTGAATAAGGATAACGGAGTGAATATCGATTGAGGTTCCGTCAGTGACTCCGGGGGAATTGGGACCAATGTCAGTATGTCCCCTTTTTGGGGATCTCTCATACAGCAAAAAGTGAATGTTGGTCCTCGAATCTTACTTTAATATAAAGGAGAGGATTTTGGCATCTGACAACACAGTTGGAGGCCATTCCCCCATCCTGCTTTTCAAGGTTCTGTGAAACAGTTGTCCAACTTTCTCCACATATCCCCGCTTCATAGCCGATACTATTCAGTTCTATGCAAATATGTTCTCAAAATTCTGATCAAATCTGCTTCCACCATTCTTGAATGTAGACAATTCCAGATCACTCGGACCCTCAACTGAATAATTTCCCCTCACCCAGTTATTGCACCTCTTTCATCGATAATTACAGATCCATTTGCGAAATGAAATAGGTTCTCCCTGTGCTCTCTGTGTAATAACAATAGAATTTTGAATGCATCTCTCAGGTCCCCCCCTTAACCTTTTCTGTATTAAAATTAAGGAAAAGAGGAGAAAAATAAGATCCTGAAGTCTCCCAACTTCACTGAATCATTTCATCTCTGGTAACAATAATGTATTTTTTTCCATTGACGGACTGGACAATGTTCAATTCAATTCAAGGCCTCTGGGTATCCTTCAAGTTAACCAGCTGAACTCGTGACCAGACACAATCAGAGACACACAGCAGCGTTAGTGTTTGATTTCTCCATCATGCCCTCTTTCCTAACCGAAACTGGTGACTTACCTTTGACCACAGTTCTAGGGCAAGTGCCTCTCCGCCTTGTCCTTCGCTGGTAAGGACATGTTTGGTGTCTGAGCTCGGCCGCTGTTTTCCATTGAAACAGGCTGACTACAGAAGGTGTAAAACAGGGCGCTAACAGCATCCTCAGCGGACATCCACTTAGTTACGCTTTGAAACGGTGCCAGGAGGTGACTGTCGACAGCAGACACGATATCTGCTCTCTGGCCTGATCTAAATCGCTCACACCTCCAAAAAGTAAAAGCAGATTCTCTCCTACACCGTTCCTCACGGAAAATTCAACAGTCAATTTCTGCTCCGATAATCAAACCTGATACAATGCAAACCAGACCAGTTGATGCTTCAATTCACTCAGCTACCAGAGATCGGACACCTTGGGCCTCAGTCCCTCACTCGCTGTGCTAGTTACCCCACAGCCACCACACAGACAGCAGTGCCAATACAAGTTTGCTTCACGACTCACCAAAGAGCAGTAACGAGACGCTTGTCTCCATGTTCCAGTCCGAGCTGCTTCGAGAGATGAGAGCTGGAAGGAACAGCGGCTGATTCCCTTTCCCGGAGGCACATAAGTTCAAACCAGGAAGCGTTGAATGAGAGAGGAAACAGAGTCTGGGAGGAAGTGAGGTGGTCATCACAGTTAAAGCAACAGCGCTGAGTTTTGTACAACATGGAGAGAAATCTGGATGTGATCCCTGCATGATCGAAAATGTTAACATTTGTAAGTCAAACAATGATCACGTGTTGAATGGACTGCAATAGACTATCAAGCAGGATGGACAACCTGAAATATTTGGTGTTCGTTGGGAGTTTGTCTTTCACCATGCTCATGTAGTCTAAATCTTGGAGGGATCGTTCCTCATATCATCTCCCGGAGCCGATTTAAAACACACTATAGTGAACATCAGGATTTACTAAACTAACGAAACAAACTCACAAAAACGGAACAGAGGGCCTCAATAGGAATATCAGCTGAGCACCCCCTGTTGTTTTGTAGAGTTAATTTACACGAGAGTGTGTGTTGTGCCGGAGAGATTGAACTGTATTTAAATTATCTCCCATTTTGTTCCAACACCCAGCATCCGAAATGAAGGCGATAGCAATATTCATGACATTAAGTTGCGGCGTTCCTGCTCTCCTCAGTGGAACAATAATTAATTGAAAACTTGCCGCCTGAATGATTGTTTCACTTCTCTCTGGTTTTAGAATTCCGATCCGAAATTTGCAGAAATAAGGGGATGAGGCTTGAAAGATTCAGTTAGCAATTTAAACTCTTTCCCACACTTTTCCAATTCGTTCATTAAGCACCCTCTTGTTCGAGAGTTAGGGCAAACCGTTATAGGATTGACAAGGCGCTGTAAGTACAGAACACCTACACATGGTCAGTTGGCGATGATTGCAGCCTTCACTGATTGACCGGATCACAGCTTCCCCATCTCTCCCTCTATCTCTCCTCTCGCACTCTCTCTCCCCCTCTCTCTCTCTCTCGCTTTGTCTCTGTCTCTCTCTCCCTCTCTCTCCCCCTCTCTCACTCTGCTTCTGTCTGCCTGTCTGTCTCTCTCTTTCTCTTTTACTGCAGTTTTTTTTCGTAGGTTGATTGCTTCTGCCCCTTACGTAACGAATTATTCAGCAGCATGCACTTTGTTGGAAGCGAATCTTCACTTTCCTAAGTTCTTCGGTTGCATTCTATTGGCAATTTTGGGTGATTCGTTTGTTTTCTCGTAACGAGTTGTGCTTGTCAAGCCTCAAGGGACAAGACTAACACAGTTCTGGTTTTGAAGACTCTCAAGGTTTTGGTTTCAGACTTATAATCAAGTGTGGACACCCTGTGAAAGTCACATCTGCAAGTGACATTATTGTTTCGATAGAGTTAATACCCCAGAACCCCGAGTGAACTGCATTGACACAATTAGGGATTGGATCTAAACCAATCATGTTGATTTCGGAGCAGTTGAATGAAGATGTGGTGAGTTATCTGTACAGTTCTGTTAATCATTCATCCCTCCATAGCCAAGCATAGCCATGTCAACCAAGTGGCTCGGGTCTCCTGCAGAGAAGGGCTGGAATTATAATAGTTTGATTAATGAAATTCAGTCATAAATTTCACTCAGATCCAATATAAACTGACCTCAGAGCCAAAACATCTTTGGCCAATTTTGCAATTTCAACGAGCATGAACACTTATTGATGATCAGTGGAAGAGAAATTTGAGGATAAAATGTGGGAGCTTGAGACGGTTTCCATTTCTTTTCCAGTATTGGATCTAACAGAACGGAACAACTGAACAGTTGACGTTTTGTGCTGAAAAACATCGATCCGAGAGCGACAGATTATCTTTATAAATCATCCTAATGAAGGAGCTCGTTCCTAAAAACTTCAGTGGCCACATTTTCTTTGTAATTTCTCAGTGATCTGTGCTGCCCAAATATTTCTTTCTCTATCGTTCAGGCAATCAGCAGCGACTGGAACTTTGAAAATATTGTAGTGCAAGGAGAGGTTCAAAATGTCGAATCCGGAACTTAGAGTCCTGGGTCCACATGTTGCACGGCAACCATTGGTGCAGCAATTAAAACGCTGGATGTGCCTTTCAATTATGCAGCTTATTAGGTTAGAATGTTCTAGGATTATTGCTTTCGATTAGGGTAAGTGATGGGGCTGGTTTGACCTGCTCTGCGGATTGCCTGACAGTAAGCCTGTCTAGTTTGATGTTTAGAGGTCAAAGTGAGGCCTAGATTATTTTTCTGGAAAGATATTGCAAGGCATCTACGTTCAGAGACAATGCCAGCAACGCCTGATTGAACAATGAGTAGATTGCAAGTCATCCAAAGTCCTAGAAAGTTGTTGAATGTACCGACTTATGAACAGTTACGCTATAAGCCTTTGAATATGAGAGTTGAGGTCATGAAAATGTCATTATTTTTTCCACCGCAGCTGGGGAGAAAGCTGAATAAACCATTTTTTAAAAAAAATTGGATCACAGGTTTCCCTGTAAAGCAATGGACATCGCAGAGAGGCAGCAGCTCAGTTAGGCGAGCAGAGGCAAAAGATCGCTTGGCTAGCAGAGATAGCAGAGCCAGAAGCCGAATGGAGACAGCATCCAGCTAAACAGATGTGTCCTGCAGCTTTCTATGGATTCTGAGAGAACACCCTGTCATGGCGAGGTCTAGGTAGAATCATTGGAACAATCTTTACTGCTGGTGCTGTATTTAAGAACATCTCCGAGAATTGCGGAAAGCGCCGTCACACGCAGTTACTACTCGGTGAAGTGGGAATACAGGGGCCCATTGGAGGCTGGGAGCATCCGTGGATTGCTGTAAGAACCGGAATTCATTGGGGAGCCCGATGTACAAATAGCATAAAATGGGGTGCGGTCTCCGCTGTAGATTAAACTTTAAGATGCCTCTGAAAAGAAAATGTTGTTTGCTGTTAGTAATACGGTATTGTAAAATATTTTAAAAGGTGAAATCCTACTTGGTAATTCATGCATCTGGAACCTGGATTTCAAATCGCTTTGTCAAATTTATCGGCCTAAATGGAGATCGTGATATCTGAACGACACCAAGATCAGAGGAGCACAGAGACCTGGGAGTGTAGCAGGGCCGGCAGTCGTTATAGATACAGATAAAGCAGGAGAGACATCATCTTCGTGTTTTTCTGTGTACAAGGATGAGAATTCCAAAATGTATGTCACTGGACTGATGAACTAATAGTTACCCAAGCCCTGTTGCAGCCAGGAGCAGCATCTTTAACCCACATGTTTGTGAGATGATGCTTTCGTTCAGAAATGACTTTGCCATGTGCGAATGTCTGCCTTCAACACAGGGCTGCCTCTCGGCAAACCAATTGGGCCGTGGGACCTGTGCCCGATTGTGAGAACTTCTTTCGGCTTCTCCAGAAATGGAAATGGAATTCAAGCTGAGTCGAGTTAATAGGTGTAACTTTAAATGGGTCTAAGGTTTCTTCGAGGACAATTGATGACTTTGGTGAGGGGGCTGATGTGGTCAGAATATTTTTGAACAGAGCGTTGATTGACACAACTCTGCTCCGGGCGTCATTTGCAAACGGCTACCTCTCCATATGGGCTGCAGTTTTGTTAAATGCGTTTCAGAGTGAACAGCCAAACATCGCTTTTAATCTTTAGGTGAAACATTTGGCGGCCAAGACTGGCAATATTTCTGTCCGTGTTTTGGCATTTCCGCTTAGTCTGATTTGAGTAGGTAATTGCAATTCAGCTACAATCTTGGCAGAACAATTGGACAGGAACAACTGTAGCAGCTGATAAAACGTCTGAGCTACGGTTATGCGGAATATATAACAGAGTGTAAACTATTTCAGGTTCTGATGTTGTTTTCTGCAGGCCCAGAAACCCACTTTTTGGGATTGTGCTTGCAAAATGTTCAGTCATGTGACACATTTAATAAGGTCAAATCCGAAGAAAAAGTGCAAGTTTTTAGTCTCAGTAATGTTGACCGTGAAACAATTGCCGATTGTTGTTTAAACCCATCCGCTCCACTATTGTCCTTCAGGGAACGAAACCTGCCGCCATTACACGGTCTGGCCTCCATGTTACTCCAGAGCCACCGCGATGTTTTTGACTCTTAATTGCCCTCTGAAAGGCTGTGGGAATCCATTCGGTTCAAAGGTAATTAGATTTGGGCAACAAACTCTGGCCTTGCTCGCGACGGCCACGTCCCATGAGAGGGTAAACAAAACCGTGGGATCTATAATCGAAGAAGAATATTGTGCTTGTTAAAGTTGGGTATTGCGGGTTCTGAACCCCCAATTTTATTGATGGCACTTGCAAATCGTACAGCCGTGCGACACATTTAGTTGGAGCAAAATAGAGTAAGGTTTACAAGCTGTTCAGGCCAACTATATCTATGATCTCAGGCAGCGATTTACAATACTGCATGCGCTATAGCGTTATTGTTTTATGCCTGAATGGGGAGCGCACGGTGAGATCTCTGGCTGCAGCGCTTAGTCATCGGGCACATCTTCTCTGTTCGCCTCTCTCTCCCTCCCGATTATCTCTTGCCTGAATTGTTCTCGTTTTGCTTTCTAGATTTCTGCACCGCTCAAAGATAAAGTCCTGGTCTCCTTTGTACCGTTTCTAATCCAGTTAACCTTCCCTCTCCCCAGTCATTGGTACCCCCGCGTTTGACCGTGGTCTCCTGGACCTCCCAGAAATCTCACATATGAGCAGCAAGGCATTCAAACATGTTTCTCACATCTATCTTTGTTCAAATGTCTTTTCTCTCAAGGTTCCAAGTTCTCTTATCCCGAGATGGTGCTAGAAACTCCAATCGTCACTTTTTACATACACAAGCAATTCTAACAGGCAGCCTCAGTGTCTCGCTTTTTTGTGCGATTAGGCATTTTATTTCCAAAACTTGATAGGATTTATATGTCCTCCGCTATCTTGACATTGTTTATCTATACTTCACACTAATTCTAAGTTTTCGCACTTTATTATAACACAGATTCAAATTAATACGGAAGCTAGATGTTGGTTTCTAAATTTCGTTTAACAATTAGTTTTCTGGTTCGAACTCGAACAATCTTACGCCAGGAAGAGGGAATCAAAACATCCAATGCTGGAAATGCTCAGCACTTCAGGTAGTATCTGTGGGAAAAAAATGATCACGCAAATGTTCTTTGCTCAGAGCTGGGAGATGCTAGAGAGTTATATGTTTATAAACAATTATCCAGCCAGTTTGTCAGCAAGTGCAATAACTTTTTTCTGTCCTTGCTCAGAAACCTTAAATCTCTAAATTCTGAAATTTGTGATGAGCCTTCGTCCAACTGATTTGTTAACTTCTCCCGCAATTCACACAGACGATTCCTCATATGTGAGCACATTGTATTTTTAAAGTTCGCCTTCACATCACTAACAATGAACACAAATTCAATTATTCGTGCATTTAGATAACTGTTATTCCTGAAATCCTTACTTAATCGTTAGAGTTAGTGTATGCAACGAATGGTTTGAAATGTGCTTTATATATCGTATTCCGTTAATGGTGACAAGGACAATTATTTACAGTTATTTAGCATTTCAATCATGTTTTTGTTTTGTTTTCCCCGTGGAGTCAAATTAATTCCCCTGACGTGTCAAAATAACATGTTACTTATTTAAATAGTGACTCTCAGTAAAGTTGGTGCCTGATATCTGACATTTTGAGAAAGGGACCTTGTTGGATAATGACCTACACACAGTAGGAAAACAAAAAACATAACCAGAGCAATGAAAACAGAGATTTGTATAGTATTTGTCATTCGAAGACCAGTACACTATGGATTCATATATTCAGGAATCAATGCTTCAAAATGTAAAAATTGGTCTCCAGGATTTGCATTCGAAACATTGGCGAATATGGAATATTCGTCTCTAAAATCTAAAGTGAACTGCCACCGAAGCCTTACGCTGTTCTCAATCGATATTCTGACAAGCACAATATCTCTGAACTTCGGGATATGCAGAACAGTAAAAACAAGCACCCGTTTCCACTTTGAGTGTAGTTAAGACTTTACTCAGCATTAGATCATGTCTCTCTCTATCATACGTGCAGCAATTTTCGAGAGCTTTCTGGCTATCGTCACGCAGATGACCCATGAGGATCCAATAGAAGATGATATAAAATTAATTTCATCAGAGCCCCAACTATTTAGAGCGTGCGCACAAAACATCAAGTTCCAACCTGCCCGCCAGCCTGGGCAGCTTTCGCCACTTAGGACTCATCTTGTTTCACAACATGTAGTGAAAAGTTATTCAAATATATACAGGGTAAACAGCAAAGTCAAGAAATACACCATGACATTTGAAAACAAAGTTTCATTTCAATGAACAACTTGAGTCATTTCATTTCTTCTAGCTACAATGTATACCTGTCTACTTTATATTATGTTGGTGTGTCCATGTAGCGTCCTGTCTCTATACTATTATATGCCTCCGAACAAGTGGGCATACCGACTACTTTCGAATCGTTTTTTTCAAATCACATCTGACGTAAAATATACAAGTGCATGAAATTTAAATTTGTGCGGAGATCAGCCTGTATTAAAAATGCAATCCCTGTAGCCGAAACAGGTCAACTGTGAGACAAAACTATGAACAACTTACACCCATATCACAGATAGAAACCAACAATTCAACTGCATTAATGAAATTACAAATAAACATGTTATACAATGTAACTTATCAGAATAGATATGGATCATTATATATGGCAAGCCTGCTCTCCGGCTCTCTCTCTTACACAGAGAAATAAACACACACACACACGCGTACATACAAGAATACATTTACACTCAGAAACACACACACACACACACACATCACACACACACATATTCGTTTGGGCATACACATTCACACCACGTGCACACACAATCACACACGCACTCATGCACACACGTGCGCACAAAATCTCCCACAGAAAAACACAGATACGTTCACTGAGGCACACACATTCTCTCTCTCTCTCTTTCTCACACACACACACACAGACACACAGATGCACACACGTTCATACACACGCGCTCACACTTACAGACAGAAAGAGACACACACACACTCAGGTACACACATTCTCACACACACACACACACATACAGGAGCATGCAAATAAACTGAAAACGATTAATGTAACGGTAAAAGTTATCGTACTGGTAATTAGATGAACAAAATAAAATTCGTTTGTACAGTTTTGTGTAATACCAATCTTAATTCTGTTTTAAAATGTCGGATATCTGTAACATCTTGAATAAAACACTCTCACTCTGTCGCCTCTTCATCGTCATTTGCGACAGAATGTACTCCATCAGTATCGTCCCCTGTGAAGCAGAAGGAAAATGTTCATCTACAAGGCTGCAAAAGTAACTGATATACTGTCTCTGAACTCCTCCAGTAAGAACAAGCAATACAGATACAAATTATTTTAAAAAAATCTTCCTGAGACAGAATGTTACAGTTTTCGAAACTTTCCGACAGATTGCTGACTTTACTTCCAGGATCCTGTGTGACGATTTGCTGTGGCAACTTGTTATATCGTCAACTGCCATTCAATTAGACGATATCAATGTAATGACAGAGTTAGGGGGTTGATGGGGGAGGGGCGATGGTGTGGCGCTTTGAACTAAAATACTATCCGTGCACCCATGAGACCATCGCCATTTTTTGCACCTCTGATCTGATTCCATTTATTAGCTAATTTTCGGCTACACCAGGAAACATCTTTTTTGATTCAAGTGTTCGTCTGTGTGTGCATTTATGTGTAAATTCCGTCATCAAGATATTATCCCACAATTCAGAATTCTGAGTCAGTATTTCATTTCATATATTGATCGACGACTTCCATTTATAAGAGTTGTGGATTGATTTTATCAGACTCCGTATTGGGAAAAGTGGATCAATTCAACAAATGCAACCGTATCGACAGCCAGTGATGGGGCGCAGTGTCTGTCACAACTAAAACCGACTGCTTCTATCAAATGCAATTCGAGCAACTGTATATGGTTGGAATATATTTCGCATGATGTTGCAGAGAGATGTGAGAGTGAATGATGAACATGCTCATTTAGTGGAAACGGGGCTGAGGTGTAACACTTCAGGGTTCTGTCGCAAGTAGCAATTTTGACTAGCTTTGCTAAATATATACATTTTACGTGATATGATATGATATGATGTGATATGATGCGATACAAGATGATATGATATGATGAGTGTAGATTAATTCAGGGAATTTGGAGAGGAGCAAGCAGAATGAATGTTTTTTCCATCCTCATGCACAACGTCTTGACGTTTCGATAATTTCCTGGAATCAGTCACCTCTTCAGTTTCTTTGCCGTCGGCTCTCTTGCACTAACAATCACTGAGAGGAAATTGCCTGATTTCTTTCAGCCTATGGCCTGCCTGAATTTAATATGAACTTCTGATAATGAAGAATTATTAATTTTTTGAGCATTGTGTGCACAGCATTGTGTGATTCCTTTTCTCATTCTAACATGAAATATACAATGGATCCAGCAATTGCCAAGCATACCTTTACAACCCTTGTTTCCCTTGATCGGATTGAACTCTATTCCCAGGATAACCACAATCCCAAACATGATCAGTGCCGCGAGACCCAAATGAATTGGTGTAGAACTGTAAGCTAGAAGATGATCAAAATTGGTGAGAGTTAATATGAAATAGTCTTTTTTAAATTGCAATGACCATTCACACCGTAATACTATCTCAACTTCCCCTTCCAGATAGGGGAGCTTGGAGACATTGTCCTATGCCACTCATGGTCAGGGACACACTCATTCCGGGATGACATTATTCGGCCTCTATTTCTCTATGTTGGTCCCCCTTCATAAATTGGACACGTAATCCAAAGGTCGAGATGAATGATAGAGGGATATGAATTCCTAAAATTACTGGGGCAGCTGTGCATCTTCAATTTTACTTATGTGTCAATAATGGTGACGGTGAAAGAACTGAACTTATATGTTCAAACAAAATACGTCTGGTTCACTGATGTCCTTTGTGGAATGAAATCGGCCGTCCTCGCGTGATCTGGTTATCATGTGACTCCAGATCCTCAGCGATGTGGTTGACTATGAGCCGCTCTCCAGTTGGCCAAGCAGTTCACTCAGCGATGCATGCTAAATGCCTGTCAAAGAGACCCATAGAATCCAGTGACGAAAAAAGGGAAAATGGACAATGCTTGAGAAGGAGCCGCAGAACATAATGCACTTATACCCAACAGTGAACTTAATCTGTTTAACAGCGTTAACAGGCTCCATCAATGGTTTCCATGCTCAGCGCGAGAATATTGTTGGCCTGGAAACTATTCCGGAAAAATTGTAACAAGTGGAGGAAGTTTAATTGCACAAACCATTTCTCAAAGTCTCCAATGTCGGTGGAGCGGATCTAATATACAGTACATTCAGCTACACTGTAATATGAATTACCAGCAAACCAGACGACAGGCCGCAGGCTAGTCTGATTCTGGGAAGAAAAAAAATGATCAACAGAATGGGAACACATCTTGCAATCATGTAGCAAATCACATAATTGATCTTTGCTGAAGGTGGAATCGTCATACTAATGTATCACTGCTTCATTATTTTTTTGAAAAGTTATGTTATCAACTATTTTCCCCATTCATCCATAGGTCCAGTCATTGGTTTATGCAGTGTTTAATTTCCTCATTTGTTCATTTTCATTATTCATTCATTGGAATAAATATGTCATTAGGAGCATTTGATTTTAGTTATAACATAAATCCTATTTGATTTCTGGCTGGATTTTAATACTCAGTTAAGTCTAACCCTATTAAGACAGTGACAAGCTGCCAGTAAACTAAGATATACAAGCTTGTATTCTGTCCAAGCGGTATTAAAAGGGAACAGACTTCCAAAATCCCATGAATATTGTGAAATGTCACATCTCCTGTAGGCTTTCACGCCATCCAGAAATTCTTCAAACTTTTCCGAGTTGAGGCATTAACATGAAATTATCTTTTCTAAACACAATGACTACAGCAAGCATGGATTAATCGAATTCCTCTGGAATATAATACAGCCATGAGGATCTTTAGAACCGGTTATCAAGCCAGAGGGATGATTTAGAAGATCAATATGTTACTGGGAATGGTGTTGCGCGCTCTCTCTCTCTCTCTCTCTTTCAATCTCGGTAGTAATGTGTCTGGACTTTAATTTTCAAAGTAACCATAATGGGGAGAGGAATCCATTGCAAACTAATATCCTTTGGGAAGAAAACGTTGAAATCTTCTCCATACACCAGCACCCAGGAAGACAATGGAACAATAAGGCCGCATTATCGAATCACAGCACCGAGGCCACATGAAGGATAGTCAATCATAGATAAATTCGCTTTATCAACTTCACAATATGTTGAAAAAAACCTTAAGCTTTCCAATAATACTATCATTTGCTCTAGAATGAGTGTGTGTGCGTGTGTGTGCGCGTGTTTGCGTGAGGCACTATGTCAGCCTGTGTTTGCATGTGTCTGTATGTTTGTGTGACTGTATGTCTGCTGGTGCGTGTGATTGTGTGAGTCTAATAGTGTGTCTGTATGAGTGCATGTTTGTAAGTTTGCGTGTGTGAGTGAGTACAAGCTTGTGTGTGTTTGCAAGTGTATGTGCGATTCTGTGTAAGTGTGTGTGTAATGTTGTGTAATTGTGTGTGCGTATGCTTGTGTGTAAGTGTTTATGTGTGTGTGCCTGCTTGTGTACGTGTGCGTGTGTTTGTGTGTCAATGTGTCTGTTTGTGTGTGTGACCATGTGTGTGTGTATAATTGTGTGTGTGGGTAAATATGTGTTCGTGAGTATGTGTGTGTGTGAGGGAGAGAGTTCATGTGTGAGTGTGTGCTAGTCTGTGTTTGTAAATCTATATGTGTGTGTGTATGTGTATGTTTCTGTGAGTGTGTGAGCGTGTGTGTTGATGTGTGTATGTGAGTGGTTGCGCGTATGTTTGTGTGTATGTGTTTGTGTGTGAGTGCGTACTTGTATGTGCTTATAAGTGTTTGTGCGAATGTGTGTATGTGTGTGAGTGCGTGTGAGTGAGTGCTTGTGTGCGTATGTGTCAGTGTGTTTGTGTGAGAGAGAGTTAGTGCGTGAGTGTTTGCTACTGTGAGTTTTTAAACATATCGTTGAGGTTGTATGTGTGTGTGTGTTTGTGTGTGTGTGAGCGTGTGTATTGATGTTTGTGTATCTGAGAGTGTGTGTGCGTATGATTTGGGGTGTGCGTGTGTGTGTTTATATGTGAGTGCGTGCTTGTGTGTGATGGTAAGTGTGTGTACGGGTATGTGTGCGTGCATGTGAAAGTGCGTGTGGGTGAGTGCTTATATGCATATGTGTGAGTGTGTGCCTAAGAGAGGGAGACTTAGTGTGTGAGGGTGAGCTAATGTGTGTTTGTGAATGTATATTTGAGTGTGCCTTTGTGAGTGCGTGTTTGTGTGCGTGTGGGTGCGTGTGTTGATGTGTGTGTGCGCGAATGTGTGCGTATCTGTGTGTATGTTTTAGTAATTGTTTGAATGCGCATGTGCGTGTTGGTGTGTGTTGGTGTGTGTGAGTGTGTGTGTGTGTGTTGGCTGTTTGCGTGTGCCTGTTTGTGTGTGTGTGCGTGCCTGAGTGTGTGTGTGTGTTTCTATCTGTGTGTGTGAGAGAGAGTGCGTGTGCGCGTGTGCGAGTGAGTGTACGTGCGTGTGCGCGTGTTTGTGCTTGTGTGCATTGTTATGTTTGTATGTATGTGTGTGTGTGTGCGAGTGAGTGCGTGTGAGTACGTGCTTGCGTGTGCACCTAAGGGTGTGTGTGAGAGTGTGTGTAAGATTGTGTGCAATGTTGTGTAATTGTGAGTGTGTATGTTTAGGTGTGAATGTTTATGTGTGCGCCTGCTTGTGTTTGTGCTTGTGTGCCAAAGCGTCTATTTGTGTGTGTGATCTTGTGTGTGGGGGTAAATGTGTGTGCGTGAGTGTGTGTGTGTGAGAGAGAGAGTTGGTGTGTGATTGTGTGCTAGTCTGTGTTTGTAAGTCTATATGTGATTGGGTCTGTGTGTGTATGTGTATGTTTGTGTGAGTGTGAGCGTGTGTGTTGATGTGTGTGTGTGAGTGTGTGCACATATGTTTGTGTGTGTGTGTTTCTGTGTGAGTGTGTGCTTGTATGTGTTTGTAAGTGTTTGTGCGAGTGTGTGTATGTGTGAGAGTTCATGTGAGTGAGTGCTTGTGTGCGTATGTGTCAGTGTGTTTGCGTGAGAGAAAGTTAGTGTGTGAGTGCATGCTAGTGTGTGTTTGTAAATGTATCGTTGAGTTTGTCTCTGTGTGTGTGAGTTTGTGTGTGCGTGTGAGAGAGTGTGTGTTGCTGTGTGTGTATTTGAGAGTGTGTGTGCATATGATTATATGTGTGTGTGTGTGTTTGTGTGTGTTTATGTGTGAGTGCGTGCTTGTGTGTGTTTGTAAGTGTGTTTGCAGGTATGTGTGCGTGCGTGTGAGAGTGCATGTGTATGAGTGCTTGCGTGCGTATGTATGGGTGTGTGTGTGAGAGAGAGAGAGAGTTAGTGTGTGAGCTAGTGTGTGTTTGTAAATGTATTTTTGAGTGTGTTTGTGTGAGTGTGTGTGTTTGCGTGTGTGTGTGAGTGCACGTGTTGATGTGTGTGTATGTGAATGTGTGCGTATGTGTTAGTAATTGTATGTGTGCGCGTGTGTGTGTTGGTGTATGTTGGTGTGAGTGAGTGTGTGTGTGTTTTGTCTGTTTGCGTGTGCCTGTTTGCTTGTGAGTGTGTGCGTGTGAGAGTGTGTGTGTGTTTCTGTCTGTGTGTGTAAGAGAGAGAGAGTGCGAGTGTGTGTGTGCATGTGTGAGTGAGTGTATGTGAGTATGCATGTGCGTGTGTGTGTGCTTGTGTACATTGTTATGTTTGTGCATACGTGTGTGTACGTGTGTGTGTGAGTGAGTGCGTGTGAGTATGTGCTTGTGTGTGTTCATAAGGGTTTGTGTGAGAGTGCGTGTGTGTTTGTGTGCGTTGATGTGTGTGAGTATGTGTAATTTTGTGTGTGAGACTGTGTGTGTGACTTTTGGTGTGTTTGAAAGCGTGCATGTCTGCGTGTGTGAGCTTGAGTGTGTGTGTAAGTCCATGAGTAACTTTGTGTGTATATATTTACGTGTGTTGTCTTGTTTGAGTGTATGTGAGTGTGTTCGTGTTTATGTGTGCATGAATGTGCCTGTGACTGTTTGCGTGAGTGTGTGTGTTTGTATGTGCGACTGTGTGTGTTGGTGTGTGAGTGTGCGTGTGTATGTGTATATGTGTGTGTCTGTTTGTGTATGAGTGTGTGTGTGTGTGTTTGTGTGTGCATCCGTGTGTGCATGACTCTTTGTGTGTGTGTGAGTGTGCTTAGATTTGTGTGTGAGGGCGTATGTGTGTGCTTGGGCGTGTGAGAGTGTGTGAGAGTCAATGTGTGTGAGCATGTGTGTGTGAGTCTGTATGAGTGTCTGTGAGTGTGCGCTTGTCTGTGTTTGCGAATGTGTGCATGTGTATGTGTGTGTTGATGTGTGTTGATGATTGTGGGTGTGTGCAAGATTGTGTGTTTGTGTTTTTGTGTGTATGTGTGTGTGCCTGTGAGAGTGTGTGACAGAGAGAGACTGCATGTGATTGTCTGTGTGTGACTGTGTGTGAGAGTCTGTGTGCATGTGTGAGTATATGTTGAGGTGTCGATCAGTTTATGTGTTTGTATGTGTGTTTGTGTGTGTGTGAGTGTGTCTGTGTGTGTATGTGTCAGTGTGTATGTGAGGTTGTATCAGTGCGTGTGACTGCGTGTTTTTGTGTGTTTGTGAGTTTGCGTGTGAGAGTGAGTGTGTGCGAGTTTGTGTGAGTGCTTTTGTGTGTGAATGTGTGAGAGAGAGGGTGACTCCGTGTGTGAATGTGTGTGTGTGTTTGAGCGTGTGTGCGAGTGAGAGGGTGTGAGTGTTTTCGAGAGGGTGCCTGAGTGAGTGTGTAAGTTTGTGTGTGTTTGTGACTGTTGGTGCGTGAGTGTATGCTAGTGTGTGAGTGAATCCCTGTGTGTGTGTGTATTTGTGTGTTTGTGTGTTTGCATTCTGGGTGCTTGAGCGACAGACTGTGTGTGCTTAATTTGTGTGTGACAGTGTGTATGAGTGTGTTTGTGTGTGTGCGTGCATGATTTTGATTTGTGTGTATGTGCGTATGTGTGTGTGATCATGTGTCAGTGTTTGATTGCCTATGTGTTAGTGTGTGAGTGTGTGTGTATGCATGTGTGCGTGCCTGTTTGTGTGTGTGAGCATGTGTTTGTGTGTGTGAGAGTTTGTATGAGAGCTTGTGAGTGCGTG
Organism: Cetorhinus maximus; assembly: GCF_964194155.1. Taxonomy (NCBI): domain Eukaryota; kingdom Metazoa; phylum Chordata; class Chondrichthyes; order Lamniformes; family Cetorhinidae; genus Cetorhinus; species Cetorhinus maximus. The sequence goes on from NC_135916.1 coordinate 5,200,603, forward strand.
CTTGTATGTGTTTGTGTTGATGGGTGTTAATGCTTGTGAGTGTGCCTGAACCTGTTTGTGTGCATGCCTGCGTGTGTGTGTATGAGTGTGCATGTGAGTGCATGTGTAAGATGGAGACTGTTTGTGTGTGTCTGTGTGTGAGTTTGTGTGAGAGTCTATGGGTGCATTCTTGTGTGAGTTTCTGTATTTGATTGCATGTGTGCATGTGTGAGTGTGTGTTGACATGTGTAAATCTGTGTGTGCGTTTGTGCATGTGTGCATGTGTACTTCCGTGTGTGTATGAATGCGTTAGAGTGCGTGCTTGAGTGTGTTTATAAATGTGTGTGTGAATGTGTTCACATGTGTTGATCTGCTTGAGTGTGTGTGTCTGTGCGTCTGCGTGTAAGAATGTGCATGTGAGTATGTGTGTGAGTGACTGTGTGTGTGCGTGTGTGTGTATGTATGTCTGAGTTCGAGAGAGTGTGTGAGAGAGAACATGTTTGTTTTTGAGAGGGTACATGAAGAAGCGTGTAATTTTGTTTTTGTTTAAGCTTGTGACTGTTAGTGTGTGTGAGTGTCTGTTAGTGTGTGTGTGTGTGTTTGCATGTGTGTGTGCATGTGTGTGAGGCAGAGTGTGTAAGTGTGTGCCTGAGGGTATGTGTGTGTGTGAGTATGTGTAAGTGTGTACACATGTTTGTGTGTGTGTGTGTGTTTGTATAATATTATGTGTGTGTGTGTGTTTGTATAAAATTGTGTGTGTGTGTGTGTTTGTGAGAGAGTGCGTGTGTGAACGTTAGCCTGTGGTTGTGTGCACGTGCTTGCTGGTGTGTGTGTGTGTGTGTGCATGCGTGAGTTTGAGTGTGTGTTCGTGTGTGTGAGTGTGTGTCTGCGTGAGTGTGCGTGAGTGTGTGTCTGCGTGAGTGTGTGCTTGTGCTTTAGTGTACATATGCTTGCATGTGAGCTTGTGTGTGTGTTTGTTCGTGTTTGTGTGCGTGTGAATGTGTGTGTATGTGTGTGTGCGTGAGTGTGTGTGCATGTGTTTGTATTTTTTTCTGTTTGTGTACATGTATGCAAGTGTGTGTCTGAGTATGTGGGTGTGTGTCTGTGAGGGAGAGAGAAGGACAGAGAGAGAGAACTTGTGTGAGCGTGTGCTTCTCTGTGCTTGCAAGTATATGTGTGAGTGCATTTAAGTGTGTGTATCTGTGTGTGTGTGTGTGCGTGTGTATGTCTGTTTGTGTGAGTGTGTGTGTTTGTCTGTGTGTGTGTGTGTGTGTATGTCTGCTTGTGTGAGTGTGTGTGTGTGTGTGTGTGTGTTTCTGTGTATGTGTGTGTGTGTATGTGTGTATGTGTGTGTTTTAGTGCCCAGGGACAGCGTGTGACATAAGCATGGCAGTTGCCATTTACCAATGGAAAAACTTCAGTAGGTTTTATATCTTCTGCGATTGCATGGAAAGGTGCCGTAGCAAGCTATTGGTGGTGACGGAGTGCGTGAGTTTCTCTTGGAGCAAATGCTGGCACGGGAGGTGAAGGGAAAACGTATTTCGTCGTGGAGTAATGCTGGGGTTGGCGAAAATGGCTGAGGATGGTTACTGCAACTCACTTGCACCTGCATACATTTAGTCAACTGGATTCACTGGTCAAAAAGCGCTCTCCACTACATTGGGAACACCAAATGTAGATTGGGTGACAGATTTTCAGGACACGTTTGATCTGTCCGCAAGCATGAACCAGACCTTCCTGCTGCTGCCATTTCAACAGGCCATCCTGCTCTGATGCCCACATGTCCACCCTTGGCCTGTGGTAATGTTCCAGTGAAGCCAATGTGAACTGGAGGAACAGCAACTCATCTTCTGATTAGGCACTTTACAGCCTTTTGGACATAATATTGAGTTGAACAAGATCAGACAATAAACTCTGTCCTCAATTTTGATGTTTTTTTTCCATCCCTGTTCCCAACAGAACCATCTGTAACTTTGCTTTCACCGCTTGCTGACTCTTCTTCTGGTATAAACACATTATTCTACATTAGCTTTATGTCATTATTAGCATATTTTAAAGACATTAAAGCAACTATTAACACCCAGCTAGGCCTTGTGTGCATGAGATCTTTATCAAATACAAAATGAGCTCCTACCTTTTCATTTCTGTCTTCAAATTTCTACTTTCATTTTAGTTTTAATTGTTAAGTGAGCTAGTTAGTGTAGTCAGGAAATGGCACAGAATGAAATTTAAACAGGAACAAATTTTCTTACGGTCGGATGGATATATTGACTGTGAATCACACTGACCTGTTACAGTGATGAGCACAGTTTCACTCAGAGCCGAGGATAGGTTTCTTCCGTCAATCAGCGCTTCATAGCGACAGGTGTAACTTCCTTTCTCAGAGTGATGGATATTCCTGATGGTGAAGGTGACAGAATTGATCCCTGAAGGAGCAGACTTGAACCCATAGTGATTCACATACCCTTCTCTGTATAGGTAAAATACGCTGGCGGGATTGTCCCCGGGGCTTGTACAGTTAAATGTGACAGCTCCACCCAGAAAAACAACGCTAGATTCCACGGATATGTCTGGTTCGGGAAGTTCTGGAATTGGAATTGAAGAGGTAGCAACGATTGATTCAAAGTTCGAAACTGACTTTTATTCCTTATTTTCTTTATCATGCTCTTAATGATTTTGCAAAGCTCTATGAAAAACTCTCTTAAACTTCCTTGATCTACGAGAAAATTCGCAGCTTCTCCAGTGTCTTTGCATACCAACGTTGGTATGCAAAGAGACTGGAGAAGCTGGGAATTTTCTCCTAATTCAAGAAAGCTTATGTATGGAAATAAGCCAATGCGACTGAATGAAGGTAACATTCAGCACCGGTGTGTGGAAGGGATCTCTGATGTCATAATGTGCCTAATATAACCCCAATTAAAACTGTGGAATATCCCGCCAATTGTCGCTGGCTTCCCCCAGCGCCAGAACACTTCAGCAACTGACTGGCCCCTCACACCATTCTCCTGCCTTCCACTCCTGCCCATCACAGCCGCTGCAATTACAGTCGATATACAGCGGGTACATCGGACACAATTATGGAATGAGGTCGCAGAACATTTGGACAACCTTCCCGCTAATTTTTAATGACGGACATTGTAAGTAAATGAATCATTGATTATTTCAAACAGCTAACACAATAATTAGAAATGTTGAAATCTCTGTTCCCTGTCACTCACCTGCTATAGTCACCGTTACAGCCTGGCTCAGTTTGGAATCGAACTGCCTGCTCTGGACGGTAATTCTATATTGACATTGGTATTGTCCGCTGTTGCTTGGACTGGTATTCGGGAATCTTAAAGAATTGGTATTTGTGATGGTTCGTCTAGATGACAGCTGTTGATGTCCTTTATAAAAATAAAACATTTTCTTGCGATTGTCTCCGGTCACGGTGCAGGTCAAGGTGATCGTCTCTCCTGCTGCGTACACCCCTGTGGTCTGATCAAGAGCTATCACTGGGGTTTTTAGCGGACCTGTGGTAAAATGATTTGAGGGAACAATTAGAAATGGATCAGAGCTTTTCCATGTACAGCAGTAGGTTATAAACACATTAACTAATCTGTGTCGAGACACGGTGTTCACAAGTGTTTGAGAATTAACAAATGTAGAGATCAGGATTTGATGACGAAGGAAGGAGGATAAGCAAACACATTTATAAACGCCAATGAGGAACTCGGCCTTCCCCAACAGCTCTACGTTTGCTAAAGTACGCCCAAAGTGAGTTCATTAATTAGTCTATAAGCAACAGTCATAAACAGGTATGAGGAGAGCAAGATCGCATGAACAGAAATCAATTCGTTACAGGAAAACCGGCGTGCTTTTTCCTTCAGTGATGTGCTTTCAAGATGAATGTTTGGCCCATGGATACCGAAGCGAAGATGCCAATGATTTGAACCACAACAATGGAGCGTTTTGCGATACCTCAACACGGAAGACTGGGCACTCGTTTTAATGTCCTATCTAATTAGGGGACGATACACAATCACGCAGGATTGGGACCGGGTAAGTGACTGCCTGGATTATGGAGCTCAGGCCCTGGAGCATTGACATCTGCCTCCGACAGTGCAGCACTCCCTCAAAACTGGCACCAGGGGGAGTGCCGGCCTAAGTGATGGCTCTCATTTCTAGAGCCGGAATTGATCACACAAGCTTCTGACTTAGGATAGCGTGCCGCATTCTTATTAAGGGCATGAATGAAGATAGTCCATGACAAAGGCAGTTAGTGCCAGCATCAATGTGGAGAATTAAAGACAAACAGTGAAACGATTGGACGGTACATTATGCCCCACCACATGTGGTATTTGTGATGGGGTTCCTCTAATGCCTGACAGGCTCATTGGTCGCGGTTGGGCACTCGGGCCGAACATGATGGCAGAAAGAGCATAACCCACTCCCGGGATGTGCCATGATCTCATCCAACAATGGACGCCCCCTCACTCAGTGACAGGATCGTTCAGCTTTTGATTGGCCCCTCACACTCTCCTCCTGCTTTCCTCCGCTTCCCATCTCAACACTTTCACTTGTACCTTATGCCCAGCGGGTGAATTCAAAGCCCATTCTTTCAGGGAAAGTGTCAGGACTTGAGCAATGAAGTCGTTGGTTTTCGCATACAATCCTGCCCCCGAATAGTGACCGTTTCATTTCGATGCAAGGACCTGAATTTGTCAATGTGCCAAGCCCGGCGAAGAGACATATTAACAATTTATGTTCTCTGTCACCCACCTCTCGTAGTCACGGTCACAGCCTCGCTCTTTGGTGATGTTAGATGTCGACCCCCGATGGAAATTCCGTATTGACATTGGTATCGCCCTTTGCTACTTCTACCAGCAACCGGGAAAGTTCCAGTATTGACATTTGTATCAATTTGCCTGGAGGACTGCAGTGCATCATCTTTGTAGAAATTGAAGGTTTTCTGACGATCATCCCCAGTCACAGCGCAGGTCATGGTGACAGTCTCTCCTACTACATACACCCCTGTCGATTGATCAAGTGTTATCAGTGGTTTTCTTAGCGGCTCTGTGAAAAATAAAAAATAAAATAAGATTGGCAAGACAATTATAAATGAATCGCACTAGAACAATGCACAGTAATTGTTGGTACGATAAGGTCAATTGAACCATTCCGAAGGAGGCGGTTTAGAACAGCGAAATAGTTCGGAACAAGGGTGAGTTGGGGTGGTGATTAAAATGACTAACTAAATTATACATTTAAAGCGCGTTTCAGAAACTGATTCTCGCTTAGATATTGCAACAGAATTTCAGCTGTTTGCTGACATATCGAATTCTGTGTATTGCTGTATGTGCCTGTGTGTATGCGAGCAATCCTGTGTGTTTGTGTGTGTGCGCGCGGATGCGTTTAAGAGTGTGTGCGTGAGAGTGTTTGCGAGTGTATGTGCGTGTGTGTATGTTTCTCTGTGTGTTTGCCTGCGTATGTTTGTGTGCACGTGTGCGTGCGTGTGCGCGGGCGCAGGCGTTTCGTGTGCGTGTGTGCCTCCATGCAGCAGATGGTTTGCAGATGGTCAAGGAGGAGGCTCATCACCACATACAAAATGGCAACTATGATGTTAATTTCTTGTGCTGAAAGTAGATTCAACACAAACCTTCAAACGGAACTGGATAAACATTGCTAAGGGGAAATATGTCAAAAATTTTGAATAAATGCTTGGGAACGAAAATAACTTCGCTTCAAAAGGGCAACTAGGAAGATGCAATTAAATTCTGCCCTTGCCATTTCCAGCCACATTCTGTGAACAATTTAAGAAAAAGTTGATAGCTCTTTGAAAGAGTTTTCACAGGCAGGATAGGACGACTGCTCCCGCCTGTGCTGTTGTATTTTCTCATTTTGTGATTAATGGTGGCACGAACAGTGTTGTTCAATGTGTCGGATCAGAATTAGACAAGCGGTGAACACAAAGTCATCCTGAGTGTTAGAGAATGTGAACACTGGGTTCCTTTAAAATTATCAGCACTGATTGGAATAGATATATTAATATTCGCTTTTCCCCCTCAGTCACCCGCTGTAGTGAAATTCACAGATTCACTGAGCTGGGATTCTAACTCCCTTCCCTTGACTGAGGCTCTATATTTACAATGTTACCGCGCCCCCCACCCCCCGCCCCCCCAACCCCCTCCCACATAATAACCCCTTGGTCTGTGTCGGGCACAGTGAATGTGTCAATGTTGCCCTTTGTGACCAGTTTTTAAGAGGACAGAGGTTGATTATCTTTTCACATAAACACTAATGGGACAATGACCGAATTGCGTGCACATGTTGAGTGATAATGTTCTGTGAAGTAAAGGCAAATGGGACCACGTACAGACACCTGAAGTTGGAGACACCAGACGTTTCTCACTGTTTCATCTGATACACTGTCCTACTAATTTGCAACTATCCCACTTTACTTTAACTGTGTCAGGGAACTTCAACAGAGTTCTTGTCGCCGGGGAAGTCCAGGCTGGATTATGGAGCTCAACTCCTTGAGTATATACATCCACCTACGACAGTGCAGCACTCCCTCAGCACCGGCACTGCCGGCCGGTATGATGCTCTCATTTCTAGAGACGGGGCTGATCACACAAGCTTCTGACTTAGGGTAGTGTGCCGCATTCTTAGTAAGGGCATGAATGAAGATAGCCCATGACAAAGGCAGCTAGTGCCAGCCTCAATGTGGAGAATTAAAGGCAAACGTTGAAGCGATTGGGCGGTACAGCGTGCTCCAGCACATGTGGTTTTTGCGATGGTGTTCCTCTATTGTGTGACCGGCTCAATGGCCGTGGTTGGACACTCGGGCGCAACATGATGTCAGAAAAAGCATAACCCAATGGCGAGATATACCGTGACGTCACCCAACAATGGACGCCCCCTCAGTCAGTAACAGGATCCTTCAGCAGCTGACTGCCGGCTCACATCCTCCTCCTGCTTTCCTCCGCCTCCAATTTCAACACTTGCAGTGGTAGCTGATGCCCAGCCGGTGAATTCAGGGCCCATTCTTTCAGGGAAAGTGTCAGGGCTTGAGCAATGGAGTCAATGCATTTCTGAAACACTCCTCTCCTCAAACACTGACCGCTTCATTTAGTTGCAATAATCGCAGTTTGTCAACGTGCCAAGATTGGTGTAGAGACATGCTAACAATCTCTGTTCTCTGTCACTGACCTCTGGTAGTCACGGTCACAGCCTCGCTCTTTGGGGATGTCAGGTGCCGACCCCCAATGGAAATTCCGTATGCACATCGGTCTCGGCCTTTGCTACTTCTACCAGCAGTCGGGAAAGTCCCGGTATTGACATTTGTATCAATTTTCCAGGAGTTCTTCATCTTTGTAAAAATTGACGGTTTTCTCTCGATCATCTCCAGTCACAGTGCACGTCATGGTTAAAGTCTCTCTTATTACATATACCCCTTTAGATTCATTAAGTGTTATCAGTGGTTTTCTTAGCAGCTCAGTGATAAAAATAATAAAATAAAATTGGCAACACAATTATAAATGAATCGCACGAGAGTACTATACAATAATTGTTGGTGCGATAAAGTAAATTGAACAATGCCGAATGATGATGTTTACATCAACGGAAAATATTCGATCAAGTGTGAGTTGGAGTGCTGATTGAAATGACCAAATAAATAATACATTTCAAAGCGCAATTTCAGAAACAGGTTCTTGTTTCAATATTGTGACAGAATTTCAGCTGCTTTCTAGCATTTCTAATTATCTGTGTATTACCGTATGTGCCTGTGTGTATGCGTGCAATCATGTGCGTGTGTATGTGTGTGCGTGTGTGTTTAAGAGTATGTGTTTGAGAGTGTTTGTGAGTGTGTGTGCGTGTGTGTATGTATGTATGTCTGTGTTAGTTTCTGAATGTGTTTGTGTGCGTGTGTTTGTGTGCCTGTGTGCAAGTGTGCGCGTGCCCAGGCGTTTCCTGTGCGTCTGTTCCTCCATGAACCAGAAGGATTGCAGATTGTCAAGGAGCAGGCGCATCACCACCTTCAAAAGGGCAACTATGATGGGAATTACTTGTGCTAAAATTAAATGCAACACAAACCTTCAAACGGAACTGGATAAACATTGCTATGGGATAGTTTGTCAGATGTTTTAGATAAATACTTGGGAGCGAATATAACATAGCTTCAAAAGGGCAACTAGAAAGATGCAATCGAGCTCTGCCTTTTCATTTCCAGCCACAAACCGTGAACAAATGAAGAAATAGTTGAGAGGCCGATTGCTCCGGTCTGTGTTGTTGAATTTTCTCATTCTGTGATTAATGGTGACACTGGCAGTGATGAGTAAATGTGTCGGATCAGGATTAGACAAGAGATGAATATAATGTCCTGCTGAGTGTTAGAGAATGTGAAAACTGGCTTCTTATTAAATTACCAGGAGTGATTGAATAGACATATTAATATTCGCTGTCCCCCCTCATTCACCTGCTTTCGTGAAATTCACAGATTGACTGAACTGGAATTCCAACTCCCTTCCCAACACGGGGGCTGTATATTTACAATGTTACCCCCCACATTTGTCTGTATCGGGCACTGTGAATGTTTCAATGTTGTCCTTTGTGACGATTTGATTAGAGGACAGAGGTTGATTATCTTTGCATATAAAGAATAATGAGACAATGACCGAATTGCGTGCACATATTGAGTGATGTATTCTGAAGGATCAATATTGCCACACAGGAGACAGAACAGGACAGGACTTCCGATTAATGTTCTGTGAAGTGAAGGCCAGTGGGACGACGTCCAGGCACCTGAGATTCGAGGCACCAGAGGTTTGTCACTGTCTCATCTTAAGCACGGTCCTGATAAACTGCAGCTCTCACACTTTACTCTAACTGTGTCAGGGAACTTCAATGCTGGAGTAGCTGTCGCCGGGCGAGTCTCGTGCTGGTTTATGGGACTCAAGTCCAAGAGTATATAAATCTACCTTCGGCAATGCAGCACTCCCTCATTACTCACACCGGTAGCGCAGATGGCGGGGAGGTGTTGGGATGCGTGGCCGGGGGGCATTGCTGGGGAGTGCCTGTGTGCATTACAATGATCAAATCCTAGAGTATATACACGTCACTCCGACAGTGTAGCGCTGCCTCAATGCTGTCACTTTGCCATGATAAACGACCCAACTCGCCACCATGGTCCATTTCCGCAATGCCAGAATACTTCAGCTGATTTCGTACATTCACACGCTCCTCATGCTGCCTTAACTCCTCTCGTTACCTCAGCAATACAGTCAGGCCTGACTCACTCAGGCTTTCTGGCTTTCATGGAATATGGCAGGAACTAAGCAATGAAATCCAAGGTCATTCCGTCTTACCCCTCACCTCTATTATCGACAGTTCTATTTTCTGACAGCAATTAGCACATGGAGTTTTGGAAGTCGCAATGACTTTGAAAAAAATCATTGTTCACAATCTCTCTTCCTTGTCACTCACCTGCTACAGTCACCATCACAGCTTTGCTCATTGGAGAAAAGAACTGTGAAATCCCAGAACAATATCCGCATTGATACCGCCCTCCATGGTTAAAAGCAGGAATCGAGAACATTACACGTTCACCCTGTTTGGAAATTGGAGAACGGCTGAGTACTTGATTATCCTTGTAAATGCAGAAGGCTTTATCATAATAGTTCACCATCATTGCCTGCACAGTGCAGGTAATGGTGACATCCTCTGTTTCTAAGTAAACACCAGTCGGTTGGTCAAGTGATATCTTTGGATTTCTTCGTGCATCTGTGGAGGAAAAAACATAAAGGTCTGTTAGGAATGGATCTCCAGGGTTTCAGTTACAGTGGAAATTTGGTGACTCAGTTCGTGCTGAAGGAAGATGATTCCATTGGAAATGAGTTGGAACAAAATGATGTTTAGTGATTTGTTAACTGAGAAATAGTGTGATATTTGAAGTAACGCGATGGGTTTCAGTAACTCCTGGCGTTGCAAACAGCTACTTCTGAAATATTGGAAATCAAATGGTCACGCCAAAGAAACGAAATCAGTTAGACATTTGATCAGAAATGTTACCCTGGCATACAAGTGAATGGAAGAGTTTGTTTGATGAGCTTTCAATATTTATAGTCAATTTGGCCGAGGAGAAAATGTGACTAAACATAATGAAATTCTCCTTTAAACCGTGTGGATTTGAATTTCGAACAATGGAGTTGCCCTTGTGAACCGGAAGTATTATTCAATCATTCCGGAAGTGATTGCATTTGGCCAGGCTGACATTTGTTGCCCATCCCTCATTGCCTTTGAGAATCTGATTTTGAGTGTCTCTGAGGCGATGCAGCCGGTGATATATTGCTAAACGAAAGATGCTGATGGGAAGCAGGACGTGTGATTGGACCCCCCAGACACTTAGCCCTCACCCCCAGTGGCCCCATTCCAAGCCATCAACTCCATCCCGCTCCCTGGACAATATCAGGCACTGAGAGAGCCTCTTTACAACGTTAGTTCCACCTTTGACCCTGAGTTGACCGTACACGCTCCATCACTCTGAACACTTGTATCCGCCTCAGTGGCATCACCTGACTCCACCTCCGCGTCATTTGATCTGCTCTTGTCACCTCCAGCCATGTCTATTCCACCTGCACCCTGAGGAAACCCACATATTCCACCGGGTGTAAACTTGAAATTAACTAAACATCTCCTGTCCTCTCTTCATTCGCAACAAGCTCCATTGATACATGACACCGGTTCAAACAGAAGTACATTTTCCCACGTCGCCAGCCCATGAAGGGAAGCCTAGATTTCACAATAAGCTCATTCTTGTTGTCAAATCCCCCCATGGCCCTCGAAGCCTCTCTATCTGTGTAATCTCCTCCAATCCCCCCTGCCCTCCGTCATCTCTGCGCTCCTCTCGTTCCGGCCGTTTGAGATTTCCATCGCTCCACAATAGGCGTATTCAGCTGCCTGGGGGGCCCGAAGCTTTGGGCTTTCCTCGCTGCACTGTGTCACCTTTCCCTGTCTTACTTTAGGATACACCTTCATACCTGCTTGTTCGGCATAGAATTTGGCCTCCGGCCCAAAAATCTCCGTCCGTTACATGGTGTCTAATATCGTTCCATACTGGTTCCCGTGAAGCGCCTTGGGCCATGATACTCTGTTAAAGCCGCTATTTAAGTGAATGCAAATTGGTGTTGCTGTGAGTCTATCAGAGGGAATTGGTGCTGGGTGGACAACTACAGATTATACAAAATAAAATGTGATTAATGGTGTTGGATGGAGGGGAAGGTGACGAGGGAGCACTAGAGGGTATTGAACTCTCAGAATAAGTACTGCAGTGCGACCGAAACAGCTCCGGTGTGTCAGGGAAAAGTTGGCATCAGGACGACGGGGTGCGACTATACTGAACAAGGTCTTAGTCAAAGCTATTAGGAAAACACAATGCATAGAAATGAGTAACGCGTTTATTTTAACTGAGAGAGCCATTATTCGAGGTGGAAAGCGACAGTTGCTCTGTTTGATCCATTGAAAAATTCTCGATGGTGATGCAGGCTTGGCTCAGTGGACAGGGACGATATTTGTGAGATTAGACCTCTGAAGAATTAGAGAAAAATTTCCAGGCTAATTGGTGTGAATTCTGACAGCAGTCTGCATGTACAATGCTGAGCGTAGAAGATAAATGGACGAAATGGAAGTGCTTCAGGTAAATTAACTGTTTCCTGAACGGGATAGAGCGATCCTGTGTCCAATATTTTCTTGTGCAGAACGAGGAGAAATAAATGCCAAAGTAAAACAACACCTTCCAATGATGATTTTGACACAAAGCGCTGAGGGGAGGAAAAATTTGCACCTGCTACTGCATAATGGCTCCAAAGCCGAGGTACATTGATAGTTTCCTGTTTAATTTATGTAGTTAAGGGTAATGTATCCAAAGCTAATCAAAGGACAGAACCAATAGGCCAGGCACGCTGGCATAGAAAGACAGAACAGATATAAAGGATACAATGGCCTCCTCTGTCCTTATAGCAAATGTGGGGACTCTGAATGGGGCATTCAAATACATTTTGAAATCATTATAACATTCATTGGAACATTGGTCTGTGACCATCTGGAAAACTGGATTGCTGCCTCGCCATCCTCGGCCCAGAAATGAAATGGGATAAGGTGTCAAAAAGCACATTTTTCACTGCCTTATCGCACTGGCAACTGCTAGAATGCATGCTGCATTGCAGCTATCAATGTTTCAACACGATGGGTTACAGCAATCAAACTCATTTCCATTAAATTAATTGAACAGTATGGGCATTATTTATTCAATGTCAGGATTTCAGAGAGAAATGTCAATACTTACAGTTAGACACGCTCCGCTGAACTGCAAAAGCCACTGAAATGAGAGAATATGAATTGATTAAATGAAGACCTATACCTTCCCTTTACCCTGGAATCAGAGAATAATACAATGCAGTACAGAGAAGGCCCTTCCTCCCATTGTACACTTTGCAGCTTGTTTGTAGAGCTTTGCAACTAATTCCACTTCCTGCTATTCCTAATATACATGTATTCTGCCCTCCGCACAGGCAATTGTCCAATCATCTTTCAAAGGTTCATAATTCCATTGGAAACAATTTCTCCTTATCCAATCCGTCAAAAACAATCATAATTTTGAACATCATCAAATCTCGCCTCATACTTTTTTCTGCTCTCAGTAGAACAAGCCTAGCATTTCTACTCTACCCACGCAACTGCAGCGTGGGACTGGAATAGACAGACAAGGCAATAGGTCCAGAGCCTTCAGGAGTGAATCGTGGAATATAGGTCGGTATAAAGTTGGAACGATCTTCTGTCATATGCGAGGACAATGCTTTAATTATTTACAAATTTAAATATGATTTGATATGGATCAGAGGCTACATGTGGGACTTATTTTTTTAACGTTCGTTCATGGAATGAGGACATCATTGGCTGGAAAATTATTTAGGATCTAATTATGCTTGAAAACGTTTAAGAAATAAACACATTGTTGGGTGCCTGGGCCCAGGTCAGATTTTCTTCCCGATTTGACAACAACTCCTTGGTCATTGCAAATTATTTATTAAATAGCAGCACCACTGCCAGCAGGGTGATTTGAACCCTTGTTTCCGAACACAACAACCAGAATCACGGATCAAGTAATTACACCAACGCTTCCACCTGACTTTTGCTATGATCTAATTAAATTATGTCACAAGCGTTAAGTGCTGAATGGCCTAATCATTTTCCTATATCCTGTTCAGTTTCCTTTGCCTGTATTTTCGATGCCGAACATGTCACCTTCTGGCACAGCTGAAATTGTAGTGACGTTGAAATTTTAGTTAACAGTGAAGGCCACAGAAGGAAATTTGAAGAGACATGGCGGCCTGGTGAAATGCAGGTGAGATTTCATTCAGAGAAGTGTGAGTTGCTGCATTACAGACGACACAGGAGAAAAGACAAGCTGAATAAAATTGTGAAAGTATTCCAAAGTGTGCAGGAATGGAGTTCACATACTCCAATATTCTAAGATAGCGGAAACAGGTTGGAAGCAGTTCAGAGAAGGATTACCAGACTGATACCAGGAAAAGTTGGGCAATCCATGCATTTAACCGATGGATTTCAGAAGAGTTAGAAAGACTTGATTGAAACATATAAGATTCTGAGGACTCTCGAAAGCATGGATGTGGAGAGGATGATTCCCCTTGTGAGAGGATGAAGGACTAGGGGTCACAGTTTAAAAATAAGAGTTCGCCCATTTAAAACGGAGTTAGGCGATTTTTTTTCTTTGAGTGGATCGTGAGTCTTTGGAACTCTCTCAGCAAAAAAAAAAACTTGCAAGGAATTGTAGTTCGAAACATAAGCGCAAAAATAACAAAAGGAGGAAGTGATTCTCAAAAAATACATAAATCATCGGCTAGGTCTCATCTAGGATATTATCTCCAATCCTGGCATAAACTTTAGGGAGGATGTCAAAGAAGTGTGGAAAGTACATTGGACACATTGGTTCCAGGAATGAACGGGCATCAGTTATGTGGAGAGATAGGAAAAGATGGGATCGCTCTGCTAATTGCGTGAAATTCAATAACGGAACACATAGACTCAGGCACACGGACTGAGGCAGACACACAGACTGGTACAGAACAGAGAAGGCTATGAGGACACATCACAGAATGATAGAATCACACAGTGCAGAAGCGGCCCTTCGGCCCATCGACTCTGCACCGACACGTGAGAAACACATGCTGGATGTTTCAAAATCGTCAACGGGTTTGATCGGTTAAATAAGGAGAAATTGTATCCACTGGCGAGAGGGTCGGTATCAGATGCCCCAGATTTCGAACGATTTGAAAATAAAGCAAAGGGGGATCTGGGGGAACATGGTGCTGTCTGCGTATGTTGACAAGCGGCATTGGAGGGTTGAGGGGTGTGCTATGAGGTTCTGATTCCTCTGGCATTCCGATCCCACTCAGGTTGGCTTTGGAGAAGGACGCAAGATCAAGGAGAACAATGTCTTCAGATTCAGTTCTTTCTCTATCTCTCAATTCTCATTATTTGCCATTTACATTCAAGATTCAGCTGTCACACGGAGCAGCTGAGCTCACAGTGAAGAGACAGTGCGCCAGGGCCTCGAGAATCTTAAAATTTTCTCTGCGGTTAATTGAACTTTGTACAACCTTCTCTGCCCGTGTATCAGACACGCTGTGTCTGTGTGCCTGTCTCACTTTGTGCGTATGCGTCTCTCTCTCTATGTCTGTTTATGTGTGTCTTTCTCTGCCTGTGAGAGTTTACCTCTCCGTATGTCTGTTGTTGAATGTCTCTCTATGTTTATTTGTCTCTGTCTATGTGAAAGGCTCTAACTGCGTGTCTGTCTCTACACGTGCCTCTATTCCTGTTTGTATGCCTGTATGTTTATCGTTGTATCTGAATCTGTGTGACTAAATTCGTGTATGTGCCTGACTCTGTGTATGTACCTATCCCTGTCCACGTGTTGTCTCCGTCTGAACCTCTGTCCCTGTCTGCCAGCACCGGTATGGAATGAATTAATGCATTACCAGTAGCCTCTGAAATTTAAAAAAAAAACTTGGGAAGGTACATGATAAAATTTGAGCAGAAATAGCAGCTGCTGCAATGTGTTTTTTTCTGGACGTTAGTCTCCGCCGCTATACAGACCTCTATCTCAATGATGTGACCAACTCCAGCCGACTAAAGAAGAAGGTACCGTCTGAATAAGAGGAGCCGAGCAATGTTTCAATTCACGTTAACAAGAGTAGTTTACTGACTGTCACAGGCATCGCATTTTGCATATCAACGAAATGGATAGTGAAAGAAAATTATATATCAATAGATTAAACATTTGGAAATGTAACTGTCTGAATTTTACGCAAATTATGAGTTTTTATAACAGAAACATGTGGTTTTACAGCAGAAACACATCATCTCAGACACAAAGCAATTTAACCCTGGACAGTAGAAACAATGGATCACGGACGAACACGTCTTGAAATACATTGAATGAAAATAAATTGTAAGAAAGTTTACTAAATTATTTGAGCATATTAAATAATTTATTCTGTGATAAAACAACACCATTGTTGCAGATAAACAGATTGGATCATCCTGCACTCACTTATTGAAACAATTTAATGCAAGGTACTTCAAATACATATCAGTTATTAAACATTCCGCAAAGCAGCTCAGACAAATTACATTATGCCAACGAGTTGAGGATTCGAGCGCCATATCATAGTCTATTCACAGGCAGAAAAAAAAAACTTCATTAAGTATGTGAAAAGGAAGATAACAGCCAAAGTGAGAATTCGTCCCTGAGAGCGGGGAGACTGGCGATTTAATGAAGGGAATCAAGTGACTGACTGACTTTTGAATAAGCTTTGCTTAAATCTGTATTTACTGTGGATGACACAGAAATATCTAAACAATGATATAACATCAAGGAAGTCTAAATTAAATCAAACCCAATCATTGGAGAAAAAGCTGGTGCAGCAAAAGACTGACAAGGCTTCGGCAATTTTGTGGCTTGTATCCTTGGGTCTTAAAAAAAGGAGCAGCTGCGATATATACATTTTTAATTGGTTCATGGTATGCGGAAGTCGAGGGCTCGTCCAGAATTTATTGCCCATCCCTAATTGCACTTGAGCAGATGGTAGTGAGCTGCCCCCTTGAACCGCTGTAATCCATGTAGCGGCGGTCCACCCACAGTACTGTAAGGAGGGAGTTCCAGGATTTTGAACCAATGATAGTAAAGGATGCACTGCTTGGAATCTTGCAAAATTCCCTAGATTCTGAAATGTAACAGCTGCTTGGATAATTGGGAATGTAACTTCTATTTTTCTAGAAAGGAGGAAGACAGTAAGCAGGGAACTGCAGACCAGTTACCTAACATCTGACACTGAGAAGTGAGTTCACAAAAACGAAGCATTCAAGGGGCAGGAGAATTTGAAGAATCAGTGAAAGAATTAAAAAAAAACTGAATGGGTATGTAGTTGTTAAAAAAAAATCAAGGAGAAGAAACGAAAGAGAAGATTTTCAAAAACATAATTGAATCAGCGGTTAAGCCGCAGCTGAGTTATGGTAGCCATATTCAAGCAAACCACTTTAGAAAGGATTTCCGGGCCATTTAAAATATTATAAAGGAGATTGTCCAAATCTGTAATAGAGATGAGGGTCTTCGGTTTTACAATCCCAATCCGGAGGTTTGGAGTGTGGGTCGTCCGCAGGGAGTGTGTGACTGATGTGTTAACATGGAGAGTTCTCTCTATCTCTCCATGATCGATTACCGGCCGTTTACCTTCAGGCCACATCGTTCCCGTGGATACCCCACAGTATAAAGACCGGCAAGTGTGAGGGAAATGAAACAATGAGTGAGGGCCAGGTCAAAAACGTTTCTCTGTGGATAAGCTTGTGCAATTGTCTCAGTGTCTGTGACTGTTTCTGTCTGGGTGCTTGTCTCGCTCTGGGCATCTGACTCAGTCTGTGTGTCTGTCTTTCTCAGTGTCCCTGTCTGTGTGTCTGCCTCTGCCTGTGTATCTGCATCAGTCCGTGTGTGTCTCTCACTCTGGTCATCTCCATTTATTTGTCTCTTTATCTGTGTCTGCCTCAAATCGTGTATATTTCTCTTTTTCTCTGGCTGTCTCTGTCTGTGTCACAGTCTTTATCTTTGTGTCTGTCTCTGTCTGTGTGTCTGTCTCTGTGTAGTGACTTCGGTCTGTGTGCCTATTTACGTTTACGTCTATGTTTGTTCATTTGTGCCAGTGTCTGTGTGTCTGTCTCTGTCTGTGTGCCTGTCTCTGTCGGTGTCTCTGTACTTCTGTCTGTGTACCTGTCTATCTGTGTGTCTGTCATTGTGTTTGTCGGTGTTTGTCTTTGTGTCTTTGTCTGCGTCTGTCTGCCCCAGTCATTGCTTCTGTGTGCCTGCCTGTGTTGTTGTCTCTGTCTGGGTGCCTGCCTGAGTGCATACCTCTTTCAGTGTGCCTTTCAAGGTCCGTGTGGCTCTCGCTGACTATGATTCTGTCTCCGCCTATGTTCCTGTCACCTTTTGCGTGTCTGCCAATGGGTATGTGTGGAACTGTTTGTGTTTCTGTCACTATCTGTTTGCCTGTCACTATGTGTGTTTCTGTTACTGACTGTGTGCCTGTCTCTGTATGTGTAATCAAGATCTGAGCCTCTGTCTCCGTCAGTGTGCCTGAAACTGTCGATGCAGCTTTCTTGACTGTGTGCCAGTCACTGTCTTTGCCTCTGTTATTGCCTCTGTTTCTGATTCTGTCTCTGTCTATGCTTGTGTGTCACTGACTGTCTATGCTTGTGTGTCACTGACTGTGTGCCTCTCTCTGGCTTTGTGCTGTCTCTGTCTGTGTGCCAGTCTTTGATTGCATGTCTGTCACTGTCTGTGTGTCTGTCCATGTCTGTCTGTCTGAGTCTTTTTTAAACATTGTGATAGGTCTTGCACTGACAGCGGACTATTATATTGGAAGAAATGAACGTAACACGATAAATGTTTACCATAAACGGCAGCTGTTGCAAGATGTGAACTGAAGTATATTAGACACCGCTCTCCTTACAGATCTATATCTCAACCTCAAGGATGCGACAAATCAAGACACTAAAGGAAAACAAGAGCAGGTTACTAACTGTCACATACATGAAACTTGCTGTATGAACGTAATAGAGAGTGGAAGGAAATTAAATCTCAATAGGTAAAAGTGGTTGATAAGGTACCTGGCTGAGCCTCAGAGTGACAGCAAATGTTTGCAATGGAAAACCATGGTTTCAGATCAGAAACACATCATCTCAGACAAATAGCAATGTAACACTTGACTGGAAATGCAGTGGATCAGAGACAGACATGCTCAAACATATTGAAGGAAAATACATTGTGAAAATCGATGTTAAATACTTTGATTAATTCTTTGATAAAAGGCCACCAAATTCAGTGGAGTTACAAACTGAATCTCCGTCCACTCATTTGTTAATATAATTACATTAAAGCCACTTCCAATACCAATATGTTACCACATAATCCACACAATATCTTTGAATCTCATAACACAAAGACATATCACATCATTCCAACGGATTGAGGATTAACGCCCCATAAAGCAGTATAAAACAGACAGAAAAAAGGGCTTCAAAATGTATTTTTAAAAAGAGAACTTATAAATATACAAAGGGAGAATTGGTCACTTAGATCGGTAGGCTGTAAAATTACTAATTGAAAATAAGGAAATGCCAAATATTTTGAAAACATATTATACAATCTGTATTCGCAGTAGAAGGCAAAAAAAAAATGGCATGGAAGAAAATCAAGAGGGAGGAAGCTAGAACAAACACGATAACTGGAGAATAAGTACAGGTGGCACCGATGGAACTAAAGACTGACAAGGCTCATGGAATTGATGGCCTGTACCCTGGGCTCCTAAAAGCGGGGACAGCAGCGATAATGGATACATTGGTTGCAATCCTCTAATATTCCCTTGATTCTGGAAAGTTTCCAGCTGCTTGCAAAATGGCAAATGTAATACCCATATTCTAGAAAGTATAAAACAAGAAATATCAGGGAACCTTGGAGAAAAATGTCTGAATTAATTATTAAGAAAGTGGTAGCAGGGCGTTTAGAAAATGTTACGACAATCAGGAGGAGTCAGCATGTTGTTTTTTAAGGGGAATGGTGTTTTGCAAATGTAGATGCTCTTTGAGGATGAAACGAGCAGACTGGACAAATGGGAAACTGTAGATGCTGTGTGTTTGGATTTGTAAACCGTAATCCGCTACATAAACAAAAGTGGCACAAAATAAGAGCTCGTGGTCTTCTGAGTGATATATGGCAAAGGGTAGAGGATTGGCATTTACCAACCATATGAATTCTTCATTGATGGACTGGGGCTGCACTGTAACCCAGTCTGTAAGGATGCAAAGGTAGGCAGGAAAGCACGCTGTGAGGATGATGTAGTGAGCCTGCAAAGCATAAAAGCAACTGAGTGACTGGCCATCAATTATATCATTTGGAGAAGACCTGGGAAAATGTGAACTTTTCCACCTAGCAGAGAAAAATGGAAAAACACAGAATAATGATTACAATGGGGAAAGACTGCAAATGACCTGGTAGAGAGGGATCTGTGTGCTCTTGTACATCAATCACAGAGGATTATAATGAATGTACAAAACGACCGATGAAAGAATTTGAAATATGGTCAGTTTTGGGCAAAGGAGATTGACTTGAAATGTAGCGAATCTCGCTGCAATTGTACAGAGCATTCGTGAGGCCACAAGAGTATTGTCTACAATCTGGTTCTCCTAACGTAAGGAAGCGTCTACTTGCATAGGAGCAGCTCACACAATTTCCCTTGATAGCTGGGCCGAGGAGAATTCCTTCAGCAAAAGCTGAGTGGATTGGGCCTATTCTCAATCGCGCTTAGAAACATGCGGGATGATCGCATGGAAGCATACAAGGCACTGTGTGTTTTACAGCTGAGGTACGAGCAAAACGTTCATCTGTAGGGGACTGAGAGCTAGGGGGCACAGTTTACAAAGAAAGATTCTCCTAGTTAAACGTAGTCGACGAGGAATTTGTTTCCCCTGGAGTTATCTTCATCAGGGAGTAGTGCAGGCTTGGGCAATTAATTTATTCAAGCCTGTGATCTCCAAGGACGTCAAGCTTTATGGGATAAGGCGAAGAAATGGACTGAAGGCCATAATTTGATCGGCCATTTTCTCACTGAATGGTGGAGCAGGCTCGAGGCTGAATGCACTATTCCTGCTCCTATTTATATTGAGCTATTGATCTAATGGCCTTACGTCTGGGCTTAAAAAATGTATGGAATGGTTAACGTTGTGAGAGGGACAAAGGAATTGTGCCGCAAAATATTTCCATATGAACTTTACAAAGATGCATATGTACTTCGATAGTACTAATTTGTATCTTTGCAACAATAAAATTGGGGTATTGGACTGTATTTGACATCACTTAAATATCCAGAAACCAAAAGATGGGCATCATGCCCTCCTCTGGTATAGAGTTTACATGATTGAAATCATATTTGCTTTTTTGGGTCTCCATTTGAAAATACGACCAACAACCAATGGCGATCACCAATGTATCACCTTTGGCCCAATGACAGAGCATAATTGAAATAAGTTTAACAATCCACAAAAGATACATTTACTAACCAAATCAAAGTTTCAGTGAAAGTCAAAGGGGAGCAGCTGGGTGGTGTATGTGAGCAAACACTGAGCATCTTTGCAGATCCCCACATGTATCCAGACCAAGAAACACCATGTGAATTCCAGCGGCAGAGCTCCAATATTGAAGAAATTGAGGCGTTGACAGTGGAATTGAAATAATGGAATATGGTGATTGAGAGGGGAATTCTGAACACAAAAATAGACTGAAGCACTGTTGGTCATGAGCCTCCGCCCACTCTGCTGATCTCTGTCGCAGTGATGTGCTCAGCCCCAGCAGACTGAATGAGGAAGCAGAGTTAATTCAAGTTTCCAAATGGAAACGCTGCCTGAGTTATTCACTGGAAGCCTTTAGTTGTACAGGCAGTAAAAACACCGGCTCATTATTCATCCAGAGTATATTCAAA
Organism: Cetorhinus maximus; assembly: GCF_964194155.1. Lineage (NCBI taxonomy): Eukaryota > Metazoa > Chordata > Chondrichthyes > Lamniformes > Cetorhinidae > Cetorhinus > Cetorhinus maximus. The sequence continues at coordinate 5,221,665 of NC_135916.1, forward strand.
CAAGCTGAAAACTGGGAACATGACTGAAAAATAAGCAAACATTCTGAAAGTGCTCAGTATTCAAGATGATAGTAATAACACTGAGGCGTTAGAGCGGAAGGGAGCGGTTTCAACTTGGAGGGTCTTCAGTTCAAAGAATCAGGAACTTAGTCACTGTCGGTGACGACATTGAGTTTAAAGTAACAGAATAGCTCAAAATAAATTTATCAGAATATTCCCTACTTGTGATCAATTGTTTTCCTCGAATTTAACTTTCCAAATAATCCGATGATGCTCATTGCTGAATGAACCCCGCCCACGCTGAATTACCCAACACGTTATCCGAACCAGATTGAAAGCAGAAATTGTTTTGATCACTTAGCCAGGGGACAATAGTGGTGGCACAGGCCTACAGGCCTTTCGAACGTTTTCTAACTCTTTGATCCTCACGCTCCTTCCGCGCATTCCCACTTTACATCACGGAGCAAATATCACAGAATATTCAGCAGCTGTGTCATAACACCTGTCCGATGTTCCGTTTCTGTGGCTTTGGAGCACTGAGTTGATTGGTAGTCACATAAGACATCCAGGGCTAACCAGGCTAACAACTGACTCCCTTTTCCAAAGGATAAATTCACTATTCTCCAAGTCATGTCACAGAGCCGCCAGCATCTCGCTATAAATCTGAAAGATCAGAATGTACTTCAACATGTGCAATGTGAAATTGAGGGGATATCTCTTGAACCAGGGAGTAGACAGAATAGGGAACATGGCACATCATGGAGCAGTTCAGGCCAACAGAATTGATCCCTTTTAAGGGAAACTTGTTTGGAAACATGTGGGAGAAAAACATTATGAGGAAGTGTGAGAAAGTTGGAAAACCAGGGTGGGAGGAGGATCAAAGCAAAATACTGCGGATGCTGGAAATCTGAAACAAAAACAGGAAATTCTGGAAAAGCTCAGCAGGCCTGTGGAGTGAAAAACAGAATTAAAGTTTCACGTCCGTATGAACCTTCTTCAGAGCAGATGGGTGAGTGGAAGAGGATGGTGTGGAGTATCATGAACAACATGCCGCTGTCGATCTGAATGGTTTGTTTATCTGCTGTAAATGCAAATTATTTCAATGGATGTTAGGGGTGAAGCGACAGAAAACTGGAAACCTCTGTGTTCGGCATCGGAGTCCTTCACATCTGATCAACTGAAATTTAACCCTCACAGCAAGAACAGTACATCAGAGTGAGGTGCCTGTTTGAACACACTGAATAGAAACATATGGTGAACATATTTTGAGATGAATTCAGACTTAAATATAATTAATCCGTTCTAAGAGTGCCACCTTTCTGAGGGCAACAGCAGCAGCTGCTGATTCTCAGGCATTCATTATCATCAAAACTAATTTCAAGTCTGTTAAATACAGACACGTATTCAATATTTTACAAGCATCTTCCAGCATCCCAATGTCTGGATGCATTTGGGGACATCGCACTAATACAATTGGTTAAATTGAAGGGTAATGTCAGGCACAATGCAGTTCGGTGAAGGCATGAACGTACCAGAGTCGACTGGAAAGTCATTATTTCAGCTGGTTTAACCTCCGAGAGGCAGTGGAGATTGCCAGCTGTTCACTGAGAATTAAGGCATGGAAGGGTGTCACTGCAAAACTAACCCCACGATGGGCATGTGTCTGAGGACAGGGGAGTCATATTCTCGGGGTTGAGCATCAGGTTTAAGGTAGGAGAGAACCCCCAGGAGACTAAAAGTGGGGACCAAGGGAACAGTGGAATGCCGCAGATGCAACTGAACGGATGGCATTAACGCATGAAATGGAAACGCATTGTTATAATCTTTTGCTGTGTGTTAATCTTTTTAATTAATGAATTTCTCTAACACCACCACAGATAGGGTCGTAAAATTAGAGACCTCTCTGCAGACCTCCAATGTTGTGCGGAGCCAAGGTGGATTTATGAAAGAGAAATCATGGTTGACAAAATTGCTAGAGATTATTAAGTGGTGTAAATTGAAGGATTGATAAAGGGGAACCCGTGGGTGTGTTGCATCTGAATTTTCACACGGCTTTTGACAAGGCCCAAAACAAGATATTCCGGAAAAAAAGCAGTGCGAATGGCATGGATTGAGAAACGTTTTCAGATAGAAAATAGAAAGTAGAAATGAACGGGTCATTCCAGCTACTCACGCAGTGGTTTGTGGGGGAGTGGGGGTGGTGTATTGTCACTGGACTAGTAACCCACAAACCCAGGATAATGCTCTGTGGACTCTGGTTCCATTCCCACCATGGCAAATTGTGAAATTTGAATTCAATGTAAATCTGGAGTTAGAAGTCTAATGATGACAATGAAACCATGTCGTAAAAATACACCTGGTACACTAATGTCATTCAGGGACGGAAATCTGTAGTCCTCACCTGGTCCAGCCTACATGAGACTCCCGAGCTGTAATGGTGTAATTGACTCTTAAATGCCCTCTGAACAAGGCCAAATGAGGATCAGCCATAAATGCTGGCCGAGCAGGAAACGAATATTAAAATGGCTTGCCACAGGTTTCATTGCCTGCGCCCCTCCCCCCTAAGCTGGGGTGGGTGGCTGGCTCTTTTGGACATGGATAAGGAGGAATTTATTCACCCAGAAGAGGGTGACTCTTTGTAATTCTCTACCCCAGACGGCTGAGGAGGTTCATTCATTGAGCATCTTTAAACAGACATCGATAGTTTGACTGGTTCAGAAGATGCAAAATTTACATAGATAGTGCACGAAAATGGCGGTGGGGTAGAGGATCAGCCATAAACTAATTGAAAGGCAGGGCAGCTTACTGGCCTCTTCCTGCTTCCATTGTCCTTTGAAATTCAGATAAGCCAGTCATGAGTGGGTCTTTGAAAGACCAATCAAATTATTCACTCTTAGACGTTATTTCCAGAAGATACGTAGTTTACAAAACGAATTTTAAAAAATCACATACATTTTGGGACTGAGTGAACCCTTGATGGAAGGACGCTTGAAAACAGCTGGGTGGAATATATGCTCATATATGGAGCTTCTTTTGAAATCACCAAACAGAATTCCCACTGCACGTGCTGGAGTTCCATTCTGGAATGGATGAGCTGTTGATGGTGGCATTTTGGGTTTTTAAAGATGGAGATTGAGAGATAGATTCTAAGGAGAGGAGAAAGCTGAAGTCCAGTTTTCTTTGAGCGACATTAGTCTCCGCTCATTCTGCAGATCCATATCTCAGTGTTATGCTCCTACGTAGCTGGGTGAAAGAGGAATTGGAGTTAATGGAAAGACTCAGACCTGAGGGCTGACTGAATAATCAGCTAGAGATACCAACAACATGCACACGCTGCAGAATATCACAAAACACCCAGAATTCGATGACAAGAAGGGAACGAGATAGAAAAATCAGCAAAGATGCTGAAAATGATCAGAGTTACAGGGGATAGTAACAGCACTTAGCATCATAGAGGAAGTCAATGGTTTCAACTCGAGGGAGCTTCAGTACAAAGAAAGAGGAAATGAGCTACTGGCAGTAAGGTCAGTGACTCAGAAGCAAAGGGATCTCTCAAAATAAATGTATTACAATGCTTCCAGCTGATGGAAAATATTCTTCCCCTCAGTTTGTTCTCATCGTCCCGAGGACGCTGATTCACAAATGCAAACCTGCGCCTACTCAAACTACTCCTCCAGCCTTCTGTTCATTGTTGTCTCCAGACACAGAGTGGGTTGTTTGACCTGAAGTCAGTGGTGACACTGGCGGAACTTCACATTCCTACAGCGCATGCTCTCTCCCCTGCTTGGAGGTTAAGTGGTTGTGTCACGACATTTGGCTTCCATCAGTTGCCTCGGAGCTCTGGGCTGATTGGTCGCGCCAGCATCTCCTCTCGATGGAAATCGGGCAACTGAGACGAACAGTGCATGAGAACCATGGACGTGCATAACCAAATTGAATTAAAATATACTGCAAGAGTCCTCCAGCTATGACACCAATGGACGCTCATAACAGTTAATTACTATTAGGCCACAACATTGATGCAGAATCAATAGAATTTCATCTCGTTTACTAGACATGTGCCATCAGTTGAAATATTTAATTATCCCCCTCATGGCCTCCTAAGCTATAAAGAAGGATGAACAATTCGGGTAAAAAATGAATAGAGAATGGAGTTTCCAAGCACACCACCCTTCAGTTTTGCAAACGGATCGTTGGACATGAGGAGATTCAGAGATTAACTCTGAGCATCAAGGGAGCTGGAACACAGTTTGAGGACATTAACGTCCATTCACAGTGCAGATCTAGATTTCATTGAAATGTTGAACCGCAGCAGACTGAAAGGGGAAGTGGAGTGAACAGAAGTTCTGAAAATGCCACTAAGCCTGAATCATGCTTCTGCTTTAGGTGCGCTAACATCACAGAGTAATGGAAAAGTTCCGGAGTCCACCAACATTTATACAGATAGAAGTAGCAAAAGAAGGCATTTCTTTCCGAAATGGTAAAACTGATAAAGAAAACTTTACATTGAAAATTTACAAAAGATAGGTCTTGAAGTTTTCAAGTGGCGGAGCTGTGACTATTTCTTTTCACAGTTTATTCCATTGTGGGATTGCCCCTGGGATGAAAGATGTCTGAAACACCGCCTTTGAAATACATCCCCTTTGCTGTTTAATTTTAAGATGTGTGCTCTGCAGCAATGTAGAGGTGTCCGGGCTTTAGTCTCAAAGTCAACCACAAATATCACAAAGCGCCTCAAATTCAGTTTCAGTGTTGAAAAGTAATCAGAAAAGTGGAAAATGCTCAGCGATGCAGCAACAGTACCATCAACAAAGGCTGTATAGCCGAAGAAGGTATTTTTAACTTGGAGAAGTGCAGGTTCAAAGAAAGCGGGACATGCTGTCCCCTTGGGCGCGGTTAGGATGGGGAGCGGCGGGGTGTGCTCACTGACTTTAACGACATCCCTTCCCCCATTTGACTCTCTATGTCTCCTGAAGGTGCTCACTCCCAACAGGCGATATACGTGGGCCGCCCTGCAGGAACCCACAGCATTAGGTGCTCATGTTTCAGTGCAGACACAGAAAGGGTCTGAGGCAGAGCTTCACCGTCGAACTGCGCATGCGCGCATCCAAGCAGAACAGCAGGAGGAAGGATAATGGAGTGAATATTGACCGAGATCCTGTAAGTGAATCCGGGGAAATTGTGCCCAATGGTAGGGTCAATATGTCCCCTTGTTAGAGATCTCTAACACAGCGAAAAGTGAATGTTGAACCTTGGATATTGCTTTAACGTGTAGAAGAGGATTTTGACATATTACATGACAGAAGGAGGCCATTCCCCCATCCTACTTATTCTGGCTTTCTTAAACAGTTGTCCCAATTCCCCCACATATCCGAACTTCATGTCCGTAATTAATCACTTCTGTTTAAATACTTTCTCAATGCTCTGGTCGAATCTGCTTTCTCCATTCCTACAGTTAGACCATTCCAGATCAATCTAACCCTAAAAGTGACAATGTCTCTGCTAATTTCCCCTCACCCAGAAGTTTTAACTCATTCATTGATAATTACAGACCTGGTTGCGAAAGGATATAGTTTCTCCCTGTGCTCTCTATCAAATATCAATAGATTTATGAATACACCTGTCAGTTTCCTCCTTAAACTTCAGAGTCCTAAAACGAGGGGAGAACAGAAAAAAAAAAACACATTTCTCTAGTCTCCCAAATTCACTGAAGTATTTCATTTCTGGTAACAATCACCGTTTCTCCAATACGGATAGGACTATATTCAATTTAATTCAAGGCCACTGGGGATCATTCAAGTTAACCGGCTGAAGTATTGACCGGACACAATCCGACACAAACAGCAGTGTTAGTGTTTGGTTTCTTCATCACGTCCCCTCCCTTAACCGAAAGAGGAAACTTTGCCTTCAACACAGTTCTAGGGCAAGTGCCTCTCTGCCTTGACTTTCGGTGGTATGGAATTGTTTGGTGTGTGAGCTCGGCCGCTATTTTCCAGCCAAACAGGCTGATACAGAAATTATAAAACAGGACGCTGACAGTATCCTCAGCGGACATCCACTTATCGAAGCTTGGAAACGGGGCCAGGAGGTCACCCTCAGCAGCAGACACGCTCTCTGCTCTCTGCTCTGATCTAAATCGCTCACATCTCCCGAAAAGTAAAAACAAATTCACGCCTACAACGTTCCTCACGGTGAATTCAACACAGCCAATTTCTGCTCCGGTAATCAAACCTGATACAATGCACACCAATCCAGTTGTTGCTTTAATTATCTCAGCTACGAGAGATCGGACACCTCAGGTCTCAGTCCCACTCTCCCTGCGCTAGTTACCCACTCAGCCACCATACAGACCAGAAACCCAGTACAGCCAATACAAGACTGCTTGAAGACTCACCAAAGAGCATTAACGAAATGCCTATCTCCATGTTCCAGTCCGAGCCGCTTCGAGAGATGAGGGTTGGAAAGAACGGCGGCTGCCTCCCTTCATCCAAGGCTCAGAAGTTCAAACCAGGAAGCGTTGCATGAAAGAGGAAGCAGAGGCTGGGAGGTAGTGAAGTGGTCACCACAGTTAAAGCAACAGCTATGAGTTTTGTACAACATGTAGTGAGATATGGATGCGATCGCTCCATAATAGAAAATGTTAACCTTTGTAAGTTAAACAATGATCACGTGTTTAATAGCCCACAATAGCCTATAAAGCACGAAGAACAACCTGAAATATTTTTGTCGTTGGGAGTTTTTGTCAGTCATCATGGTCAGGTAATCTAATTCTGGGGGTGGGGGATGGGGGGGTGTTGGGGGGTGCGGGGCGGGGGGTGCGGGGGCGCGCGGGTGTGGGGTTGGATCGTTCTTCACTTCCATCTCCCGGCGTCTATTTAAAACACTCCAGAGTCAACCTCATGACTTCCACAATAAAAACATAACAAATAAAAACAAAACAGAGCGCCTCAGCAGGAACCTGAAATGAGCAGCCCCTGTCGTTTTGTGCAGCGAGTGAACACGGTGGTGTTTTTTGTGACGGAGAATTGGAGCTGTATTACAGTTGGTAATCATTAACTTGAGGTCTCCCCCATCTTGCTCCAGGACTCTCTCATCCATCAGCAGAAATGGAGGCGACAGCAATATTCATGACGTTAAGCTGCGGCGTCCTTGCTCTCCTCAGCAGAACAGCACTGAACTGAATCCTTCCCGCCTGAAAGACTTCTTTTCGCTTCTCTCAGATTTTAGGATTCCGACCCGAAATTTACAAAAAAGAATGTGATTATGCTAAAAAGGGCCAGTTACCAATTTAAACCCTCCCCTCCTCTTTTCTAATTCTCCTACACAGCGCCCTGCTATTTGAGCTTTAGGACGCATAATAATAGGACAGAGTGGGTGCACAACACCAACATATGATCAGTTTGAGATGAATGCAGGTTTCACTGATTGACCAGATCACCTTTCTCTCTCTCTCTATCTCTCTCTCTCTCTCTCTCCTCCTCTCTCTGTCTTTCTCTCTCTCCCTTACTCACTCTTTCTCTCTATTTAGAGCAGTTTTCAGGAAATCGAATATTTCTGTATCTTACATACTCTATGATTCTGCCGCACTTGTTTTGTTGAAAGCAAATCCTCACAATCCGAAGTTCGTCGGAAACGCGCTGTTGTCATTTTATTTTTTTCGGATCTGAACCCTGAGCGATTCGCTTGTTGGCTCATAACTAATTGTGCCTATAAAACCTGAAGAACTTCGAAGAAGACAGGTCTGTTTTTGAACGCTCTCAAAGTTTTGCTTTCAGATTTATGGTCAAGTCTGTACACCCTGCGCAAGTCTCAACCATAAGCGACAATTCTGTTTTCGATAGGTTATCCTGAAACACGCAGTGTAATGTATTGGCACATTTACAGATTTGATCTAAACCGATGAAGTTACTTTCGTAGCAGTTGAATGACTGTGTGGTTAAATATCTGCACAGACCTGTTCCTCTGTCTGATTTCTCCCTCCAAACCCATGCTGTCAATATTTGAGCACGCCCCACCCCAACCCCACCCATTTGATGAAAGAGTTAATTTTCCTTTTGATATTGATGGCTGACCTCTATCTATAGGAGTTTTTGCTTGAATTATATCAGACTCCGTATTGGGAGAAGTGGATCGATTCAGTAAATGTGACTGTATTGACAGTCAGTGATGGGGCGCATTGCCTGTCACGCTTGAAACCGATTAATTCGATCAAATGAACTTCCAGCTGTTCTAGATGGTTGGAAAGCATTTCGGGTCATGTTGCAGAGAGATGTGAGAGTGAATGATGAACATGCTCATTTAGTGGGAACCGTACTGACGCGTAAAATTTCAGGTCCCGTCACATGTGGAAATTATAACTAGTTTCCTCAATATGAATAAAGTTAACTATATATCTGGTAAGATCGCTGTAGGCCAATTTAATTACCTGCTGCAGGTAATTTACCTACCTGCAGAGGGGCAAGTTGAATGAAATTTATTCTAAAGTGATTGCACCCAGGGATGCGGTTCTAATACAAAGGAGAATAAGGGATTTGATATCGAAGGACCTCTGGATTCTGCAACAACTGTACAGCTTATGATTTACTGTCAAGTTGTAATGATGATTGCACTGTAGGTATTACAGCAACATGCGTGTACCCAGTAAGATCACATCAAGAGCAATCAATCAGTGCTACCAAATTAGTTAAGGAGAGTCTCTTTGGAGTTCATGCAACACGAGAAGCTGCTGTGCCAGCATCTTTGTGGAAATTGAAGTCTCATGTGTAATAATGAAGGAACGGTTCAGCATTCCCCACCTCCCGGGGGTGGGGAAAGCGAGACGCTGTCATCTTGTCAATGGGGGTTGGAACAGGACACAGAGTGAGACTGCGACGTCACACTGGACTTAACCCAGCCCCCGGATAGACTGTGACGTCAACCACCAATGATCAGATTTCCCCCAGTTATAGAGCCCTTCAGCTGCTGACTGTCCCTTCACTCCCTACCGCCAACCACAGCACCTGTAGTGACTGCTCATCTACAGCTAGTGATTACAGTCTCATTCTTTCAGAGCTTCTGTCAAGAGTTGAACGATCAAATAAATGGCCATTCGGATGTGCCATTCCCTCCTGATACTGAACATTTCATTTGTTTGCAGGAAATTAAAGATGGATTTGTGAATATGCCAAGCCCGTTTAATAGACATATTAACAATTTCTGTTCCTCGCCACTCAACTGCTATAGCCAGTGACAGAAATTTGCTCACTGAGGATGTTAGCAGCCATCTCCTAATGGAAATTCCATGCTGACACTAATATTGCTGTGACTTCTTCTGCCAGTAACCTGGAATGACCCAATGTTTCTCTTTGTGTCAATTTGCAGGGAGGACAGCTGACTGTCATCTTTATAAAAGTGGAATGTTTTATCCCGATATGCTTCAGTCACGGTGCAGGTAATGGTGGCCGAGTCTCCCATTAAATACACCCCTGTCGGTTGATCAAGAGATACAATTGGTTTTGCCAGTGGATCTGTCTTAAAATGTATATTCAAAGCAATTGTAAATGGAAGAGTTAGATAGAATTTTGACTGACAAGGGAGTGAAGAGTGATGGGGAGGGGTAGGAATGTGGAGTTAAGGATGCAATCAGATTATCTATGACCTTTTCGAATGACAGAACATTATCGAGGGACCGAATAGCCTACTCCTAAACTAATTCCTTGTGTTTTTATATTCTGGTGATTGGGATTCGGCCAAACAATACACATCCCGCAAGGATCCCTTCCCATTGAAGTGAAAAAAAGCTTGTGCGGGGAGTGGTGGGGGCGGAGTGGCGAGGGGGTGCCGGTGCGGGGGGTGGGGTGGTGGGGGGATTGTGGTGTTTGGTAGGGGTGGGGGGGTGGGGTACTTATCGCTCAGGTCGTAAACTCCTCAAATTTTCGGAATCTCCTGTTTCCCTGTCTTTGCTGGCGAGCCCCTTCTTGTTAGTACGAGAAACAGCTTCCCTCTGTGCTAATAGCTTCACTGGGAAAAGGAACCGTGAGCAGACAGTCACTGCCCTTTAACATTGAGGTCTGCTCCACATTAGCATCTGTTCACAAGACCAAGCCCGCTGCTGAGTTTTTGCCTCTTTCTGCTCCCTTCATCTGCTGATAGAATTTCGTGAATTTTTATCTGATGTTAAGACGATTGCTGAATTTCTGACCAATTGCACGATTCCTTTCATCATCAGCGTCAGAGAGACACCAGCCATGCCCAGAGTGAGGAGAGCACCCTCTACGCAGCGGTGAAGCTGTAGAACAATCGCAGAGCTCCTGGGCCCTCAGCGAGAAGCCCAGTGCCGATCTGCTCAATGACCATGAACGTGTCATCCAGTTCCACCATTACGCAAGGAAACTCTGGATTTACAGGTAGTTTTAACGAGAATTCCAAGCTACTGGTGAAGTTCTACCCCAAAATATAATCTCCACACATTCACCCTCCCCCAGTACATGAATAAATTGATAAGGAGGGAGATGGAAAGTGAAAATTTAACTCTCCACAGGTTGGAGAAACTTTCCTGGAATGAAAGTGATCCAATGCCACCATCTGCTGGCGGATCACGGATACTGCAGGCGCTGCTCTTTGCCAGTCTCAGAGAGGTTCAGTCACTGGCTGGCTGGGTCTGGGCACAGGCTGATGGGGCGTGAACACTGCAAAGGGAGTGAAATTTGCAGCGGGCGCTCGGCTGGTGCATTCGCCCCTTTAGCAGCAGACACTGCCCATGAGCTCTGCTCCTTTTTCCCCATTGGAGATATTGTCTGGAGATGGAGTTTTGGGGATTATTAGAGACTGCAATGTGGACGTTTGGTGCAGATTTCAAACACTGCTCCCAGTGTTAGGCTAACGTTGCTGAGTCTCTAAATCCATTGTAAGACATTTTAATTGTTTAACCACAACGCCCGCACCTCCCCAACTCCCTCGCTCCACCGACACACACTGCATCTTGTTAAAGATTTCCAATGTCTACATTCCCAGGATAATTTTCTCCATTTCTCACACTGATTCTTTACCCCAGGAACAAGCATTGGAAACACCCACATTTAATGCGGCAGAATTGAATTTTTACACCTTTACCGCCTTTATTCACCCTGTGTCTGTGCCGGACCAGGAGACCCGATTAATACAGACCTTGCCCATATTGCGGCTCCTGTCCTATGAACCTGTGGATTACAGCGATACAGCCCGACGGGCAGAATCGAAATACAAATGCCCCACCTTCACTGTTGACACCCCCCCCCCACCCCCTAAACATTTTACCCCGCCAGTTCTAACCTCACCCAAAGTCTCCAGCAGAATTGTCAGCGAGAGTCTCCGTTTCCAAAACCCGGCGTTGACTCTGGTGAAACAGGTGATTCTTCCCAACCGCACAATAAACAAACAGAGTCTCAATGATTCCCCTAATTATTTTTGGTGCAGTTGAAGCCCCAAATATTATCCCCACACCTTAGCCCCTCCCCCCGCCCACACAAGTAAATGTTTTATTAAAATCCCAAATAGAATCTCCACAAATTTATACCCCCCCGCCCAGTAAATTAATAAATTGATAATGGGGGAGATGGGAAGTGAGAGTTTAACTCTCCACAAGTTGGAGGAACTTTCCTGATTTGAAAGTGATCCAATGCCACCATCTGCTGGCGGCTCACGGATACTGCAGGCGCTGCGCTTTGCCAGTCTCAGAGAGGTTCAGTCACTGGCTGGGCTCGGTCTGGGCACAGGCTGATGGGGCGGGAATGCAGCAAAGGGAATTGAAATTTGCAGTCGCCGATCAACTGGCGCATTCGCCATTTAGCAGCGGGAAGTGCCCATGAGCTCTGTTCCTTTCCCCATTGGAGATATTGTCTGGAGATGGTGTTTGGGGGATTATTCCAGGCTGCAATGTGGGCGTTTGGTGCAGGTTCCAGACACTGCTTCCAGTGTCAGGATAACTTTGCTGTGCTCTGTAAATCCCTGCAAGACATGGTCAATGTTTAAAATCAAACACTTCATCTTGCTTATGGTTTCTAATGAAAACGTTCGCAGGATAATTTTCAACATTTCTCACGCCGACTCCTTATCACAGGAACAAACATTGGAAACACCCACATTTTATGGGACGGAATTTAATTTTTACATCTTTACCGCCTTTATTCACCCTGTGTCTGTTCCGGACCAGGAGAGAAGATTTATACAGAACTTTCCCAATTTGCAGCTCTTGTCCTGTGAATCTCTGGGTTACAGTGATACAGCCAGACGGGCAGAGTCGAAATACAAATGCCCCGCCTCCACTATTGCACCAACCCCCCCACCAACTCCCCCCGCCCCCACCCACCCACCCACCCCCCCCCCCACCTCCCCCCCCCCCCGCCCCCCCCACCACCACCCCTCCCCCACCACAACCTATTTGCCCAGCCTATTCTAAACCTCATCCGAAGTCTCCAACAGAATTGTCAGCGAGAGTCTCACTTTCTAAAACACGGCGTCGACTCAGGTGAATCTTCCCCTCCCCAGAATTAACACAAAGCGTCTCACTGATAACAACAATACTTTTGGAGCTGCAAATTTCTATCCCGTTACAGCGTTCACACCCCATCAGCCTGTGCCCAGACCAGCCACCCAGTGACTGAAACCTCTCTGAGACTGGCAAAGAGCAGCGCCTGCAGTAGCCGTGCTCCACAAGCAGATGGTGGCATTGGATCACTTTCATCTCAGGAAAGCATCTCCAAACTCTGGTGAGTTCAACTTTCACTTTCCATCTCCCCCATTATCAATTTATTCATTTACTGGGGAGAGGGTAAATGGGTGGAGATTATATTTGAGGCTTCACGACAACATTTACTGGAGTGGGGGATGAATGTATGGAGATTACATTTGGGGCTTTAATACAACATTTACTGGGTGGGGCCGAATGTGTGGGGATTACATTAGGGGCTTTAACAGCTCCAAAGTTAATGGAGGCACCATTGAGACTCTGTGTGTTTATTGTGCGGTGGGGAATATTCACCTTTCACCAGAGTCGAGAGTGTGTATGTGAGAGAGAGAGAGAACATGTGAGAGAGAGAGAGTGTGGAAGAAAGAGGTGTGTGTGGGAGAGAGATGGAGCATGTGTGAGAGAGAGAGTGTGTATGTGAGAGAGAGTGTGTGTGGGAGCGAGAGAGCATGTGAGAGAGAGAGGGTGTGTGAGAGGCAGAGAGCTTGTGAGAGAGCGTGTATGGAAGAGAGAGCGTGTGTGAGAGAGAATGTGTGAGAGAGATGTGTGTGGAAGAGAGAGGTGTGTGTGGGAGAGAGACAGTGTGTGGGAGAGAGTGTGTGAAAGAGAGAGTATGTGTGAGAGAGAGGGAGTGTGTGTGAGAGAGGAAGAGTGTGTTTGAGAGAGGTAGAGTGTGTGCTTAGAGAGAGAGCATGTGTGGGAGAGAGTATATGTGTGACAGAGAGAGTATGTGGGGAGTGTGTGTGTCTGTGTGAGAGAGTGTGTATGGGAGACAGTGCGTGTCTGTGAGAGAGAAAGTGTATGTGTGAGAGAGAGAGTGTGTGTGTGAGAGAGTGTGTGTGTGAGAGAGAGAGTGTGTGTGTCTATGGAAGAGAGTGTGCATGGGAGAGAGTTTGTGTGAGAGAGAGTGTATTTGAGAGATTGTGTGCATGGGAGTGCGTTTGTGTGAGCCAAAATTGGATGTGAAGCTGAAGGGAAAAATATTTCCAGAATTACAGGGAAAGGGCTGATGAGTGAGACCAGTGAAATCTTTCTTGCAAATGGTCGACAGCAGCTCGATGGGCTGAATGGCCTCCTTCTCTGTTGTAAATTTCTGTGATACACAAACAGGTTAACTTTTCAGTCTTGAATAAGCTTTATTCTTTCCTCCATTGTGGGTTCCAGCACTTTCACATCACAATTTATGGAAGGGATCTCCCTCCGTTGAAAAGTTGGAGAAGGGATCTCCCTCCATTTTAATGATGGAGAGGGAATATCCCTCCATTTAAAAGATGGAGACAGGATCTCTCTCACTCTCGCCCATCACTTTTTCTTTTACGCGATGGCCTCTCTATCTCTCTCCCTCTCTCTCTCGCTCCAACTCTCTGAGGGAGGGATTTGAAAAGAAGGATGAGAATTGTAGGGGCTGGAGGAGGTTACAGAGATAGGGAGGGAGGGGGGTGAGGAGGGGGGTGAGGGGGAGTGGGTCCCATTTCCCTCTCACTCCTTCCAGCCCTGTCTGTGAGGTTTGGGCTGAGCTGTGGAGGGAGAGGAATGTTCTGTTAGACTGGGGCCTGTTCCTGTCCCTGAGCTTTAATGCAGCCTCTATGACTAGGCCCAATTCAAGGCCTAATTTCAGGCCCCTCGGGAGGGGCTGTGCATTGTCTGAACTCCCCAATAATGCCTGTGTTTTAGGTCATGAATGTGACGGTGAAACAAAATGTGGAGCAGCCACTTGAATTCATTTGATTTGAGGCTGTGATTGTGAGTTTTCTTGCTGTCTCTCACTCCCTGTCTCTGCCCCATCTTTCTTTTTCGATTGTGAGTTATCAGGGAGGGAGAGAAAGAAAAAGGGGAGAGGGAGGGAAACAGGGAGAAAGAGAGGCAGGGAGGGAAGAGACAAGGATCTGGGGGTCTCCGGCATGCAGTCACTGCCCAATTCCCAGCCTCTGGAGAAAAGACCCTCACTCCCAGCCTCCCAGAATGTTTTATTAGTGTCTCGAAGCTGTATCACTGAGGGCCAATCTGTGCCATTTTGTGTTAAGATGTTTCCTAGCCTTGCCTTTTCCATCAATTCTCAACCCTAAAATACTTTGACCTGACTGTGAGCACGTTGCAGTGTGTGGGATCTTTCTGTGGGCAAACACCGAACAGGGTTCCCTAAATGACCAGCAGGGAGCACACTTTGAAAATTAATTCAGCAGCTGGTGAAGCAGGCAGGAGGGGCCTGAAGTGAAACTTGTTCACGTGAGGCTGTTTCCCCGAATAACGCTGCTGTTTTAGACACTGCGATGAATTGAGGCTTTAACGAAATGTCTGGGAACCATTTTGAATTGAGTTTATTGAGGTCCTGACTGTGGTTTTCTCTCTCTCTCTCTTTGCCTCTCCAGATTCTGGCATGTGAGAAACAGAGATGGAGGGAGGGAGAAAGGTGGGAAAGAGGAGAGATTGAGGGAACTGTTGAGTGGCGAGGTAACAGATGGTGGAAAGGGTTGATTATGAGGGAGAGAGAGAGAGAGAGACGGGATATTGGGTTGGTCCAGTCCATGTCCCTCGTGGGGCTGTTTGTGGGATCCTGCTGTGCGCTACAATTGTAAACATTGACTTCTTGACTTTCCAATGTTTCTGTGGTCCTCGAATTAAATTTCTAAATGTGAGGCTGCGTAAAGGCCTGTAATTTTTATATTGTTCATTTATTGTTATATTTCCTGTGTTGAAGGCCAGATGATGAATTGGACTGGGGGAGGAGAGGGTGTTGAATTCCGCTCACTGAATTCTCTGGATTTTTGATATATTTCGCAAAACAATCAGTTCCCAACCAACACCCCCCTGCCCAGTTTTAAAGAGGGAGATTCGCCTTTTCTGGGGGTTGTGCGGCGAGGGACACCTGGCTAACATCGCCTTGCTTGTGGGATCTTGCTGTGCCTATCTGACCTGCAGCCTGTCCTGCACTGCATTGTGGCTGCCCTCCCCGAATTCAGTTTACTGATGGGCTGATTGAGGATTGCTCCCACCCCCCCCCCCACCACGTTTCTCTCAGTAAATCATGGATAAATATAAAACATGGCCACAGTGCATCATTATTTAAAATGGTCAGACAGAAGCTTTTCAGATGCACTTGAATCCAGACTGACCCTGAGGTAGAGAGAAGGAACAGAGATAGCAACAGATTATCGAGCGTTAGAGAGAGGGAAGGATGAGCAGAGATAGAAGGGTTTAGACAGGTACAGGGAGAGGGGGAGAGAGACAGAGAGAGAGGGAGGGAGAGAGGTGACAGTGTTAGAAGTGGAAAGTGCAATGTAAATATTTTGTGTCCAATCAGCAGCAGCCTGGAGTGAGCAGGTAGAGGGGGTGAGGACAGTGAATGGGAGAGGGACGGAAGGGGGAATGATCAGTGTTTGTGTGGTTTTCACAATGAGGCAGTAAAACAGCTGGAGATGGCAGGTTAAACACAGAGGGAGAGACACAGCCTCTGGGAGTTGGGGGACAGGGGAGGCACTGGGGTGGTCTCCAGTGTTTAGTCACAGCCCAGCCTCTGAGAATAAACCCCCCTACCCCCACACCTCCCCCTTTTGATTGAGATTGTGGCTGTGAGTCAGTGAGAGTCCTGGGATCTTGCTGTGTCTTTTTTTATTCAAAATTCTTTGCTTTATTTTTAATCAATTTCCATTTCTCTCTCTCTCCACCCCGAAAGAGAATTTATTTGGAAGCTGCAGCTTTGACGATGCAGAGTGAGAATCAATTCTCCGTGAGGAGTCCTCGGACAAGAGCTATAACCGGAGAGAAAACTAATAACAAATGTATCCGTGTCTTTGTCACTCATTCTCACACCCAGAGGAAGGACGTGTGGAATTTTCACACTGACGATTGGGGTCAGTGGGGGCCGAGTGGTGGGGAATGGGGATGTTACTCAGGGGGATCCAGGTTGAGACACGGTGCTGCAGAGAGTGCAATATAATCCCATCGAGTTCAATCCCTCCACCTCTTCCTGCGACTCTATCTCTGCTCCTCCCTCCATGTTCCTCACTGTTTCCCCACATCTTTCTTTCAATCCCCATCTCTCCGTGTCCTTTGTATCTCGGCCCCTCTGAATTGTGACATGTTTCCCATTTTATCTCTTCCTACAACTCTCTCTGTATCTTTCTCTCTGAAACTTTGTCACTCTGTTCTTTCCAATCTCCCTCCCCATTCCCCCCCACCCCACCCCCCCACCCCCTACCCCTCACCTCAGCTCCTCTATTTCTCTCGGATCCTCCTGTTTTCCATCTCTCCCAAATGTTATTCCCATTAAGTTGTGGAAACAGGGGGAGGGATGTGTAAAGGGAGCAGCCATTGCCAAGCACCCAGTTGGCACCATGACACCGAGTCTAATTCCAGCCCAGCGCCATCTCTCCCTCTCGACGTCTCTGCTCCCTCACTGGGGGTGGGGTGGGGAGGGGATAGAGAGGCCATTAAAATACAGGGGACTGCTCGGGGGAAGGGTAATTAGAAAGTGGGAGGGGGAATTCAATAAATGGAGGGGGTGGGTAATTGGAGAGATGGAGGAAGTTAGACAGAGAGGGGAATTAGATACATGGCAGGAGGAATTGGAGAGAGAGGGGGGAAATTAGACAGAGAGAGGGAATTAGAGGGGGGAAATTATACAGAGAGGGGGAATTAGAGAGAGGGGGGATTAGACAGAGGGGGAATTAGAGAGAGACGGAGGAATTAGACAGGGGAATTAGACAGAAAGGGAAAAATTACAGAGAAAGTGAGCATTACAGAGAGGGGAGATTAGTGAGCAGGAGGATTAGACAGAGAGGGGTAATTGGAGAGAGAGGGGAAATGAGAGAGAGAGGGGCAGTTAGACATGGGAAATTAGATAGAGGTGTAATTAGAGACAGAGGGGACTTAGATAGTGGGGGACTGAGAGAGAGAGGAGGGACGTAGAGAGACAGAGAGGGGAGATTAGAGAGCAGGAGGATTAGACAGAGAGGGGTAATTGGAGAGAGAGGGGAAATGAGAGAGAGAGGGGCAGTTAGACATGGGAAATTAGATAGAGGTGTAATTAGAGACAGAGGGGACTTAGATAGAGGGGGACTGAGAGAGAGAGGGGGGACATGGAGAGACAGAGGGGGATTAGAGAGAGGGGGAGTGTTAAAGGGAGAGGGGGGGACTTAGAGGGAGAGGGGGGACTTAGAGGGAGAGTGAGAGAGTGGATAATTGGAGAGAGGAGGTGATTAGAGAGAGAGAAAGAGGGGGGAAATTTGACAGAGATGGAGGAATTCGACAAAGGGGGGGAATCAGACAGAGTAGACTGGGAGAATTAGACAGAGGGTAATTACAGAGAAAGGGGGACTTAAGAGAAATGAGGCATTTAGAGAGGGAGGGGTTATTTGACAGAGAGGGGGAAATTCGAGGGGGAAATGTAGGGAGGGGTTAGAGAGATAGGGATGGGAGTGAGACAGAGGGGCAACTAGACAGAGAGAGGAGGGGAAGAGACAGAGAGGGGGGAGATAGACTGAGGGGGGCAAATCAACAGAGAGAGGAGGGGGAAGAGACAGAGACGGGAGATGGACTTGGGGGGAGATAGACAGGGAGAGAGACAGAGGAAGAGGAGAGAGAGGGGGGAGTTAGACAGAGAGAGGGGGAGTTAGACAGAGAGAGGGGGAGTTAGACAGAGAGAGGGGGAGTTAGACAGAGAGAGGGGGAATTAGACAGAGAGAGGGGGAGTTAGACAGAGAGAGGGGGAGTTAGACAGAGAGAGGGGGAGTTAGACAGAGAGAGGGGGAGTTAGACAGAGAGAGGGGGAGTTAGACAGAGAGAGGGGGAGTTAGAGTGAGAGGGGGAATTAGACTGAGAGGGGGAATATGACAGAGGGAGAGGGAGTTAGACAGAGAGAGGGGGAATTAGACTGAGTGGGAATTAGACTGAGAGGGGGAATTAGACAGAGAGAGGGGGAGTTAGACAGAGAGAGGGGGAATTAGACAGAGTGGGAATTAGACTGAGAGGGGGAGTTAGACAGAGAGAGGGGGAGTTAGACAGAGAGAGTGGGAATTAGACTGAGAGGGGGAATTAGACTGAGATGGGGAATTAGACTGAGAGGGCGAATTAGACTGAGAGGTGGGTGTAAGTTAGAGGCAGTAATTAGAGAGAGGAGGAATCAGTGGGGGAGGAATTAAAGGTTGGATTTTTGAGAGGAGGTCGGAGTCAGACAGAGAGAGAAGGGGCAAAAAGACAAAAAGTCAGAGAGTGGAGGGGGATGAGGTAGAGTGGGCAGAGACAGACTGAAGGGGGAGATAGACAGAGAGAGAAGGGCAGGAGAGAGAGGGGGCAATTAGACAAGGAGAGAGTTGGGGTGTTAGTCAGGGAGAAACGAGGGTTGTTAGGCAGAGAGGGGAGGTAGGGTCAGACAGAGGGAGGTGTGACGGAGACAGATAGAGAGGAAAGTTTGTTGGGGGGGTGGAAATTTTACAGCGGGAGTCCAAAATATGCAGGTGGGAAATTTTGGAGGGAAATTTGCTGGGGAATTTGCAGAGGAAATGTTGGGTGATTTGCCGGGGGTGGGGGTGTGTGGGGGTTTAATTGGCAGGCAGAGTAATTTGTGGTGAAGAACATTTTTTTTTGGTGGGGGGAGAGAAATTTTGCAGGAGGAAATAATGTGCAGGGGGTGAGGGGAAGGGAGGGGGGAAAATTTGCCGGGGAGAAAAAATTGCTGTACGGGGGGGGAGTTTGATTGGAGAAAAGATTTTTAGGGGAAAAATTTGGCAGGGGCATAATTTGCATGGGGGGAAATTGCGGCAGTAAAACTAAGGGGGACTAATTTGCCGGGGTGGGGGGTGCAGAAATATTGCAGTGGGATACTTTGCAGAGGGGGACAATTTGCACGGGTAAAAATTTGTGGGGGTAAAATTTGTGGGGAGGACAATATTTGCGGGGGGGAAATTTGCGGGGTTGAAAATTTGCGGGGAAAATATTTGCAGGGGTGGATAAAGAGACAAGCAAGCGTGAGAGAAAAACAAGACAGGGAAAGAGACAAGAGAAAAGAGAGAGCGAGAGACAGCACAGAGAGACAGCGAGAGGCAGAGAAAGCGAAGGAGATAAATTAAAGTGTTTCATACTCGCCAATCCACAGTCCGACTTCCCTTGACGGACTCTCACTCCTTCCATCTCCTCTCCCATGGTGGGGAGAGTGAACCTGGACCTGGGGGTTTCGGCTGTGTGGGGGTATTAAAACACCACAGCTGGGACTTGGTTCAGGCAATATACACACGCACCAACACACACAGAGACACAGACACACAAAGGCAGATAGATATTCTAACCTCACACAGACACTTATACTCACCCAATGCAGCATGGCCAAGACTTAGAGCAATGGCTGATCCAGACCTTTTACATCTCCATGTCTGTCACTCAAACACTCCACCTCCCAAATCTCCCCCATCCAACCAGCTTTCATTTCTCCACACCTGAGACATACCTACCCAGGTGTAGCAGAGCCCACCAAGAATCTTTCTGTGTGACTGGGGGTGGGGGGGTTGGAATCCACCAGGCAAATGGTTTAACCCAGGGTAATCTCTCTGAACATCTCTCCCTTCCCCCTGCCCAGCCTCCACACCCCAGGAACAATGGAGCTGAGACAGATGCAACCTGAAATTTAGCAGATAGCAGCTCAGGATCATTCCATCCACACGTTTTTCCTACTGGACTAAACCAGGTAAAGTTTGCCAGCAACCGCTGGTTAATATTACATTCTATAAGGTTCAAACCTCATCACTTTCTTCCAATAGTGTTTGTTACTCACTACATTTCCAATTACACTTCATCTTTACCAGACATCCCCTGTGTCCATTGGACACCCAGAGTGCAGCTCTTTCTAGTTCAAACCTTATCGGTGCCAATGAGACTGCAGCAGGTTTAATGTATCAGGTCAGGCACCTGAGATCTGAGCTGGCAGGAGTTTAGACACTGAAAACATTGAACACAAGGAGCTGGGGAAGGTGGGGGAGGGGAAAGAATTAAAGAGCAGCTTCCCTGTGATCAAATGGTGTGATGTCCCTTCATGAAGCTGCTGTGGATCAAACTGCGCTGGTTTCTGCCCAGGCTCATCCCCGGGCTGGAAACTGTGCAATTAGCTTTCCAAAGAATGCACTTTATTCAGGAAATCTGAGGGTACATTATATGACTTCCACGTTGACATAAAGTGCATTGCAATTCACTCTCTCTCTATTTACTGTGTGGGGCACTCTGAGGGACTTCAATATTGGCATTGGCTATATTTACAATTCTCATTTCATATCAAACATTCTCTGAAGCCTTGCGTTACAGAGATCAGACTGACAACACTGCACAACTATATCCCAGATCTCCTGCAGGCTTTGCCATGTCTTCACTGAGTGACAGCTATACTCATTTTCCAGCTTTGAAGAGAGTGACTTCTGAGTTTCATTTCTGCATTGATTTTCTCACCTCTCCAACTCCCACTCAAACCAAGCTGTGTGCTCACAGCTCAGATCTGTGAGAGCCAATGAAAATGTAGTGAAACAACTTCACTGGCCTCTGTGCCAACACTCAAGAGCACTAATCTCGATCCTCTGGGATCTCACGTTGTCTTTCAGATTAAACAGGGAGCTGCAGACACAACAGCTCATTCCAGGATGCATTGGAGTCCGTCAGCATTTAGAAGATATTTACACATGATTCCAGGCTTTCTTGCAGTTGGGATCTTTCTCCATTCTGTCCACACGGGGTGTTCGATATCAGAGTTTCTCCCGTGGATATCAAGCTGTGTTTCATTCCTGAATTGAAATGTTGAATCTGGTGATTTCACACGATGGGTTAAACATGCTGACAGCAATGAGCTGCCTTTCACTGACTTCATTCACTGCACTATTACAGACTGAACTGTGGCTCAGTTTATAGCACCCTCGCCTTTGAATCAGAGGGTTGTGGGTTCATATCCCACTCCCGGAAACCAAGAACTGTGATTGTACTCGAAAAAGTTGAAATCTGTTGATAACTCGAAAGAATTACAGACTGAACCGTTCGACAATAAGTGATTCCATTCATCAGACACTTACAACATTTAAAATATAAAGTTGGTGATCATTGGTAAAGTGTACAACAGGAGCAGCGGATTCCATGGGTACAGGTTTACACATCACTTTCAAGAGTAATCAGGTTAACAAGGGCAGGAAACAACAAATGAGACACTGATGCAAATTTCCCCAGGTATAGAGTTAAAGAACAGAGATATTATATCAATCCGCAATGTAGCTCTTTTTTACACACTCATCCTTACTATTCCATACCTCTGCTGGATGCTCTCAGAATTACACACACACCTTTACTGATCTACCCCCTGCTGGATATTCTAAGAATTACACACACACCTTTACTGATCTACCCTCTGCTGGATGCTCTCAGAATTACACACACACCTTTACTGATCTACCCCCTGCTGGATAATCTCGGAGGTACACACACAAACATTTACTGATCTACCCCCAGTTGGATGCTCTCACACTTACACACACACCTTTACTGATCTACCCTCTGCTGGATGCTCTCAGAATTACACACACACCTTTACTGATCTACCCCCTGCTGGATAATCTCGGAGGTACACACAAACATTTACTGATCTGCCCCCAGTTGGATGCTCTCACACTTTCACACACACACCTTTACTGATCTACCCCGCTGCTGGATGCTCTCAGAATTACAATCTCACCTTTACTGTTCTACCCTCTGCTAGATATTCTCAGAATTACACACTCACCTTTATTGTTCTACCCTCTGCTAGATATTCTCAGAATTACACACACGCCTTTACTGATCTACACCCTGCTGGGTGCTCTCAGAATTACACATATACATAACTTGGCATGGGCTTTTATTGTACTTTGGCTGGATGTCAGTAACTCAAGGATCGTTACCAAAAATAGTCCATGATCTCTGGATGATGATCCGCAATTGAGGACTGTTCATTCTGTCTTTGCGTATGAAGCGTGGTGCGTGAGTGGAAGGGAGGATTTGTATATTTTCTATATCTCAGAGATATGCAGGGATGACAATAAGTTATAATCATGGAGTAACTTTATTATTATTTTTTACTAAATTCTTCAGAATGTCTCCTCTGTGCTCCAACTCAGTCTCTCTGAGTTTCCGGAGTGTCTGCTTGTTTTGCTCTGAATCAACACAGAGGCTGAATCAATCAATTAAGATCAGTTAACTGACTCAAACAGTCAAACAGAAGAATTGAACTGGACAGGAGGGACATGGGTTAGGCAGCTGATGGAATTGTCTCAATCTTAGTGACAAAATAGTCAACGGGAACATCGCCATTGCTGCTGAAGCTGAAGGTGGAGGTGATAAAGGAGAGCTATTTAAGAAGATTTGTTAGATTTGGGAAATGACGCCGTGGGTCACCTTTGAATTCCAGTATGATCATGGGACAGTGAGCGGTTTGAGGAGACGAGAGGACAACCGATATTATTTTGACTCAAGGCCAGGCAGATGTGGCGGTGAATGGATGAAACAAATGCCCGTCATATGTTCTCAGGAGACTGTCCATTGGAGTGAAGTGGAAATGGGACCTGTACCAGGAGAGAGGAGCAGAATTGATGAAGCAATGGTGTTCCTGCAAGGCAGGGAATCTGATTTGGGTACTTTACACAGGAGGAGAGATTAAGGGGAGATAAGGGGGCGGTGAACTCAAAGGGGAGAGAGCACAGAAGACGAGGAGTCACTTATTGTCGAGGTTGAGTGAGGATAACAGTGAAAACATCGTGGTGAGGATTTTTAGATGGTACTTCGGTGCACGGCAGAGGAGGGCTTTTGTGAATGAGAGGGGAGGGGCGAACAGAGATGGTCTCAGAAGGAGAAAGTGCGAGTGAAGTGAAAGGACACACGAAGGTCTAAGTGCCAGACTGGCGCTGTGGTAGTCTGGACAGGCTGGAAGGATTAGAGAGACAGCTTTGGGGGAGGGGTGGAGGAGACTGGAGTGGTGGACTTCATTCACGGCACCATCAACCTTTGTACAGGTTTCCATTTAGGCCGTGGTGTGCATGTCATCATTCACAATAAACTCAAGGCTCCCAAGGGTCTCTCAGTTGTTTAGTCGCTGGAACAGTGGTGGATATATTATTCACTCTATCAATTCGGTCTAGACACCCTCCAGATTTTAAACGGCTCTCCGGACCGTTCTGTCAACCTTTTCTCCTGCACGGAGAACAATCCTATCTTCTGCAATCTACCCACATGACTGAACTCCCTCACCCCGGTCAGCCTTCCCGTCAATGGCATCTGCCGCCGATCTCAATCTAGAATTGGATTCACTGTTCCAGTTGATGTGCTGACCTCTCTGGAGCAACCTGCAAATTTCCTGTGTTTTTCCAGCTTTGATCGGAAATAATATGTCGAGGCCTGGAATATCGACGGGTAATATCGCGACACCCTGAGAGCTTTGTGTCCCATTTCACTGCAGACAGACGCAGGAGGGTGCACACTGTCTGGGTGCAAGCCTCAATTAAACAACAGCAGTGTGGGCTCTGGAAATGCGAATTGTTGTGGTTGGAATCTAATGCATTATTGAGTTCCCTGCTACGAATTTTGATTTGTCCACCCATGAAGTGAGGCGAACCGAGTGACGCCGGTTATGAGAATGTTGATACTGGTGTATTCAACATTTGCAATGGGGAGATGACGGGGGTCGAACATAGGACCGCATACATGCGACGGAAGCGTTCTAACACTGAGCTGCATGACCTTTAACCACAATTAGCTCAGCGAACAAAGTGGGTCATGAGGCCATTTTGACCCCCGAGGCCGCCCTATCGTTAAATTACCCACTTGTAAAGTTACTTCATTTACCTGCCCATTTCCCATTTTGTAACTTCGTCACATTCATGCCATGCACGATCCTGATGTGCTCCCTTTTCACACAGTGAAACGGGCAGCATCCCAGTTGGATAGATTGAAACATGAAGGTTCAGCACTGATGGACACCGATGTGCGAGCAGGCAGCAGGTTGATGGTAAATTGGAGAAGAAATGGAGATTGGAGATGTGGGCAGCGGGCTGCAAGAACGGAGGTTTGGCGAGATTTTATTTTTAAGAAGTGAATTGGTGGATGCAGTTTGAAGGAGAGGGCCGTGTTAGGAAATGGAGGTCGTTTAAGTAAGTTATATCTGTATTTGTCAGTGTTAGGAATGAGTTTTTAGCTTTAATTGTTAATTTTGGTTTTCATTTATGCATCTGCCTGTAAAGGAGAGGTCAAGTTTAGTTCTGATTTCACTTCCAAAGCTGTTTGCATTTGAGGATTTTACCACTGTTGTAGCTAATGTAAATATAGAAGAGGACAAGAATTGGGTTGTTTAATTGAGTTGGGGGCTTTAATTTATGATTGCAACAGCGGTGATGTTCAAAGGATCCATTAACAACAAGGCCTAATATACATCTCCACACATTCACCCCGCCCCCAGTAAATGTTGTATTAAAATCCCAAATATCATCTCCACACATTCACCCCGCCCCCAGTAAATGAATAACTTTGCTGTGCTTTCAAAATCCTCTGCAGGACCTTGTCAATGTTTAACCCCACCTCCCACCGCGATACCCCCTCCCTTCCCCCACCCCCCCACCCCCGCCCACACACCCTCCCCCTCCCTTCCGACCCCGCCACCCACCCCCCTCCATTCAGCACCCCCCCCTCCCCCACACACACACATAAAAGGTTTCTAATGAACACATTCCCAGGATAATTTTCTCAATTTCTCAGACCGATTCGTTATCCCAGGAAAAACGCTGGAAACACATCATTTATTGCGGTGGTGCGGCTGGTGGCGGTGGTGCGGGTGACGGTGGGGGGCAGGGGTGGGATTTAATTTTTTACATCTTTCCCACCTTTTCTTCGCCCTGTGTGTGTGCCCAGCCCGGGAGGAGGTGATGGAGACAGAGCAGGGCCCCCGCTGTGTGGCGAGTTGGGAGGGGTCTGACTGGAGCGGCGGTGACGGCTGATTTGTACCTAAGAAGATGCGGCAGTTCCTCTGAAAAACAGAACGGCTTCTCCCAGGCACTCTCCGCACACACTGATTCTCTTAGCAAGGCCACTCGGCTTTATAAAGAAGTTACAGAATATCACTTAAACCCGCCGGCTCACATCCAGGGACACTCAACCCTCCATCGTCACAAGGTCTTTGGCAGTTTCACATTTAGCTCCGGCTCTCTCTCTCTCTCTCTCCAGTCAGAGGAGCAGCAAGAAGATCATCGCTTCCCAATGTCTGTCTCTGGGACCAAACCCATTCTCCAGGAGGCAGTGGTCTCCATTCTGCTGCTGATGGGTAAGTGCAGCCCCTTCCTTTTTAAAATTGGTTAGCAGCCACATGAGGGATTTCATTTTAAACAACACCAGCCCCCCCATCTCTCCCTCTCTAAAACTCGAAATGAGGAAGTTTCAAACTGGGTTTCTGCTCCAAACTCTCAAACTCTTTTCTGAAGCGTTAAGAATTGAGGCCGGACATTCTCAGGATATTGTTTCTCAACCCAATGCTCCGCTCCTCAAAACTTTCAACTCCAAATCTTTCCTTTTAGCTCAGCGATGGCTCTGATTCCCCTGTCCTGCACATCGAATTTAAAACAATTTCCTTCAGATTAAACCCCATCAGTGTCTCTGTAACCCCCTCCATCCCCTACAATCCTCATTCTCCTGTTCAAATCCCTCCCTCCCCCTCCCCCTCTCCACATCTCTGTAACCCCCTCCATCCCCTACAGTCCTCATCCTCCTGTTCACATCCCTCCCTCACCCTCCCTCCTCCACATCTCTGTAACCTCCTCCAGCCCCTACAGTCCTCATCCTCCTGTTCACGTCCCTCCCTCACCCCTCCCTCCACATCTCTGTAACCTCCTCCAGCCCCTACAGTCCTCATCCTCCTGTTCAAATCCCTCCCTCACCACCTCACCCCCTCCACATCTCTGTAACCTCCTCCAGCCCCTACAGTCCTCATCCTCCTGTTCACATCCCTCCCTCACTCTCCCCCTCCACATCTCTGCAACCTCCTCCAGCCCCTACATTCCTCATCCTCCTGTTCACATCCCTCTCTGACCCCCACTGTCATGCAGTATTCCCCTCCCCCTCCCTTTCTTATTTATCCCTTTCCCCTTTCCAATGTTGCGATCAGATCTTCTTCCTGCTTTCAGTCAACTGGTTCCAGCTCACAAAATTCCAACTGCATCAAAATGAAACGTTCTCCCCCCGCCCCCACCCCCGCAATGATCTACTCCTGCATTAATTTCACCAGTTTGAATTTGCAATCGCTGCCCTGTGATTTCACAGCAATGCCTCTGCAGCAACATTTCCAGTACAACCTACTAACCGATGTCTTTACTGATCTGCTTCCATTTCCATGCGGTGCATTGCAGCGGTGTCGCTTGGAGCTCAGCACGGTGAGTAATTCAATGAGTCTAAGGCTCTCCTGTGTATGTTTACAATTCAGTGCAGAATGCGGCCAATTCCCACTGGCCAATCACAAACAGCGATATCTGATGGGACACCTCATCAAATGGCTTTTGGGAATCAAAGTACCCCCCACATGGCCCCTTTATCCAACTTGCGAGTCACTACACCAAAAAACAACCTCTTGTAGGTTGGTAAAACATGATTTCCCCTGTAAAAAGTCATGTGGGCTCTTTCTGATCAAAGTGTGATTTTCTAAGTAACCTGCTATAACCTCCATAAATGCCTCCCAACAGACTGATGTGTTCGTGGAGCCTGGAGAGGGACAGGATTTGGTACAGGCTGCACAATTACCCACCCAAGTGAAAAATTATAAAAGAAACGATGTCATTAAACATTTTGTATTAATGGTTGCAATAAGGTTAGATAGTTTAGTGTTTAACATGTACAATAATTTGCGAAGACTTCAGATGTAAAGTGTGTTTATGTTTAATTTATAAACGTCATTTCCTATGCAATTATGTACAACTAGAGGGTGGGGAATCACAGTGATTATGTTCCGGGACTCGACATCATGAAACATGGATTCGTGACTAGAGGCGTGAGTTGAAGTCCTACTACATAAATGAGAAGTAGGAGCAGGAGTAGACCATAAGGCACCCAGTCCACAAACATTCAAGCCCTCCACCACCGACACACAGTAGCAGCAGATTGTACCATCTACAAGATGCACTGCAGCAAAACACCAAGGCTCCTTCCACAGCACCTTCCAAACCCAAGGCCGCTACCATTTAGAGGGACAATGGCAGCAGAAACATGGAACACCACCACCGGGAAGTTCCCCTCTAAAGCCACTCACCATCCTGACTTGAAAATAGATCGCTATACCTTCACTTTCACTGGATCAAAATCCTGGAACACCCTTCTTACAGCACTGTGGGTGTAGCTACCCACCATGGTCCAAACCCTGGAACTCCCTCCCGAACAGCGCTGTGCCTACAACACAGGGACAAAATCCTGGAACTAAATCACCAACAGCGCCGTGGGTGCACCTACACCACACGGAGATATTCTCGGAACTCCCTCACTAACAGCGCTGTGGGCTTACACTTACACCACACGAACAAAATCCTGGAACTCCCTCCCTAACAACGCCATGGGTGTACCTAAAACACAGGGACAACATCCCAGAACTCCCACCATAACCGCACTGTGGATGTACCTACACCACACGTACAAAATCCTGGGACTCCCTCCCTAACATCGCAGTGGGTGTGCCTAGACCACACGGACAAAATCCAGGCCACTGCTGCTGGCGACCTCCAGGCCGGTCATTCTGGGCGGTGACTTCAACTGCATCATCGATGCGGCTGGACGATCCAGCAGGGCCGACAGCAGATTGGACGCCACGTCCAGATCCCTGATGGAAACAGTTAAGGATGCCAAGCTGCACGACGTCTTCAGCAAACCTGCAGACGGAGCGCAGCGTAGATACACCTGGTCGCGGCCAGACGGGTCCATTCGTTCCAGGATAGACTTCCTGTTTGTGTCCCGTGCATTCACAGTCAGATCCACCGATGTCAAGCCGGTGTTCTTCTCTGACCACTGCCTCCTACTGGCGGACTGCCACTTGGAGAAGGACCTGAGGGTGGGCAGGGGGGCATGGAAGCTAAATGTGCAACTGCTGACCCCAGAGAACATTGAGGAGCTCAAGAGGGATTACAAAGGTTGGAGAACCGTGAAACCCCTCTTTGAGTCCCTGGCACACTGGTGGGAAGCGATCAAGGGAAACATCAAGAGGTTTTTCATCCTCAAAGGCACCCAGAAAGCTAGAAAGGAACAGAGGGAAATGTCCCGACTCCAGAAAAACATGCAGAATCTGCTCCGGCTGCAGTCGATGGGGGTCGATGTCAAGGAGGAGCTCCAAGAGGTGAAGAGCCAGCAAGCCTCGCACTTTGCCTCGGAGGCCTCCAAGATCATCTTCCGTTCCAGAGTCCGCTCCGTGGAGCAGGATGAGACGTGCTCACGTTTCTTCTTCCAAAAGGTACACAGAGAGAGCTCTGTGATCAGCAGCCTGAAGGAAGAAGACGGCTCAGTAAAGTCATCACGGTCCGACATTTTGAGGATCAGCAAATCCTTTTATGCCGGATTGTATGACGTGAAGCCCACGGACAGCACGGCCTCCCAGTCCTTCCTGTCCTCTATCACGGAGGTCTTAGACCACAGTACGCGGGAGAGCCTGGACAAACCGCTAACTCCTGATGAACTGACTAAGGACCTTGAGTCCTTCGAGAAGAGTAAAACTCCCGGAAGCGACGGCTTGCCGGCGGAGTTGTATTCGGCTCTGTGGGACTTGATCGGCCCAGACCTGCTAGGAGTGTACGAGAGTATGCTCCTGGCCGGTAGTATGTCAGAATCCATGAGGAAAGGCATCATCACCCTCATCTACAAGCACAAGGGGGAAAGGGAGGAAATTAGAAATTGGCGACCCATTTCACTGTTGAATGTGGACTATAAGGTTCTGTCCAAGGTCATCGCCAATCGGGTCAAATCCGCTCTGGAATTGGTGATTCACCCTGACCAGACCTGCTCTGTGCCAGGCAGGAAGATCTCTGAAAGCCTCGCGCTGCTCAGGGATACAATTACTTATGTACAGGACAGGGGTGTGGATACCTGCCTCATCAGCTTGGATCAGGAGAAGGCCTTTGACAGAATATCGCACACCTACATGGGGGATGTGCTCTCCAAAATGGGCTTTGGGGAGGGAATTCGAAATTGGATCCAACTGCTTTACACTAACATCAGTAGCGCAGTCTCAATCAATGGGTGGGAAACAGATAGCTTTCTGATTAAATCTGGAGTCAGGCAGGGCTGTCCTCTCTCGCCTGTCCTTTTCGTGTGTTGCATAGAACCCTTTGCCGAGTCCATCAGGAAGGATCCGGGCATAAGAGGAGTGACAAT
Organism: Cetorhinus maximus; assembly: GCF_964194155.1. Lineage (NCBI taxonomy): Eukaryota > Metazoa > Chordata > Chondrichthyes > Lamniformes > Cetorhinidae > Cetorhinus > Cetorhinus maximus. The sequence goes on from NC_135916.1 coordinate 5,251,744, forward strand.
CCCAGGCAGTGGAGGCACTCAGGTAAAAGCCTCCCTGTACATGGACGATGTCGCCGTCTTCTGCTCGGATCCGCTGTCGGTGCGCAGACTGATCCACATCTGCAACCAGTTCGAACTGGCCTCGGGAGCCAAGGTAAATCGTGGGAAGAGCGAGGCCATGTTCTTTGGGAACTGGGCTGACCGATCCTTTGTCCCCTTCACTGTCAGGGCTGACGGCCTGAAGGTGCTGGGGATATGGTTCGGAGGGACCGGGGCATGCGTTAGAAACTGGAAGGAGCGAGTGGCTATGGTGAAGAGGAAACTGGGCATGTGGGAGCGACGCTCCCTCTCCATTGCGGGTAAGAACCTGGTCATCAGGTGTGAGGTACTCTCGCTGTTGCTGTACGTGGCGCAGGTCTGGCCCATTCCAGACTCCTGCGCGATGGCGATCACTCGAGCCATCTTCCGCTTTATCTGGAGGTCGAAAATGGATCGTGTCCGCAGGGACGCGATGTACAAGCCTCTAGATAAAGGGGGAAAAAACGTGCCCAACATCGCCCTCATACTGATGGCCACCTTTGTGTGCGGCTGCATCAAGCGGTGCGTAGACCCTCAGTACGCAAACACCAAGTGTCACTACGTGCTGAGGTTCTACCTGTCCCCGGTGTTGCGAAGGATGGGTCTGGCCACGCTGCCGCGGAACGCTCCAAGTAGTTGGACCGCGCCGTACCACCTGTCCCTGGTGGAAAAATTTATGCAGAAAAACACCTTTGACCACAAGTCCATCAGGCAGTGGTCAGCACGTAACGTCCTAGAGGCCCTGAGGGATAAGGAGAGGGTGGACCCTGTGGGATGGTTCCCCAAGCAGACTTTCAAAGTCAGAACTTTCCAACAAGCACCAAGACGTGGCTTGGCTGGTGGTGAGAAAGGCCCTCCCCATCAGATCCTTCCTACACGCCAGGAGTCTCACCCCCTCTGCACGTTGCCCTCGAGGTGGCTGTGGTGGGGAAGAGACCGTTGTTCACCTCCTTGTGGATTGTACCTTTGCAAAGAAGGTCTGGAGAGAGATGCAGTGGTTGCTGTCGAGGTTTATCCTGAGCAGTTGTGTGACACAGGACTCTGTGCTCTACGGGCTGTTCCCAGGGACACACACCGAGACAAACATCAACTGCAGCTGGAGGATCATCAACTCGGTGAAAGACGCGCTTTGGTCTGCCCGAAACTTGTTGGTCTTCCAGCGCAAAGAGTTGCCCCCGACTGAGTGTTGCGGACTGGCACAATCCAAAGTCCAGGACTACGTGCTGAGGGACGCACTAAAGCTTGGGACAGCTGCCGCAAAGGCGAAACGGGGAAGGGTCGCTGTCTAAGACCTTTCTGCCACAGCGCACCGAGGGGCTGGGAACTGTTTAAACCCCCTCGGGCTGTACAGCCCAAAATGAAAGGCTGTAAATGACTGTAATATTGTTTGTACTGATGCACCTGGTGATACATTTTGTAAAAGTTGAACCGGATTGTACCCTTGTAATGGTGTTTTTGAAATGGTTTGGAATGTGATTGAAGATATTTTCTGAATAAAGTATATTTTTGCAAAAAAAAAGTCCCATTTCCCACTCACTCCTTCCAGCCCTGTCTGTGAGGTTTGGGCTGAGCTGTGGAGGGAGAGGAATGTTCTGTTAGACTGAGGCCTGTTCCAGTCCCTGAGCTTTAATGCAGCCTCTGTGACTAGGCCCAATTCAAGGCCTAATTTCAGGCCCCTCGGGAGGGGCTGTGCATTGTCTGAACTCCCCAATAATGCCTGTGTTTTAGGCCATGAATGTGACGGTGAAACAAAATGTGCAGCAGCCACTTGAATTCATTTGATTTGTGATGTGATTGTGCGTTTTCTTGCTGTCTCTCTCTCTATCTCTCTCGCCTATCTTTCTCCTTCGATTGTGAGTTATCAGGGAGGGAGGGAGCGAGAAAGGGGATAGGGAGGGAAACAGGCAGAGAGAGGGGCAGGGAGGGAAGAGATGAGGATCTGGGTGTATCCAGTGTGCAGTCGCTGCCCAGCTCCCAGCCTATGGAGAAAAGACCCTCACTCCCGGCCTCCCAGATGTTTGGATTTGTGAAAAGAAACTGTGTCACTGAGGGCCAATCTGTGCCATTTTGTTTCAATATATTTCCCTGCCTTGCCTTTTTCATCGATTCTCAACCCTAAAATACTTTGACCTGACTGTGAGCACGTTGCTCTGTGTGGGATCTTTCTGTGCGCAAATACCAAACAGGGTTTCCTAAATGACCAGCAGTGAGCACACTTTGAAAATTAATTCAGCGACTGGTGAAGCAGGCGGGAGGGCCTGAAGTGAAACTTGTTCACGTGAGGCTGTTTCCCCGAATAACGCTGCTGTTTTAGACACTGCGATGAATTGAGTCTTTAATGAAATGTGTGGGAACCATTTTGAAATGAGTTTATTGAGGTCCTGACTGTGGTTTTCTCTCTCTCTCTCTCTCTCTTTGCCTCTCCATATTCTGGCATGTGAGTAACAGAGTTGGAAGGGGGAGAAAGGAGGGAAAGAGGAGAGATTGAGGGAACTGTTGAGTGGCGAGGTAACAGATGGTGGGAGGGTCTGGTTGTGAGGGAGAGAGAGAGAGAGACAGAATCTGGGGTTTCTCCAGTCCATGTCCCTCGTGGAGCTGTTTGTGGGATCCTGCTGTGCGCAACAGTTGTAAACATTGACTTCTTGACTTTCCAATGTTTCTGAGGTCCTCGAATTGAATTTCTAAATGTGAGGCTGTGTAAAGGCCTGTAATTTTTATATTGTTTATTTATTGTTATATTTCCTGTGTTGAAGGCCAGATGACGAATTGGACTGGGGGAGGAGAGGGTGTTGAATTCCGCTCACCGAATTCTCTGCAGTTTTGATATATTTTGCAAAACAATCAGTTCCCAACCAACACCCCCCTGCCCTGTTTTAAAGGGGGAGATTCGCCTTTTCTGGGGGTTGGGGGGGCGAGGGACACCTGGCTAACATCGCCTTGCTTGTGGGATCTTGCCATGCCTATCTGACCTGCAGCCTGTCCTGCACTGCATCGTGGCTCCCCTCCCTGAATTCAGTTTACTGATGGGCTGATTGAGGATTGCTCCCAATTCCCCCCCCCATTTCTCTCAGTAAATCATCGATAAATATAAAACATGGCCACACTGCATCATTATTTAAAATGGTCAGACAGAAACTTTTCAGAGAGCATTTGAATCCAGATTGACCCTGAGGTAGAGAGAAGGAACAGAGATAGCAACAGATTATCGAGCGGGAGAGAGAGGGAAAGATGAGCAGAGATAGAGGGGGGTTAGATAGGTACAGGGAGATGGGGAGAGAGACAGAGAGAGAGGGAGGGAGAGAGGTGAGAGTGTTAGAAGTGGAAAGTGCAATGTGAATATTTTGTGTCCAATCAGCAGCAGCCTGGAGTGAGCAGGTAAAGGGGGTGGGGGCAGTGAATGGGAGAGGGACGGTGAGGGGGGAATGATCAGTGTTTGTGTGGTTTTCACAATGAGGCAGTAAAACAGCTGGAGATGGCAGGTTAAACACAGAGGGAGAGACAGAGCCTCTGGGAGTTGGGGGACGGGGGTCGGGCACTGGGGTGGTCTCCAGTGTTTAGTCACAGCCCAGCCTCTGAGTGTAAAGGCCTCCCCCACCGCTCCCCCGCCACACTTTTGATTGAGATTGTGGTTGTGACTGAGTGAGAGTCTGGGATCTTGCTGTGTATTCTTTTATTCAAAATTCTTTGCTTTATTTTTAATCAATTTCCATTTCTCTCTCTCTCCCCCCAAAGAGAATTAATTTGGAAGCTGCAGCTTTGACGATGCAGAGAGAGAATCAATTCTCCGTGAGGAGTCCTCGGACAGGAGCTATAACCGGAGAGAAAACTAATAAGAAATGTATCTGTGTCTTTGTCACTCATTCTCACACCCAGAGAAAGGACGTGTGGAATTTTCACACTGACGATTTGGGTCAGTGGGGGCCGGGGGGTGGGGAATGGGGGTGTTACTCAGGTGGATCCTGGTTGAGACACGGTGCTGCAGAGAGTGCAATATAATCCCATCGAGTTCAATCCCTCCACCTCTTCCTGCGAATCTATCTCTGCTCCTCCCTCCATGTTCCTCACTGTTTCCCCACATCTTTCTTTCCATCCCCATCTCTCCGTGTCCTTTGTATCTCGGCCCCTCTGAATTGTGACATGTTTCCCATTTTATCTCTTCCTACAACTCTCTCTGTATCTTTCTATCTGAAACTTTGTCACTCTGTTCTTTCCAATCTCCCTCCCCACCCCCCACCCCCACCACCTCAGCTCCTCTATTTCTCTCAGATCCCCCTGTTTTCCATCTCTCCCAAATGTTATTCCCATTAAGTTGTGGAAACAAGGGGCGGGATGTGTAAAGGGAGCAGCCATTGCCAAGCACCCAGTTGGCACCATGACACCGAGTCTAATTCCAGCCCAGTGCCATCTCTCCCTCTCGACGTCTCTGCTCCCTCACTGGGGGTGGGGTGTGGAGGGGATAGAGAGGCCATTAAAATTCAGGGGACTGCATGGGGGAAGGGTAATTAGAAAGAGAGAGGGGGAATTCAATACATGGGGGGGTGGGTAATTGGAGAGATGGAGGAAGTTAGACAGAGAGGGGAATTAGATACATGGCAGGAGGAATTGGAGAGAGAGGGGGGAAATTAGACAATGAGAGGGAATTAGAGGGGGGAAATTATAGAGAGAGGGGGAATTAGAGAGAGGGGGGATTAGAGAGAGGGGGAATTAGAGAGAGATGGAGGAATTAGAGAGAGATGGAGGAATTAGACAGGGGAATTAGACAGAGAGGGGAATTAGAGGGGGGAATTAGAGACGGGGAATTAGAGGGAGGGGGGAATTAGAGAGAGATGGAGGAATTAGACAGGGGAATTAGACAGAGAGGGGAATTAGAGGGGGGAATTAGAGACGGGGAATTAGAGGGAGGGGGGAATTAGAGAGAGATGGAGGAATTAGAGAGAGATGGAGGAATTAGACAGAGAGGGGAATTAGACAGAGAGGGGAATTAGACAGAAAGAGAAAACAATAAGTGGAGGGAGAAAGGGATTTAACGTTTGGAATCCGCCTGATTCTTCTCGGTTTCTGATTGAGTCAGTGGTCAGGGGCAGGCGGGTCTGAGGCAGGCGAGGGGGACCCAGAGAGCAGCAGAGCAGGGGTGTGAACCTGTGCAATTGTCCAATCGGCTGGAGGCTCTGTTTGGATGAGAGCAGGGAGCTGCCGGGTGGGTGAGCAGACTGGCCATTGCACAGTGATACAGGAAGCCATTCAATTGGGGGCAGCAAACAGAAATGTGGTGGTAGTTGGGGACAGTTATAGAGAGGGGGGGATTGACACTGTTCTCAGCAGCAAAGAGCGAGAGACCAGGCGGCTGTGTTTCCTGCACGGTGCCAGGGTTCCGGATATCTGCCAGTTGTAAACCTCACCCAAAGTCTCGAACAGAATTGTCAGCGAGAGTCTCCCTTTCAAACACTGGCGTCGACTCTGGTGAAACAGGTGAATCTTCCCCACCGCACAATAAACACAAACAGTCTCAATGATCCCTCCATTATCTTTGGAGCTGTTAAAGCCCCAAATACAATCTCCACCCATTCACCGCCAACCACCCACCCCCATTCCCAGAAAATGATAATGGGGGCGATATCAGTCTCGACATGTTGGAGAGACTCGCCTGAGATGAAAGTGATCCAATGCTACCATCTCCTGGCCGCACACGGCTACTGCAGGCGCTGCTCTTTGCCAGTCGGTATGAGAAATGGAGAAAATTATACTGGCAACGAATTCATTTGAAGCCTTGAGCAAAATGCAGTGTGTGTGTTGGTGGGTGGTGCGGGGTGGGGGTTAAACATTGACAATGTCCTGCAGAGGGTTTACAGAGTACAGCAAAGTGATCCTGACACTGGGAGCAGTGTCTGAAATCTGTACCAAACGTCCACATTGCAGCCTGGAATAATCCCCCCAAACACCATCTCCAGACAATATCTCCAACGGGGAAAGAGGAGTAGAGCTCTTGGGCAGTGTCCACTACTAAAGGGCCGAATGCACCATCCGAGCATCCGCTGCAAATTTGAATCCCCTTTGAAGTGTTCACATCCCATCAGCCTAAGCCCGGACCCAGCCACCTGGGTGACTGAACCTCTCTGAGACTGGCAAAGAGCTGCGCCTGCAGTAGCCGTGAGTCGCCAGTAGATGGTGGCATTACATCACTTTTATCTCAAGAAAGGTTCTCCAAACTGCGGAGAGTTAAACTTTCATTTTCCATCTCCCCCATTATCAATTTATTAATTTACTGAGGGAGGGTGAATGTGTGGAGTTTATATAGGTGTCGACTCTGGTGAAACAGGTGAATCTTCCCCACCGCACAATAAACACACAGAGTCTCAATGAAACCCCCATTATCTTTGGAGCTGGTAAAGTGGGGAGTTAATAGGAGATAATACGGAAATGGCAGATGAAATGAACAAATATTTCGCTTCTGCCTTCACTATAGAGGATACAAAAGTCATTCCAGTGATAGCTGCAAATCAGGAGCTGGAAGGGAGAAGGGAAATCGGTGAAATTACAATCACTCGGGAAACAGTGCTGAGCAAACTGATGGAGCTGTGGGGCTGACAAGTCTCTGGGTCCTGATGGATTTCATCCTCGGGTCTTCAAAGATGCGGCTAATGAGGGAGCCGATGCGCCGGAGTTAATTTTCCAAAATGTGCTAGATTCTGGAAAGGTCTCATCAGGACCATTCTTGTAAACCTCTTCTGCACTTTCCCCAAGGTGTTCACATCCTTCCTATAGTGTGGCGCCCAGAACTGTCCGCAATATTCCAGCTGAGGTCTAACCAGTTCCTGATATAAATTCAGCATAACCTCCTCGCTCTTGTTTCTCCCGTCTGGATCCTGTTGTCAAAATTCCCACTCACTGGGTGTGATGTGGTTTTCTCTCTCTCTCTCTCTTTGCCTCTCTATATTCTGGCATGTGAAAAACAGAGAGAGAGGGAGAGAGAGGGAGAGATGGGAAAGAGGAGAGATTGAGGGAAATAGTGCTGAGGGTGGGGGGTGGGATGTGGTTGTTCTGAAAGGGGGAGAGACAGGATTTGAGGATTCTCCGGTGAGGCCATGGTGGGGATGTTTGTGGGATCCTGCTGTGCACTGCAATTGTAAACATTGATGTATTGACTTACCAATGTATCTAAGTTCCTGGAATTGAATTTCTAAATGTGACGCTGTGTAAACGCTTGTATTTTTTATATTGTTTATTTATTGTTATGTTTACAGTGTTGAAGGTCAGATGATCAGTAGGACGGGAGCAGAGTGAGGGATAGGCAGGGGTTTGAATTGCACTCACTCATTTCTCTGAAGCCTTCCAAATTTTTGTAAAACAATCAGACCCCCACCCCCTCCCAAGTTTTAAAGAGGGAGATTAGCATTTTCTGGGTCTGGGGGAAGGATACCTGGCTCACATCACCTTGATCATGGGATCTTGCTGTGCCTACGTGGCCTGCAGCCTGTCCTGCACTGCAGCCGTGGCTACACTCCCTGAATTCAGTTTACTGATGGGCTGAGTGAGGATTGCTCCCATTTCCAACCCCCACCCGTCACAGCCCCCATTTCTCTCAGTAAATTATTGATAAATATAAAACATGGCCACAGTGAATCATTATTTAAAAAGGGAAGGCAGGAACTTCTCAGAGCCCAATTAAAAAGGCCGGAACTTGGACCCGGGTCTAATTCACCAAGAACACAGGGCCTGTGTCTGAGAGCAAGTGATGTAGGGTTAAATGTAAAGGCCCGGCAGCCAATTTAATTCACTTCACTGATCTCTGATTGTAAAATTCTCAGTCTCTTCTCTCTTCCTCAGTCTCTCCATCTTTCTCCCTTAATAAGGGAGATGGGTGAAGAGAGAGAGAGAGAGACGGGGGGAGTGAGTGAGGGGAAACAGAGGGGTAGAGATAGTAAAACAGAGGAGGGGGTGGGGGTGAATAGACACAGGATCTGGGGGTCTCCGATGTGTAGACTCTGCCCAGCTCCCAGTCACATCCTTCTAGAAAGGCCGAATTGCAAAAATTAATCCAGGGACAGTGAAGCAAGTGAGTAACTAACAATGAGTGTATTTTAAAAATTCATTCATTCACTGAAGAGCACTCAGTTTTCTGAGGTTCCAAAAGGGCGCTCTTCACTCACAGATACATTCCCCCTCACACATTCTCACTCACTCATTCACTCACTCACACACACATACAGACACATCCTCACACAGTGACACTCACACACAGATATATTCTCTCTTTCACACACTCACACAGGTGTATTCTCTCTCACCCGCGCACTCATTCTCTCTCTTACAGACAGCAATTCTCTTTCTTTCTCTCTCTCTTTCTCTCTCTCTCAGACACACACACATGTGGGCACACTCACACAGATATAGTCTCACAATCACACAAGTATTTTCCTGAGACCACACCAGGAATATTGAGGAGAGTTTTCATCCCCATACCTAAGGAAGGATAACATATGTGACATGTAGGAATCACTCTCTCCTGTGTGTGTGAGTGTGTGAGTGAGTGAGTGAGTGTGTGTGTGAGTGAGTGTGTGTGAGTGAGTGTGTGAGTGTGTGTGTGTTTGTGTGTGAGTGAGTGAGTGTGTGTGTGTGTGTGTGAGTGTGTGAGTGAGTGAGTGTGTGAGTGTGTGAGTGAGTGTGTGAGTATGTGTGTGTTTGTGTGTGAGTGAGTGTGTGTGTGTGTGTGTGTGTTTGTATGTGAGTGAGTGTGTGTGTGAGTGTGTGTGTGTGTGTGAGTGAGTGTGTGTGTGTGTGAGTGAGTGTGTGTGTGTATCTGTCTGTCTGAATATTTCAATGCTGGCTTCATACAGTGTAATTTGCAGTCTAAATTGTCTGATCAGATGCTGTAAACGCTGTTGTTCTCAGGACAGACAAATACTTTCTCCCTGTCTACGCTGTCCACACCCATCATGATCTTGAATCTCTCTCTCTCTTCAGGTACCATGTCCTAAGTTGGCCTTGGCTTTCCATGTCTTGCTCTGTGGTTATGTTGGACAAGGTACTGCAGTGGTTTGCCATTTCCTTCTGCAGGTTCTGGCTGACCAGGAGACTCTCACATTCTTATCACCTGCCATCAGGCATTTTGGGATGATTTCCAGGCTGATCATCAACCTGTCTGGCCACGTTCTGAACACACCTTCCATGGCCAACAATTCCTGAACTCCGGGACTCGAACCCGGAGCTACTGGCTCAGAGGTAGGGGGCACTAACCCAGTGCGTGAAAAAACCCCCACCAGGATCTTGTACACCTCTATCAATTCTCCCCTCATCCATCTTTTCTCCAAGGAAAACAATCCCAACTTCTCCCAGCTATCTCCCTAACTGAAGTTCCTGACCCCTGGAGCCATTCTCGTGAATCTTCTCTGCTCTGTCCAATGGCTTCACGTCCTTCCTAAAGCGTGGCAACCAGAATTGGACACAATACTCCAGCTGAGACCTAACTTGTGTCTGATACAAGTTTAACATAAGCTCCTGGCTCCTCTACTCTATGCCCCTGTTCCCTGGTTAATGAACTCTCTCTCTGGGAATCGGTAATAAAAGAATATTCAAAAACAGCAGACAGCCATTTAAGTTTCTTCACAGTGGCCATTTTCTCCCCAAATCCATGTCACATTGGAGCAAGATTTACTCTTGTTCACCAAACATCTGTCAATGGAAAACAATTGCAAACGGCAGTTGATGCTGAGTTATTCGTTAATGATTAACTCTGAGGTTGAAAGACTCGTTGGGCCGAAGGGCCTCTTCTCTGTGATTCTGTGCACAGATATATTATCTCATACACGCAGGCACACACAGACACACACACACACAGTAACACTCAAAGATATATTCTCCAACTCGCACACATACAGACACATTCTTTCTCACACACACACAGACACACGCATTCTCTCTCTCTCACACACAAACACACCCACATAGATATATCCTTTCTCATACATGGACAGACTACACATACACAGTCACATGCACACAGTCACACTCAAAGAGATATGCTCTCTCTCACACACACATTTTCTCTCTCACGCACACACACGCACATACACACGCACACCAGCACACACACACACCCTTACACACAGTCGCAAATACATTCTCCCTCACACACACACATACAAACACATTTTCTTTCTCTCTCCTGTCTCTCACTCAGTCACACGCTAACAAACACATTCACACTCACACAGATACATTCTCTCTTTCAAACACACAAACACACAAACACACACATTCTCTCTCTCACACGTGGGAACACTCAAACAGATATACTTTCTCTCTCACATACAAACACTGACACACACAGATATATTCTTTCTCATTGTCCGCCACACTCACAGATACATTCTCCCCCACACACACAAATTCTCCCTCTCTCTCTCTCTCTATCACACCCACACACACACACCGTCACACACAGTCATACTCACACAGATATATTCTCTCTTTCACATACATTCCCTCACACACACTGACAGATATATTTTTTCTCAAGCACACACACATACTTTTTCTCACACCCACACTCACACAGATATATTCTCTTTCACAAGTGCACACATTCTCTCTCTTACAGACACTGATTCTCTCTCACACACAAACGCGCACCCTCACACACTCACACGCACTCTCAGTCTCTCACATTCACTTGTATATTCTACACACAATACCTCAAACACAATCTTTCACACACACACTCAGACACTTACACCCTCTCTCTCATACTCACGCTCTCACACTCTCTCTCCCAAACACATTCTCTCCCACACACCCTCTCTCCCACACTCTCCCTCTCCCACACTCACTCTATCTCCCACATTCACTGTCTTTCCCCCACTTGCTCTCTCTCCCACAATTGCTCTCTCTCCCAAACTCTCTCCCACATACACTTTCTCTCTCCCAAACACACTGTCTCTCTACCACACACACCTCTCTCTTCCACACACATCTCTCTCTCACACAGACTCTCTCTCACACACACTCTCTATCCCACACTCACTGTCTCTCCCACACTCACGCTCTCTCCCACACTTATGCTCTCTCATACACAATCTCTCACACACGCTCTCTCTCATACACACACACACACTCTCTTACTCTCTCTTTCTTCTACACTCCCTCTCTCTCCCACACTCTCACTCTCTCCCACACTCACGCCCTCTCATACACAATCTCTCACACCAGCTCTCTCTCTCTCACAAACTCTCCCACACACACACACACAAACACTGTCTGTCCCACCCATACACAAACGCTCTCCCACACACACTCTCTCTCACAGACACACACAGTCTCCCATACAAACTCTCTGTCACACACACACACTCTCCCACACACGCTCTGTCTCCCATACACAGCCTCTCTCTCACACACTTTCTCCTCTCACATGATCTCTCTCACACCCACACACACTCTCTCGCACACACACTCTCTCACACACACACTCTCTCACACAAACTCTCTCCCATGCACACTCTCTCCCATAGACACACACACTCTCTCACAGACAGGCACTGTCTCCCACACACACTGTCTCACACAGACACACACACTCTCTCTGTCACACACATACTCTCTCCCACACACGCTCTCTCTCTCCCACACACACATCTCTCTTCCACACACATCTCTCTCACACACTCTCTCTCTCACACACCCTCTCTCTCTCACACGCTCTCTCGCACCCACACACGCTGTCACTCCCACACACTCTCTCTCACATACACACTCTCTCTCTCACATATGTTCCATCTCTCTGCCACACACACCTCTTTCTTCCTCTCTATCTCTCTCTCTCTTCACACGTTCTCTCTCTCTCTCTCTCACATACACACTCTCAACTCTGGAGAAACTGGCGAAACTTCCCCACCGCACAATAAACACACTGAATCTCAATGATGCCTCCATTATCTTTGGAGCTGTTCAAGCCCCAAATGTAATCCCCACACATTCAACCCCACCCAGTAAATGTTGTATTAAAGCCCCAAATATAATCTCCACACATTTACCCTCTCCCCTGTAAATGAATAAATTGAACATGGGGGAGATGGAAAGTGAAAGTTTAACTCGCCACAGTTTGGAGATATTTTCCTGAGGCGAAAGTGATCCAATGCCACCATCTGCTGGCGGATCACAGCTACTGCAGGCCTTGCACTTTGCCAGTCTCAGAGAGGTTCAGTCACTGGGTAGCTGGTCTGGGCACAGGCTGATGGGGTGTGAACGCTGTAACGGGATAGAAATTTGCAGCTGGGGCTCGGCTGGTGCATTTGCCCCTTTAGCAGCGATCTAACACTGGTTTGACCTCAGCTGGAATATTGTTTACAGTTCTGGGCTCCACACTACAGGAAGGATGTGAACACACTGGGGAGAGTGCAGAAGAGGTTTACCAGAATGGTTCTGATGGGACCTTTTCAGAATCTAGCGAAGTTTGGAAAATTAACTCCAGCGCATCGACTACCTCATTAGCCACATCTTTTAAGACTCTAGGATGGAGACCATCAGGACCTGGAGACTTGTCAGCCCACAGCTCCATCAGTTTACTCAGTACCGTTTCCCTAGAGTTTTTCCCATTGATTCCAATGTTTGTTCCATGGATAAAGAATCGGATGCACCAGCAGAGCTCCCGCTGAAAATTTCAATCCCCTTTGCAGCGTTCACACCCCATCAGCCTGTGCTCAGACCCAGCCAGCCAGTGACTGAGCCTCTCTGAGACTGGCAAAGAGCGGTGCCTGCAGTAGCCTTGAGCCGCCAGCAGAGGGTGGCATTGGATCACTTTCATCCAAGGAAAGTTTCTCCAACCTGTGGAGAGTTAAACTTAAGAGTGGAGGTGGGGCATTTTCACTTCGACTCCGCCCGTCTGGCTGTATCGCTGTAACTCACAGGTTCACAGGACAAGAGTTGCAAAATGGGAATGGTCTGTATAAATCTTCTCTCCTGGTCCGGCACAGACACAGAGTGAATAAAGGTGGTGAATATGTAAAAATTAAATTCCGCCCCATTAAATGTGGGTGTTTCCAATGTTTGTTTCTGGGATAAAGAGTCGGATACACCAGCCGAGCGCCCTCTGCAAATTTCAACCTCCTTTGCAGCGTTCACCCTCCATCAGCCTGTTCCGAGATCCAGACAGGCAGTGACTGAATCTCTCTGAGGCTGGCAAAGAGCAGCGCCTGCAGTATCCGAGATCCGCCAGCAGATGGTGAGCTTGGATCACTTTCATCTCAAGCGTGTCTCTCCAGCATGTGGAGGCTTCTGTCACTCCAAATTATTTCATTTGTTGGGGGTTGGTGGGGGTGGGGGGGGCGGTGTTGGTGGTAGTGGTGGGGGGGGAGGTGGTTTGTGGCGAAAGTGTGGAGGTTAAATTTGGGGCTTTAATTAAACATTTTCTGGGGGGTGTGAATGTGTGGAGATTATATCTGGGGCCTCAATAAAACATTTATTTGGGGGGAGAGGGGTGAGTGTGTAGAGATTATATTTGGGTCTTTAATACACCATAGGGACCCCTCCTCCCTGCTCCATCATTCCCTATTCAGGCTTCAGTTTCCCTCCCGGGGACATTTCACCTCTGGATTCACACAACACACACAGCGAAGTCTATTATATGATGGGAAGCAGCAAACACTGTTACACTCAGTACACACGGTACCTTAATTCTGCATCGTTTTAATACCTAGTCAGGTAAGTGTCATCGCTCAGGGGCTACATTTCACTGGGTCAACATTCTCACCCAACACGAAAACAATTGACAAAGCAGCAGCATGAGCTATGTTGTCTGCAGCTCCTCACTTCCCATGTTCTTCAGTTGAAGTCGCTTGGGCTATTTTGAAGATGGGAAGCTGACTGTTTGGTTTATTGGATAATCAGTTGTGCAAATCTACTCCCAGGTACCTTGACTGACACAGGTATTGTTTCACACTCCCAGTGTCTTGTTGATAGCCTTTCTGACTCCTCCTTATCCTCTCCTGATAAAACTTTCTGAATCCTGTGTGAGAAAATGTCATCCATAGATATCCATACTACAGCCCAACAACCTGAGGAAAGCCAAGTGTTTGCCACCAGCCCTGTCCCTAATGCTCAAACCGGGATGGAGGGATTTGTAATCAAACATAATCAGTGGCAGAGCCGCGACTGGTGGGTAAATAAAACAGGGGATGTGAGAGAGGCCAGGATAGGAGAAGCACAGAGACCCTGGGGGTTTGTGGGGCTGGTGCAGTTTATATATATATAGGTATATCAGGAGCCACGTTAAAACATCTGTCCACACGATGCATTGAAACACATTTATCATCATCATCAAGAATGGACACCCATGAACTGTGGTTCTTCTTTCTACAGATTGAATATCCTGCAGCTCCCAGTGAAATGCATTGACACAGTTAGCGATAGGATTGAAACTGATCGTGTTCATTTCGGGACATTTGAATGAAGATGTGGTGGAGAAGCTGGAAATCGCTGTTCCGAATTCTCATTGGCCCCTTCACAGCCACGCCCATCACGTCAGCCATTGGCTGGGATTTCAGACATTCCGCAGAGAGAAAGGGGAGCGGGATTTAACAAATTCAGTTCCAACCTTCACTCAAATCCCAGATGGTTTTCATTAAGAGGCCAAAGCTCCCTGGTGATTTAAGAATTTCACCCCACATGAATATTTATTAATGATTCCGAGTAATAGATTAACTCACTCCCTGAAAGGAAATAGTAACTCACCTCCTGAGCCTCCGAGGACTGTCCACCTTCTACATGGCACAAATCCGGAGTGTGAAGGGATCCTCGCCACTCTCCTGGATGAGGGCAGCTCCAACAAAAGCTCGATAACGTTCAGGGTAAAGCAGCGCCGCTTTATTGGCACCAGATCCACAACATTCACACCCTCTACCACCGACGCACATTAGCAACAGCGAGTGTCATCTACACGAGGTACTGCAGAACCCACCAAGGGTCCTTAGACACTGCCGTCAAAACACAGGACCCCTACTACTAAGATCAACTGACACATGGGGTCCTGCGCCTGGAAGTTCCCCTCCCAGCCACACACCATCTTCACGGAGAACCTAGTTTGCCCAGACAGGAGCGTCTGAATGGAAGAGAGAATGTTCCAGAGGCAGAGAGGCTCAGGGGGTGAATTCTGTTGTTCACAGTCCTAGGCTAGCGGTGGTACCGCTCACAATGGTGTGGCTATTAACACTGGGAGTGCGGAAGAGGCCACGTTTAGTTGAACACAGATATCGGAGAGTGATAGAGGGTTTGAGGAGGTTTTATATCCACTTATAGCAGGTGCCAGGCCATTTAGGTATTCGATTGCAGGAAGGAGAATTCCGAGGTGCAGTTCACAGCTTTTGTGAACGAATATTCACCCTCTCCTGCTGCAGCCAGCGGTCTGTTTAAATCGGGACTTTGTGAGCGGATCCCTGTCCTCGGAAGTCGCTTTGCAATGTGTCGACATCGCCGATCATCACTGGGCTGCCGCCCTGTATCCCCTTTGGGACGGGAAACACGTGTTCGCTTGTGGGAAATTCTTCAGTATCTACACAAACACAGCAACCTGATTTGTGAGAGTTTTCTGTTATTGATGGGATGGTCATTAATTTCAGACAGAGTCGAGCTAATCGGCGAATAGAAATTCATCCGGATGTAGTTCTAGTAAAAGAAGCCTTTGCATAAAGGTTAGTGCACAGTGAGAGTGTTTTGCAGCATGATTTGTATATTGTACTTGCTTAGCACTGACATGAATGATTGTTGGTTATTATTTACTTGATCCTAGGGATCGAAGCCTGAGTTTCATACATGCGAGGGAAGTGACCTCCCACTGAGCTGCCCTCCCCCTAACCGCAATTAGCTTATTGGACAAGGTGGATGTGGAAGCAAGTTTGACGTTCGTTCCCCCCTTTATTGTAAAAACGCTTAATTATAATCTTACTCCATTGACCTGCTTATGCCCCATTTTGTCCCAGTGTCACGGTCAAGTCAGGCGGGATTCAGATCTGCTCCCTTTCCATTCAGGGGCAGAATCCCATTGGGATAGTTTTAAACAAGGATATTCAGCAATTGTTGGAAACCGATTCGCGATCTGGCTGCGCGCCCATGGCCCAGGGAGATGAAATGGGGATTGCAGATGTGGGCAGCGGTTTGCAAGAACGATGGTTTGATGAGATTTAACCTTCGGGAATTGGGTTTATAAAAGCAGTTTTAAAGGAGGGGACCGTGTTAGGAAGTAGAGATAGTTTAATTAAGTTATATTTGTAGTGGTAGGTGTTAGGAATTAGTTTTAGCTGAGAAACTGGTGTCATCTCTGCTTATCTCCGAGATATATAAAATATATAACTCCTCCCTTCCACTAGCCCACCACGCTTCACCTGCACAGACAGAAAGAAACAGCTCCCATTGGCGGATCAAGATCCAGAGATCATGGACTTTTTACTCTTGGTCACGATCCTTGAGTTACTGACATTCGGCCAAAGTCTTTAAAGCGGCCACATCGCGGCCGGAAATGACCTCCCACATGATGGAGATAAAGCTAGACTAACCCTCTTTGTTTATCTGGCAAAATGGGACAATGACTGTGAAATAGATTACGATTCAAAATCACTCAGGTCTAATTTGAAGACGAAATAGGACTGAAATAAGAAAGAGGGCCTATTTCTCCACACTACAACTATTGTTTAACAGTTGCAGTCCAGTGGGGATGTAGCTCAGCGGTAGAGCGCACGCTTCGCATGTGTGAGGCCCCGGGTTCAATCCCCGGCATCTCCACTTCACTTATTATTCATTCACGGGATGCGGATGGGGCAGGAGAGTCTAGCATTTATTGCCCATCTCTAATTGCCCCCTCAGAATGTGGCGTTGAACTGCCGCCTTGAACCGCTGCAGTCCCTGTGGTGTAGGTTAGACGGGGAGATCCCTGGATTTTGTCATAGGGACAGTGAAGGAACGGCCGATATATCCAATCCAGGGTGGTGAGTGGCTTGGAGTGAACTTCCAGGTGGTGGTCTTCCCAAGTGTCTGCACTTCTGGGTTCTTCTGGGAGAAATCAGTCGTGGATTTGGAAGGTGTTTTTAAGGATGCAGAGCGAGTTGCTACAGTTCATCTTGTACATGGTACACATGTACATGTGTTGCCACTGTGCGTCGGTGGTGGAGGGAGTGGATGTTCACCGGTAAAGGGGGCTTCCTTGGCCCAGATGGTGGCAATATTCTTGAGTGTTCTTGGAACTGCGCTCATTCAGGCAAGTGGAGAGTTTTCCATCACACATCTACCTTGTGCCTTGTAGATATTGAACAGGCTCTAGGGAGTCAGGAGGTGAGTTATTCGCCGCCGGTTTGCTAGCCTCTTGCTCTTTGAGCCACAGTTTTTATATGGCTAGTCCAATTCAGTTTCTGGATAATGGTAACAGCCAGGATGTTGCTAGTTGGGGAATTCAGCGATGCTAATGCCATTGAACATCATGGGGCGATGGTAAGATTCTCTCGTGTTGGAGATGGTCATTGTCTGGCACTTGTCTCGTGTGAATGTTACTTGCCACTTGCTAGCCCAGGACTGAATATTGCCCAGGCCTTCTTGTATTTGGACATGGATCTGCTTCAGTATCTGTGGAGTTGTGAATGATGCTGAACATTGTGCGGTTATCAGCGAACACCCCCACTTCTGACAACTGCTCACATTTCCAGACCAGCAGGTTTTGTTAAACTGAAACAAACATTGATGTTTGTACCCGGATTGTGTTCAACTTCCTGCATCCGTCTGGAGTGATATCAGATACAGTGAAAACCTGGATAAAGGTTTATACTTTGGCACATGAGGATGTAGCCCCTCCCCTCAGCCACATCTGGTCCACCATTCTTCCCACGCCGTCTCTCTCTTCCTTGCAGCCAGTCCAGGCTGTCAGAGCGCCAGACTGGCACTTCTAACCCTATCACACCTGGTGTGACCTTTCACGTCTCTCGCACTTTCTCCTTCTGAGAAAATGTCATTTTGCCCATCCCCTCTCATTCAAAACTGCCCTCACTGCTGTGCACCGAAGGACCATCGAAAAACGCTCAAAGTGATATCTTTACTATTTTCCGCACTCAGCCTCCGCAATGATTGATTTCTCATCTTCAGGGACTCCATCCCGATTCCTCGTGTTCTCCCCCCTCCCACCCCCCTGATTTCATCGCCTCTTTATCTCCCCTTAATCTCTCTCTGTGTAAAGAATCCAAGCCAGATTCCCTGGCCTGCAAAAACCCAATTACTTCCTATCTCCCGGGCCTCTCTCCTGGTACAACTCCCATCTCCACTTCATTCCAATGGACACTGACCTGAAATGATATGGCGAACATCTGTTTCACCCATTCACCGCCACATCTGCCTGGCCTTGAGACAAAACAATGTAGGGTCTTCTCTCGTCACCTCAAACCGTTCACTATGCCATTATCATCCTAGAATTCAAGGGTTGTCTGCAGTTCTCTCTCTGTCTCTTTTGAAATCGGACGCAGTATCTCAGATTTCCGACCCTCGATGTTTAAGCCCTTTAAATAATGCCCCAGTGTTTAGCTGCCCTGTCCCTGGGAATCTGGAGAGTGGGATCCATCTCCCTTTCCCCCGCATTAGGGAGGATATCAAGCTTTGGGAAATGGTGGAGGAAGCATTTACAATGATTGCCCCGGAGATGAGGCATTTCAGTGGTGTGGGCAAATTGGAGAATTTGGGTTTCCGCTCTTGCTTTGAGCATCTCACCTTGTCTTACTTAACATCGCATTTCTCCATCGCCCTCCAAATATCATCAGAAATTCTCACCGAGAGATCTGCCCTTCTTCCCTCCCTCAGTCTCTGCAATGAGGGGCTGTCCATTGTCGGTGACTCCATCTCAATTCCCCCCGCCCTCTCCCCTCTGGGTTAACTGTCCTCTTACCCCCTTAGTCTCTCCCAATGGGCAGTACCCTTGAGAGGCACTTCCTGTCCCCAACTTCCGCTCCCGCCTCCCACTTTCGCTAATATTCTTAACGCGGTTACTCACCTCAGGTCCTTTCCTTCAAATCCAACTCCCGGTCCGCTTCAAAGCGCTTGGAAATGATTCCAACTCCTAACTCGGTTCCCATTTTATCCGGAGCTCTGTGTCTCTCTCCACTTAGAATTCCGCCCCACTTACTGCACCGAAGGGGCTGATATCAAAGTGACAAATGATATTGTGCATGACTGTGACAAGGGTAACGTCTCCCCCCTAAACTGTACAGATGTATCAAAGCCAGACATGTGTAGTTAGATCACAGAACAGCCGTTTAATGGGCGAACAGTCTCAAAGGGCCGAATGCCCTCCGCCTCTTAATATTCTCGTTCACTTTAGCGGTTGTTTATTTCTAAAGTCAGCGGCTGTTTCATCTGGGGTGTGGTTCTTTGGTAGAGAGCCTGTTATTTAATGCGTGAGAACAGAGGAGAAGAGGGATTACGAGCATGAGAAGGTCAATCAGCAAACGAGTCTGCTGCACTATTAAATACATCATACGAACATACGAAATAAGAGCAGAAGGCCATTCGGCCCCTCGAGTTTGCTCCGCCATTCAATAAGATCCTGACTGATCTGTTTGTGCTTCGAATTTCACATTCCCAGTTACCCCCGATAACCTTTGACCCCATTGCCTAATTAGCATCAATCTCCCTCCGCCTTAGAATTATTTAATGGCCCGGCCTCCGCCGCCTTTGCAGGTTGAGAGTTGCAAAATCTCACAGGCTCTGAGAGAATAAGAGAAGCTCCTCACCTCTGTCATAAAAGAGCAGCCCCGAGGTTTAAAACACGAGTTCTGGACTCTCTCACCAGCAGATACATCCTTTCCACATCCACATTTTCGAGACCATTCAGGATCTGATATACTTCAATCAAACCACCCCCCACTCTTCTAAACTCCAGAGGAAACAAGCCCAGTCTGTCCAATCTTCCCTCATATGACAATCCTCTCATTCCCGGTGAAAATCTACCAAATCTCCTCTGAACCGCCTCCAACTCACTGGCTGATCTTGTACCTCAGCACGATTCTCCCACACTACCCACATGCCCCTGATGCCTTTCAGATCTAGAAATCTGTCTCGAAAACACTCGATAACTGAGCCTCCGCAGCCACTTGGGGTAGAATATTGAAAAGTTTCACCACCCTCTGTGTGAGGAAATCCCTCCTCCTCTCAGCCCTTAATGGCCTGTCCCTTATTCTGAGATGGTGTCCCCTAATTCTTGACCACAACAGCCAGACGAACAGTCCTTCCTGCATGAACCCTGTTGAGATCTGAAAGAAGGTTGCATGCTCCAATAGGATCAGCATTCACTCTGGAGGATACAGGCCCAGTCTCCTTAATCTATCCTCATACGACAAGCCCGCAATTTTCTTTGCACTCTCCCTGTGTCAAGTGTACCCTCACATAGGTAGAAAGAACAAAACTGCACCAAATTTCCCGCATTACCGAGATTCGGTACAATTCCCGCTAGAATTAGTTTCTCCAGTACTCAAACTCTGCTAAAGGCCAACATGTCATGCCCCTTTCTGACTGCTTGCTGTGCCTTCAGGCCTCCAATCCCAGCAAATTCCAAGCAGAATAAATGCAGCCAGACGCTGCCAATTTGACCAAACCGTGTCCGGGTTATCTTCAATCCCGTCAGCTTCACACGCAAAGGCTGAATGAACAGTTCCCCTTGGCGTATCAAGGTCCAGCGATCATGGGCTTTGTTTTTGGCGCTACCTTTGAGCTCCGGACATCCAGACACAGTATTCGAACCGCCCATATCGCAGTCTGAAATGACCTGCCTCATGACAGAGCCAAAGTTAGACTTACACTGCCTGTTTGTCCAGCAAACTGAGACAATGACGGTTAAATGGAACCGCTGCCATCTGGAAGGACATGGACAGCAGACACATGGGAATACCATCACCTGGGAGTTCGCCTCAAGCCTCTCACCATCCTGACTTGGAAATATGGTTGCCATTCCTTCACTGTCACTGGGAACAAATCCTGGAACTCCCTCCCTAACAGCACTGTGGATGTACCTACACCACATGGACTGCAGCGGTTCAAGAATGCGGCTCACCACCATCTTCTTAATGGAAATTGGTTATGGGTAATAATTATTGGCCAAGAGAGCTTCGCCCACTTCGGCCAAAAGAAAAAAAAAATCAGATTGTGGCAGAGGTGGCCGCGCACCCAAAGGACAGGAAGCCATTGGACTCAATGTTATGATCAGGGTGCGAAAGGCAAGGAGAGAGAGGAGTACCAGGGGGATGGACCATACAAGGCAGCGTTCTGAGCAATGACTACCCGTTAATGAATGGAGAGATCCGGCAAGGTATGGAATGCTAAGAAGCTACTCTAACATTCAGAGCAGAATAAACTGATAGGACTTTCCTATCAGTTTATTACAAGATGAAGTGAGAGAAAGAAATGTCTGGAATGAGAGAGAGAGAGAGAGAGAAAGCTGGAGTGACAGAGACAGGGAAATTCCACCCCCTCCCCGGACCAAGAATCCCTCAAAATCCCATCGCCCTGTCTCAAACATAAAGCCGATTCTGGAGTTTATAACAAGCCTTTACCCAGGGTCAGGGGCTTTTAATTTGAATGACAGTCAATGAACTGGTTTCTCTATCACATCGTGTGGTCACTGCTGCAGTTCAGGAAAAGCTGAAGGCCATTTCTGCACAGGGGGATCCCACAGGCAGCAATGAGATGCTATCCGGATGGGGACAGGGAGACACATTCCTTCCCCAGCTTCATGCCTGCTGTAATCCTCCCTCTTACCCCCTCTCTCCTCCCCGGGCACCATGTGTGTTCTGAGTTTGGACACATTCCCAGAAAGGCCTAAACTCCCCCCTTTAAACCGGGAACAAGCTGCTGCTTCCTGGGTGAGACTTTTTGAAATCTCCATCCCAGCATCGATTTTTACAAACCAGGCGTCCCCAGGAGGGTGTGAGTGAGGCTTTTCTGCAGAGACTGGGAGCTGGGCACTGACTCCACACTGAAGACCCCCTCAAAACACCCATATCCTGTGTCTCTTCCTCACCCCCAACCCCCTGCCTCTGTTTCACTGTCTTTTCCTGCTCATCTCATTCACTCCCCCCCTTTCCCTCTCTCTCTCTTCACCCATCTCTCTTATTAAGGTAGAAAGATGGAGAGACCGAGGGAGAGACAAGAGACTGAGAATTTTAAAATCAGAGATCAGTGAAGTGAATTAAATTGGCTGCCGGGCCTTTACATTTAACCCTTACATCACTTGCTCTCAGACAGAGGCCCTGTGTTCTTGGTGAATTAGACCCGGTTATAAGTTCCGGCCTTTTTAATTCCACGCCCCGGTGAGTGCTGGATTGAAATGCATTCTGAAAAGTTCCTGTTCGGTATTTGCACAGAGAAAGATCCCACATACTGCAACGTGCTCACAGTCAGGTCAAAGTGTTTTAGGTTGAGAATTAATGAAAAAGGAAAGGCAGGAAAACATCTTGAAACAAAATAGCACTGATTGGCCCTCAGTGACACAGTTTCTTTTCACATATCCAACCTTCTGGGAGGCTGGGAGTGAGGGTCTTTTTTCCAGAGGCTGGGAGCTGGGCAGTGACTGCACACTGGAGACCCTCAGATCCTTGTGTCTTCCCTCCCTTCCCCTCTCTCTCCCCCTGTTTCCGTCCCTCTGGCTTTTCTCTCTCCCTCCCTCCCTGATAACTCACAATCGGAGGAGAAAGATGGGGGTAGAGAGAGAGAGAGAGAGAGACAGCAGGAAAACACACAATCACAGCCTCAAATCAAATGAACTCAATCGCCTGATGTACATTTTGTTTCACCGTCACATCCATGGCCTAAAACACAGGCATTATTGGGGAGTTCAGACAATGCACAGCCCCTCCCGAGGGGACTGAAATTCGGCCTTGAATTGGGCCTAGTCACAGAGGCTGCATTAAAGCTCAGGGACAGGAACAGTCCCCAGTCTAACAGAACATTCCTCTCCCTCCACAGCTCAGCCCAAACCTCACAGACAGGGCTGGAAGGAGTGAGAGGGAAATGGGACCCACTCCCCCTCACCCTCCACCCCAACCCCGTCCATCCTCACCCCTCCCCAATTCAAATATTGACAAATCACATTGGGAATTACTTATCAGTTTATTACAAGATGAAGTGAGGGAAAGAAATGTTTGAAATGAGAGAGAGAGAGAGAGAGAGAGAGAGAGAAAGCTGGAGTGATAGAGACAGGGAAATTCCACCCCAGCTCCCCCAGAATCCCTCAAACTCCCATCGCCCTGTCTCAAACACAAAGTCAATTCTAGAGTTTGGAACAAGCCTTTACCCAGGGTCAGGGGATTTTAATTTGAATGACAGTCAATGAACTGGTTTCTCTTTGACATCGTGTGGTCCCTGTTGCAGTTCAGGAAAACCTGCGGGCCATTTCTGCACAGGGGGATCCCACAGGCAGCAATGAGATGCTATCCGGATGGGAACAGGGAGACACATTCCTTCCCTAGCTTCATGCCTGCTGTAATCCTCCCTCTTCCCCCTCTCCCCCCGGGCACCATGTGTGTTCTGAGTCTGGACACATTCCCAGAAAGTCCTAAACTCCCCCCTTTAAACCGGGAACAAGCTGCTGCTTCCTGGGTGAGACTTTTTGAAATCTCCACCCCAGCATCGATTTTTACAAGCCAGGCGTCCCCAGGAGGGTGTGAGTGAGGCTTTTCTGCAGAGACTGGGAGCTGGGTTCTGACTCCACACTGGAAACCTCCCCAGAATCTGTGTCTTTTCCTCACCCCCAACCCCCTGCTTCTGTTTCACTGTCTTTTCCTGTATCCCTCACTCACCCCCCCCCCTCTCTCTGTAATAATGTAGGGACACATCCTAGAGAGACTCAATTCAATTGGCTACTCCACCTTCCAATTCATCATCCTGTCTAAAACACGAGTATTATTCAGGAATTAGCACAATCTTTCACACACACGCACAGTTTGGACTTGGTGAAGGGCTCCTGAGGGATGGGAAATTAGTCCAATGAGCACATTTTAATAAACTAGCTCATTGTGGAACAGTATGAAACACTGCAGGCATTTTGTGCAGAGCAAGATCCCACAAAGTGCAGTCAGCCTTGCTTCGCACTTTATAAATTGGGGATATACTTACACAGAGAAAGAGAGAGAGGGAGCATGGTGGAGAGAGGCTCAGACAGTGAAGACCCCACTTTGGAACCTCAGAAAGACTGAGTGCTTTCCAGAGAATGAATTAATTTTTAAAATACACTCATTGTTAGTGAGTCAATTGCTTCACTGTCCCTGGATTAATTTTTACAATTCGGACTTTTCTAGAAAGATGTGACTGGGAGCTGGGCAGAGTCTACACATCGGAGACCCCCAGATCCTGTGTCTATTCACCCCCACCCCCTCATCTGTTTTACTGTCTCTACCCCTCTGTTTCCCCTCTTTCACACCCCGCAACCCCTCTCTCTCTCTCTCTTCACCCATCCCTCTAAGTAATTGAGAAAGATGGGGAGACCGAGGGAGAGACAAGAGGCTGAGAATTTTACAATCAGAGATCAGTGAAGTGAATTAAATTGGCTTCCGGGCCTTTACCTTTAACTCTTACATCGCTTGCTCTCAGACACAGGCCCTGTGTTCTTGGTGAATTAGATCCGGGTCCAAGTTCCGGCATTTTTAATTCTACGCCTCGGTGCGTGTTGAATTGACTTGCACTCTGAAAAGTTCCTGTTTGTTATTTGTGCACAGAAAGATCCCACACACTGCAATGTGCTCACAGTCAGGTCAAATTGTTCTCGTGTTGAGAATTGATGTAAAAGGCAAGGCAGGGAAAATTCTTGAAACAAAATGGCACAGATTGGCCCTCAGTGACACAGTTTCTTTTCACAAATCCAACCTTCTGGGAGGCTGGGAGTGAGGGTCTTTTCTCCAGAGGCTGGGAGCTGGGCAGACCCCCAGATCCTCATCTCTTCACCCCCTGCCCCTCTCCCTCCCTGTTTCCCTCCCTGTCCCCTTTCTCTCTCCCTCCCTCCCTGATAACTCACAATTGAAAGAGAAAGATGGGGGAGAGAGAGAGAGAGAGAGAGAAAGCAAGAAAACGCGCAATCAAATCCGCAAATCAAATGAATTCAAGTGGCTGCTGCACATTTTGTTTCACCGTCACATTCATGGCCTAAAACACAGGCATTATTGGGGAGTTCAGACAATGCACAGCCCCTCCCAAGGACCCTGAAATTAGGCCTTGAATTGGGCCTAGTCATAGAGGCTGCATTAAAGCTCAGGGACTGGAACAGGACCCAGTCTAACAGAACATTCCTCTCCCTCCACAGCTCAGCCCAAACCCCACAGACAGGGCTGGAAGGAGTGAGAGGGAAATGGGACCCATTCCCCCTCACCCTCCACCCCAACCCCCTCCACCCTCCCCCCTCCCCCAATTCAAATATCAACAAATCACATTGGGACTTTCCTATCAGTTTATTTCAAGATGAAGTGAGGGAAACAAATGTTTGAAATGAGGTAGAGATAGAGAGAGAGAGAAAGCTGGAGTGACAGAGACAGGGAATTTCCACCCCAGCTCCCCCAGAATCCCTCAAACTCCCATCGCCCTGTCTCAAACACAAAGACGATTCTGGAGTTTAGAACAAGCCTTTACCCAGGGTTAAGGGCTTTTGGCTTGAATGACTGTCTCTGAACTGGTTTCTCTTTAACATCGTGTGGTCCCTGTTGCAGTTCAGGAAAAGCTGCGGGTCATTTCTGCACAGGGGGATCCCACAGGCAGCAATGTGATGCTATCCGGATGGGGACAGGGAGACACATTCCTTCCCCAGCTTCATGCCTGCTGTAATCCTCCCTCTTCGCCGCCCCCCCACCCCCCCCCCACCACCTCCCCCCCCACCCCCCTCCACCTCCCCCCCGGGCACCATGTGTACTCTGAGGCTGGACACATCCCCAGAAAGGCCTAAACTCCCCCCTTTAAACCGGGAATAAGCTGCTGCTTCCTGGGTGAGACTTTTTGAAATCTCCGTCCCAGCATCGATTTTTACAAACCAGGCGTTCCCAGGAGGGTGTGAGTGAGGCTTTTCTGCAGAGACTGGGAGTTGGTTTCTGACTCCACACTGGAGACCCCCCCCCCAGATTCTGTGTCTCTTCCTCACCCCCGACCTCCTGCCTCTGTTTCACTGTCTTTTCCTGTTTCCCTCACTCTCCCCCTCTCTCTGTTGTAACGTAGGGACACATCCTAGAGAGACAGACCGGATTACATTGGTTGCTCCATCTTCCAATTCATCCCCCTGCCTAAAACACCAGCATTATTCAGGAATTAGCACAATCTTTTACACACTCTCACAGTTTGGACTTGGTAAAGGACTCCTGAGGGATGGGAAATTAGTCCAATGAGCACATTTTAATAAATTAACACATTGTGGAACAGTATGATACACTGCAGGCATTTTGTGCAGAGCAAGATCCCACAGGGGGCAGTCAGCTTTGTTTCGCAGTTTTTAAATTTGGGAAATATTTACAGAGAGAGGGGGAGCATGGTGCAGAGAGACTAAGACAGTGAAGAGCCCCCTTTTGGAGCCTCAGAAAAACTGAGTGTTTTCCAGTGAATGAATTAATTTTTAAAATACACTCATTGTTAGTTACTCACTTGCTTCACTGTCCCTGGATTAATTTTTGCAATTCGGCCTTTCTAGAAGATGTGACTGGGAGCTGGGCAGAGTCTGCACATCGGAGACCCCCAGATCCTGTAACTATTCACCCCCACCCCCTCCTCTCTTTTACGATCTCTACCCCTCTGTTTCCGCTCACTAACTCCCCCCTTTCTCTCTCTCTCTCTCTCTCTTTTCACCCATCTCTCTTATTAAGGGAGAAGGATGGAGAGACTGAGGAAGAGAGAAGAGGCTGAGAATTTTACAATTAGAGATCAGTGAAGTGAATTAAATTGGCTGCCGGGCCTTTACCTTTAAGCCTTACATCACTTGCTCTCAGACACAGTCCCTGTTTTCTTGGTGAATTAGACCCGGGTCCAAGTTCCGGCCTTTTTAATTGGGCTCTGAAAAGTTCCTGCCTTCCCTTTTTAAATGATGATTCACTGTGGCCATGTTTTATATTTATCAATGATTCACTGAGAGAAATGGGGGCTGTGATGGCTGGGGGTGCAAATGGGAGTAATCCTCACTCAGCCCATCAGTAAACTTAATTCAGGGAGTGTAGCCACGGCTGCAGTGCAGGACAGGCTGCAGGCCAGATAGGCACAGCAAGATCCCATGAGCAAGGTGATGTGAGCCAGGTATCCTTCCCCCAGACTCAGAAAATAGTAATCTCCCTCTTTAAAACTTGGGAGGGGGTGGGGGTCTGATTGTTTTACAAAACTTTGGAAGGCTTCAGAAAAATGATTGAGTGCAATTCAACACCCTCCCCCTCACTCTGCTCCCATTCAATTGATCATCTGACCTTCAACACTGTAAACGTAACAATAAATAAACAATGTAAAAGTCAATGAACTGGTTTCTCTTTGACATTGTGTGGTCACTGCTGCAGTCCAGGAAAAGCTGCAGGCCATTTGTGTACAGGAAGATCCCACAGGGTGCAGTCAGCTTTGCTTTGCACTTTTTAAACTGGGGAAATATTTACACAGGCAGAGAGACATAGAGAGAGAGAGCATGTTGCAGAGAGACTAAGACAGTGAAGACCCCCATTCAGATCCTCAGAAAAGCTGAGTGCTTTCCAGTGAATGAATTAATTTTTAAAATGGTCTCATTGTTAGTTACTCACTTGCTTCACTGTCCCTGGATTTATTTCTGCAATTCGGACTTTTCCAGAAGGAACTGACTAGGAGCTGGGCAGAGTCTACACATCGGAGACCCCCAGATCCTGTGTCTATTCACCCCCACCCCATCCTCTGTTTTGCTATCTTTGCCCCTCTGTTTACTCACTCACTCCCCCCTTTCCCTCTCTCTCTCTCTCTTCACCCATTTCTTTAACTAAGGGAGAAAGATGTAGTGACTGAGGGAGAGAGAAGAGACTGAGAATTTTACAATCACAGGTCAGAACAGTGAATTGAAGTGGCTGCCAGCCTTTTATCTTTAACCCTTACATCACTTGCTCTCAGACACAGGCCCTGTGTACTTGGTGAATTAGACCCGGGTGCAAGTTCCGGCCTTTTTAATTCCACGCCCCTGTGAGTGCTGGATTGTAATGCACTCTGAAAAGTTCCTGTCTTACCATCTCAAACAAAATCCACACAACACTGGCCATGTTTTATATTTATAATTCCACAATCAGGTATCCCCAGTCAATGAAATAGATATTTGAGATACAATTAAGGCCATTCTGCACATCTGGATAGCACGACTGGTCCAAAAATGGAGGACGACCCCCCCCAGACCCTGTGTCTCTTTCCCCAGCCCCCCTCAGTCCCCAATACCCCCACCCCCTCTCTCTGTTTCACTCTCCCTCAATCTGTTCCTCTTTCTCGCCCTGCCCCCCTCCCTCACTCTGCACCCTCCCTCTTTCCCTAAATCTTTTTATTTTTAAAGCACAGACACTGTTTGGGAAGCAAGGAACAGGGGGTAGGGAATGGCGAAACAGGTGTGCTCAGCAAGATCCCACACACCACCGACTCGTGGCCAGTTATAAATGTGACTGAGGATTGTGGGAAAGTGAGTGGGAAATATGTCTCACACCCTCTCTCCCCCAATCCACTCCCCTCCCCAATTAAAATAACGACCAATCACATTGGTGCTTTTTAAAACATTTTATTGAAAGGTGAAGTATAGACAGAAACAGCTGGAGAGAGAGAGAGAGCGGAGAGAGAGAAAGCTGGAGAGAGAGAGAGCGGAGAGAGAGAAAGCTGGAGAGATAGAGACTGGGGGGTTGCTCTCCTCTCCCACCTGCACCAACCCCCTCAGCTCTACATGAAACTGAATTCAAATGGCTGCTGCTCCTTCCATTTAACCCTGGAAACCCCATGGCCCTGCCTGACTAACACACACAGACATGACTCTGGAGTGCGAACAAGACTTTACACAGCCTCAGGATTTTCATTCCAGACCCTCTCCGAGTGCTTCACACTCAATGAACACATTTTTTAAAGTGTGCTCACCGCTGCTGTGCAGGGAAGGCAGGTGGACATTTTTCTTTTACACAGCAGGATCCCACAAATTTCCTCCCCCCACCGCTGACCAGTGTGAATTCCCAATCTGGGGCCATCCCTTCAGTTTCCCCACCCCGCTCACACCACACCCCCCACACCTCCCGAAAGGGCTGAAACTCAACTGGGAAGCAGCTGGATTCTCTCAGGAGACATTTTAAAATCACTGCCTCAGGCTGTGAGTTTGTGTAAAATCCCACTTTCTGGAAGGCTGTGACTGGGAGCTGGTCAGTGACTGCACACGGGGAGCTCCCTCTTCCCAGACCCGATGCCTTTTAACCCCCCACCCCAACCCAACTCTGTTTTGCTATCTCTCCCCCTGTTTCGGCCTTACCTCTCCTTTCTCTCTCTCTCTCTCTCTCTCTCCCTCCCTCGCTCTGTTTCATCTTTCTCTCTGTTTCTCTCCCTCCCTGCCTCACTCTCTTTCTCACATGCCAGAAGATGAAGATGCAGAGAGAGAGAGAGAGAGAGAGACACAGAAATCCAACAATCACAATCACATCAAACTGAATTCAAATGGCCCTCCCGCTCTGCATCTCATTTCACCCTCACATTCATCCCTCTGCCTCAAACACAAGCTTTATTCCCAATTTACACCGGCTTCACGTTAAGACTTCAATTCCAGGCCATGGGGAATGCTTCAGTGCCCATGGGTTCACTTTTAAAGTGAGTTTTCTCTCTCACCCACTCCCTCAACTCCTCCTGTTTTGCTCTCTCTCCCTCTCTCTTTCCATCACTCTCTCTCTCTCTCCCTCTATTCAGGAGGATTGAGGGAGAGAGAGAGAAATCCACAAACATAAGCTGCATAAACTGATTTAAAATGGTTCCCCCTGTCCCCCATCAGTCTCCAGAAGGTGCTAAACTCCCTCTTTCAGTTTGGGAAGGGGCTGCTCATTCCTTTGGGACACATTTTTAAAATCACCGTGGCAGGATTTATTTTTACATGTCATTCTATCTCAGAGGGTGTGAGTGGAGGCGGCCAGTGACTACACACTGGAGACCCTCAGACCCTGTCTCTCTTTCCCACACCCCCTCCTGTTTTTACACCTCCACTCCCCTCGGCTTCCCTCTCTCTTTGTTTCAATCATTCATTCCCTTTTCTCCCTCTGTTCCCGTCTCTCACATTCAGGGTAAAAATGGATGTTTCAATCTAGATCCTTCTCCCTGTTCCCTCTTTCTCACTCATTCTCTCTATCCATATCCCTGTTTCTTTCCCTCTATCTCATGTGCTTTACTTTGAAATGAGAGATGAAATATTTCTGTCTCCCCATTTAAAATGAGGACAAACCACATCGCTGTTTGTGGAGAGTTTTTATTAATAGAAGGTTTAAATTTAAACTAAGAAAGCTGGAGAGAGAGAATGAGAGAAGACGCAGAGAGATCGACAGACAGAAACAAAGCTGGAGAGAGAGAGAGGTAAATCTAAAGTCAGAACCTCAGTAAACTGAACTGTAATGGCCACTGTGAATCTGATTTAACACATTCCACTTCATCACATTGTCTCCCCACCTGTCCTCTTTTGGAAATATGACAAGCTTTTAAACAGCTTCAGATTTCAGATTTTTAATTCCCTCTTTGTCACACACCAAAGGGTTAATGTGTTTGTGACTAATTGCAAAACCGGGATATTTTAACCCCAGAGTTTCAAAATCCTGCACCCCATCATCTGACAGAAACCGCTTCATCGATGAACCAAAAACCAGGGTTCCTCAGGTTAAAATTAAACCTCGGGGTGATAAAGGGACACAGCTCATATGGGTGAAGCCTGTCGATCAGGCCTCAGCCCATCCATCCCCCTCTGGGGAAAAGCTCCTGTCGAAGGATTCCTCGTCACATTGCAGTCTTCAAACTCCAAATTCCTAGCAAAAAGAGAGATAAAAATATTGACTAAAACAAAAAGCAGGGGCATTTTTAAATAGAATACCACAGCAAGAACCTAGGATTCCACCACCACAACCTCCTTCTCAGTTACACAACCTCTCACTAACATCCAAATACAGAAATATCCCAGTTATAAACCAGAGGCTAAAGCAGATTGAGAGACTGTTCCCTTTATCTGTGTTTCTCTCTGTATCTGTCTTCCCATCTCATTCACATCCCTGTCCCCCTCAGTCTCTCTCTCTTCTCTCTGTCTCTCAGATATGAAAATTAAACCTCGATCGGGGTAATAAACAGACACAACTCACGTGAGTGAAGCCTGTGGACCAGGCCTCAGTCTATCCCCCTCTGGAAGAAGCTCCTGTCCTTGTCCTTGTCCCAAACTTTCCCTCTTTGGATCCTCACCTTCCAGTTTTCAGAACACAAATTTCTCGGGTGAAAATGATAAAAGTGGTTAAAAAGACAAAAGCAAAGACATTTTTTAAAAGCCAAAATAGCACAGCAAGATCCCAGAGTTTCCACTCTCAAGTCAATCTCTCAGCAACATCCCAATGCAAACAAATTGCAGTTTGAAAGCAGATTGGGACACACAGAAAAACAAACACACATTGAACCAGAGTGGGGAGTGTGTTCATTCTCTGTTGATTAACTTATCACTTGCTTCATCACGTCACATCCAGGCCACTTTATCCGATATCACAACACCTGAGCCGTCTCATCATTAGTCCTGGGGCTCAGCCAGAGAAAGAGGCAGCAGGAGATTGCTTCCCAATGCCTATGTATGGTCTGAACACCATTCTCCAGATGGCAGCTACCTCCAGCCTGCTGCTGATCAGTAAGTCTCTCTTCGTTTCAGCATTTAGTTCACACAACAGCAGGGGCAGGGAAGTTATGTGTTTACTTCACTTTAAGATCTTGATGAAGAAAGGTTGAAATGGGGAAGTTCAAACTCAATGATAACATTATATATTTTTAAATGCTGCAAATCCAATTATGCTTTATTATTTTTTTAACCTTTTTGAAGTGATCTGGGATGCTAAAGCTGTTGAATTGGAATTCAAGTCTCCCCTGCTCAATTCTTTGCTTATAACTCCAGCTCTCCAGCTCACTCCAATTTCTGAGGCTCTGGCCCTCAGCCTCAATTTTAAACTTCATCTTTGGGCTCAACTCGCCCTCTTTAACTTTCAGCTCCTTCAATTCCCTGCCACCCGCCCCTTTCCTAACTTGTTCAAGGACACCTCACCCTCACCACCTCCCGGTGTTCACTGACGCACACTGGCAACATCTGGATTCCCAAATTCTCATCCTCCTGTTCAAATCCCTCCCTCACCCCCTCCCTCCCTATCTCTGAAACCTCCTCCAGCCCATAAAATTCTCATACTCTACAAATCCCCCCATGGCCCCTCGTTCCCTCCCTCCCTATCTCTGTAACCTCCTCCAGCCCCTACAATTCTCACCCTCCTGTTCAAATCCCTCCCTCACCCCCTCCCTCCTATCTCTGTAACCTCCTCCAGCCCCCACAATTCCCATCCTCCTGTTCAAGTCCCTCCCTTGTCCCCTCCCTCCCTATCTCTGTAACATCCTTGAGCCCCAAGAATTCT
Organism: Cetorhinus maximus; assembly: GCF_964194155.1. Taxonomy (NCBI): domain Eukaryota; kingdom Metazoa; phylum Chordata; class Chondrichthyes; order Lamniformes; family Cetorhinidae; genus Cetorhinus; species Cetorhinus maximus. Next base: position 5,284,407 of record NC_135916.1, read on the forward strand.
CATCCTCCTGTTCAAATCCCTCCCTCAGAGAGTTGGAGTGAGAGAGTGAGAGAGAGAGAGAAGGGTGAGAGAATGAGATAGAGAGAGGCCAAGACGTGAAAGAAAAAGTGATGGGTGAGAGTGAGAGAGATCCTATCTCCATCTTTAGAATGGAGGGATATTCCCTCTCCATCTGAAAAATTGAGAGAGATCCCTTCTACATCTTTTAAATGGAGGGAGATCCCTTCCCTAAATTGTGATGTGGAAGTGCTGGAACCCACAATGGAGGAAAGAATAAAGCTTATTCAAGACTGAAAAGTTAACCTGTTTGTGTATCACAGAAACTTACAACAGAGAAGGAGGCCATTCAGCCCATCGAGCTGCTGTCGACCATCTGCAAGAAAGGTTTCACTGGTCTCACTCATCTGCCATTTCCCTGTAACTCTGGAAATATTTTTCCCTTCAGCTTCACATCCAATTTTGGCTCACACAAATGCACTCTCACGCACACAATCTCTCAAACACACTCTCTCTCACACAAACTCTCTCCCATGCACACTCTCTCCCATATACACACACACTCTCTCTCTCTCACACACACATTCTCTCACATAATCTCTCTCCTACGCACACTCTCTCACACACACTCATACTCTCTCTCTCACAGACACGCACTGTCTTCCACACACACTATCTCACACAGACACACACTCCCCTCATACTCTCTCTGTCACACACATACTCTCTCCCACACACACTCTCTCTCCACGCACACACTCTCCCTCTCTCGCACACACTCTTTCTCTCTCACACACACTCTCCCTCTCTCACACACACTCTCCCTCTCTCTCACACATACTCTCTCTTTCACATATTCTCTCCCACACACGCTCTCTCTCCACGCACACACTCTCCCTCTCTCACACACACTCTTCCTCTCTCACACACACTCTCCCTCTCTCACACACACTCTCCCTCTCTCTCACACATACTCTCTCTTTCACACACTCTCTCCCACACACACCTCTCACTTCCACACACATCTCTCTCACACACTCTCTCCCACACTCTCTCTCTCCATGCACACAATCTCCCTCTCTCACACACACTCTCCCTCTCTCACACACACTCTCCCTCTCTCTCACGCACTCTTCCTCTCTCACACACACTCTCCCTCTCTCACACACACTCTTCCTCTCTCACACACACTCTTCCTCTCTCTCACACATACTCTCTCTTTCACACACTCTCTCTCACACACTCTCTCTCACACATGCTCTCTCTTCCACACACGCTCTCTCACACGGTCTCTCCCTCTCACACACCTCTCTCTCTCATACGCTCTCTCACTCCCACACACACTCTCTCTCACATACACACTCTCTCTCTCACACATGCTCCATCTCTCTCCCACACACACCTCTTTCTCCCACTCTCTCTCTCACACGTTCTCTCTCTCTCTCACATACACACTCTCAACTCTGGTGAAACAGGTGAATCTTCCCCACCGCACAATAAACATACTGAGTCTCAATGATGCCTCCATTATCTTTGGAGCTTTTAAAGCCCCAAATGTAATCCCCACACATTCAACCCCACCCCAGTAAATGTTGTATTAAAGCCCCAGATATAATCTCCGAACATTCATTCCCCAACAGTAAATGTTGTATTAAAGCCTCAAATATAATCTCCACACATTTACCCTCTCCCCAGTAAATTAATAAATTGATAATAAGGGAGATGGAAAGTGAAAGTTTAACCCACCACAGTTTGGAGATATTTTCCTGAGATGAAAGTGATCCAATGCCACCATCTGCTGGCGGATCACGGCTATTGTAGGCGCTGCTCTTTGCCAGTCTCAGAGAGGTTCAGTCAATGGGTGGCTGGCCTTGGGCACAGGCTGATGGGGTGTGAACGCTGTAACGGGATAGAAATTTGCAGCTGGGGCTCGGCTGGTGCATTTGCCCATTTAGCAGCGATCTAACACTGGTTTGACCTCAGCTGGGATATTGTTTACAGTTCTGCGCCCCACACTATAGGAAGAGGAGAGTGCAGAAGAGGTTTACAAGATTGGTTCTGATGGGACCTTTTCAGAATCTAGCGAATTTGGAAAATTACCTCTAGCGCATCGACTACCTCATTAGCCACGTCTTTTAAGACTCTAGGATGGAGCCCATCAGGACCTGGAGACTTGTCAGCCCACAGCTCCATCAGTTTACTCAGTACCGTTTCCCTAGAGTTTTTCCTATTAATTCCAATGATTGCTCCTTGGATAAAGAGTCGGATGCACCAGCCGAGCGCCCACTGAAAATTTCAATCCCCTTTGCAGCGTTCATACCCCATCAGCCTGTGCTCAGACCCAGCCAGCCAGTGACTGAACCTCTCTGAGACTGGCAAAGAGCAGCGCCTGCAGTAGCTGTGATCCGCCAGCAGAGGGTGGCATTGGATCAATTCTCAGGAAAATTTCTCCAACCTGTGGACAGTTAAACTTTCACTTTCCACCTCCCTCATTAACAATTTATTCATTCACTGGGGGAGTGTGAATACGTGGGGATTATATTTGAGGCATTAATGCAACATTTATTGGGGTGCGGAGATGAATTTTGGGGCTTTAAAAGCACCAAATATAATGCAGGTATCATTGAGACTCTGTGTGTTTATTGTGCAGTGGGGAAGATTCACCTGTTTCACCAGAGTCGACACCAGCTTTCGAAAGGGAGACTCTTGCTGAAAATTCTGTTAGAGACTTTGGGTGAGGTTTACAACTGGCGGGGTAAATGGCCGGAGAAGGGCGGGGGTCAAGAGAGGGTGTGGGGCATTTGCATTTTGACTCTGCCCGTCTGGCTGTATCGCTGTAACTTACAGGGTCACAGGACAAGAGCTGCAAAATGGGAAACGGCTGTATCAATTTTCTCTCCTGGTCCGGCATAGACAAAGGGTGTTCCTGGAATAAAGAGTCAGATGCACCAGCCGAGCGTCCGCTGCATTTTTCACTCCCTTTGCAGCGTTCACACCCCATCAGCCTGTGCCCAGACCCAGCCACCCAGTGACTGAACCTCTCTGAGACTGGTTCAGAGCAACACCTGCAGTAGCCGTGGCCGCCAGCAGATGGTAGCATTGGATCACTTTCATCTCAGAAGAGTCTCCAAAAAGTGGAGGCTGATATCCCATTATCAATTTATTCATTTACTCGGGTTTGGGTGGTGGGGGTTGGTGGTGAATGTGTGGAGATTACATTTGAGGCTTTAATAAAACATTTACTGGAGGGGGGTTGAATGTGTGGAGAATATATTTGGGGCTTTAATACACCATAGAGACCCCTCGAGCCTGCTCCATCAGTCCCTATTCAGCCTTCAGTGTCCCTCTGGATATTTCACCTCTGGAATCACACAGCACACACAGCGAAGTCTATTATATGATGGGAAGCAGCAAACACTGTTACACTCAGTACACACGGTACCTTAATTCTGCATCGTTTTAATATCTAGTCAGGTAAGTGTCATCGCACAAGGGGCTACATTTCACCGAGTCAACATTCTCACCCAACACGAAAGCAATTGACAAAGCAGCAGCATGAGCGATGTTGTGTACAGCTCCTCACTTCCCATGTTCTTCAGTTGAATCGCTTGGCAGTTATGAAATATAATGGAGGCATCATTGAGACTGTGTGTGTTTATTCTGCGGTGGGGAAGATTCACCTTTTTCACCAGGTTCGACACCAGTTTTCGAAAGGGAGACTCTCGCTGACAATTCTGTTAGAGACTTTGGGTGAGGTTTAGACATGGCGGGGTAAATGCGAGGGGTGGGGTGGGTGGGTCAAAAGTGAAGGTGGGGCATTTGCACTTCGACTCTGCCCGTCTGTCTATATCACTGTAACCCACAGGATCACAGGAGAAGAGGGGAAAGGTCTTTATAAATCGTCTCTCCTGGTCCGACAAAGACACAGGGTGAATAAAAGCGGTGAATATGTAAAAATTAAATTCCGCCCCATTTAATGTGGGAGTTTCCAATGTTTGTTTCTGGGATAAAGAGTCGGATGCACCTGCCGAGCTCCGGCTGTAAATTTCAATCCCCTTTGCAGCGTTCACACCCCATCATCCTGTGCCCAGATCCAGTCAGGCATTGACTGAATCTCCCTGAGACTGGCAAAGGGCAGCGCCTGCAGTAGCTGTGCGCCGCCAGCGGATGGTGGCATTGGATCACTTTCACCTCAAGCGTGTCTCTCCAGCATGTGGAGGCTTCTGTCACTCCATTATCAATTATTTCATTTGCTGGGGGTTGGGGGTTGGGGGTGGGGGTGGGGGGTGTGGTGGTGGGGGGGTGGGTGGTTGTGGGGGACGTGGTTTGTGGCGGAAGTGTGGAGGTTAAATTTGGGGCTTTAATAAAACATTTTCTGGGGGGTGTGAATGTCGGGAGATTATATCTGGGGCCTCAATAAAACATTTACTTGGGGGGAGGGGGGTGAGTGTGTAGAGATTATATTTCGGTCTTTAATACACCATAGAGACCCCTCGTCCCTGCTCCATCAGTCCCTATTCAGGCTTCAGTTTCCCTCCCGGGGACATTTCACCTCTGGATTCACACAACACACACAGCGAAGTCTTTTATATGATGGGAAGCAGCAAACACTGTTACACTCAGTACACACGGTACCTTAATTCTGCATCGTTTTAATACCTAGTCAGGAGACTGTCATCGCTCAGGGGCAACATTTCAATGGGTCAACATTCTCACTCAACACGAAAGCAATTGACAAAGCAGCAGCATGAGTTATGTTGTCTGCAGCTCCTCACTTCCCATGTTCTTCAGTTGAAGTCGCTTGGGCTATTTTGAAGATGGGAAGCTGAGTGTTTGATTTATTGGATTATCAGTTGTGCAAATCTACTCCCAGGTAACTTGACAGACACAGGTAATGTTTCACACTCCCAGTGTCTTGTTGATAGCCTTTCTGACTCCTCCTTATCCTCTCCTGATAAAACTTTCTGAATCCTGTGTGAGAAAATGTCTTCCATAGATATCCATACTAAATTCCAACAACCTGAGGAAAGCCAAGGGTTTGTCACCAGCCCTGTCCCTAATGCTCAAACCTGGATGGAGGGATTTGTAATCAAACATAATCAGTGGCAGAGCCGCGACTGGTGGGTAAATAAAACAGGGAATGTGAGAGAGGCCAGGATAGGAGAAGCACAGAAACCCTGGGGGTTTGTGGGGCTGTTGCAGTTTATAGATATAGGTATAGCAGGAGCGACGTTAAAGCATCTGTCTACACGACGCATTGATCCACATTTATCACCATCATCAAGGATGGACACCCATGAACTGTGGTTCTCCTTTCTACAGATTGAATATCCTGCAGCTCCCAGTGAAATGCATTGACACAGTTAGCGATAGGATTGAAACTGATCGTGTTCATTTCGGGATAGTTGAATGAAGGTGTGGTGGAGAAGCTGGAAATCGCTATTCCGAATTCTCATTGGCCCCTTCACAGCCACGCCCATACACGTCAGCCATTGGCTGGGAATTCAGACATTCCGCGGAAAGGGGAGCGGAATTTAACAAATTCAGTTCCAACCTTCACTCAGATCCCAGATGGTTTTCATTAAGAGGCCAAAGCTCCCTGGTGATTTAAGAATTTCACCCCACATGAATATTTATTAATGATTCCGAGTAATAGATTAACTCACTCCCTGAAAGGAAATAGTAACTCACCTCCTGAGCCTCCGAGGACTGTCCACCTTCTACATGGCACAAATCCGGAGTGTGAAGGGATCCTCGCCACTCTCCTGGATGAGGGCAGCTCCAACAAAAGCTCGATAACGTTCAGGGTAAAGCAGCGCCGCTTGATTGGCACCAGATCCACAACATTCACACCCTCTACCACCGACGCACATTAGCAACAGCGAGTATCATCTACACGAGGTACTGCAGAACCCACCAAGGCTCCTTAGATACTGCCGTCTAAACACAGGACACCTACCACTAAGATCAACTGGTACATGGGGTCCTGCGCCTGGAAGTTCCCCTCCCAGCCACACACCATCTTCACGGAGAACCTAGTTTGCCCAGACAGGAGCGTCTGAATGGAAGAGAGAATGTTCCAGAGGCAGAGAGGCTCAGGGGGTGAATTCTGTTGTTCACAGTCCTAGGCTAGCGGTGGTCCCGCTCACAATGGTGTGGCTATTAACACTGGGAGTGCGGAAGAGACCACGTTTAGTTGAACACAGATATCGGAGAGTGATAGAGGGTTTGAGGAGGTTTTATATCCACTTATAGCAGGAGCCGGGCCATTTAGGTATTCGATTGCAGGAAGGAGAATTCCGAGGTGCAGTTCACAGCTTTTGTGAACGAATATCCACCCTCTCCTGCTGCAGCCAGCGGTCTGTTTAAATCGGGACTTTGTGAGCGGGTCCCTGCCCTCGGAAGTCGCTTTGCAATGTGTCGACATCGCCGATCATCACTGGGCTGCCGCCCTGTATCCCCTTTGGGATGGGAAACACGTGTTCGCTTGTGGGAAATTCTTCAGTATCTACACAAACACGGCAACCTGATTTGTAAGAGTTTTCTGTTATTGATGGGATGGTCATTAATTTCAGACAGAGTCGAGCTAATCGGCGAATATAAATTCATCCGGATGTAGTTCGAGAAAAAGAAGCCTTTGCATAAAGGTTAGTGCACAGTGAGAGTGTTTTGCAGCATGATTTGTATATTGTACTTGCTTAGCACTGACATGAATGATTGTTGGTTATTATTTACTTGATCCTAGGGATCGAAGCCTGAGTTTCATACATGCGAGGGAAGTGACCTCCCACTGAGCTGCCCTCCCCCTAACCGCAATTAGCTTATTGGACAAGGTGGATGTGGAAGCAAGTTTGACGTTCGTTCCCCCCTTTATTGTTAAATCGCTTAATTATAATCTTACTCCATTGACCTGCTTATGCCCCATTTTGTCCCAGTGTCACAGTCAAGTCAGGCGCGATTCAGATCTGCTCCCTTTCCATTCAGGGGCAGAATCCCATTGGGATAGTTTTAAACAAGGATATTCAGCAATTGTTGGAAACCGATTCGCGATCTGGCTGCGCGCCCGTGGCCCAGGGAGATGAAATGGGGATTGCAGATGTGGGCAGCGGTTTGCAAGAACGAAGGTTTGATGAGATTTAACCTTCGGGAATTGGGTTTATAGAAGCAGTTTTGAAGGAGGGGACCATATTAGGAAGTAGAGATAGTTTAATTAAGTTATATTTGTAGTGGTAGGTGTTAGGAATTAGTTTTAGCTGAGAAACTGGTGTCATCTCTGCTTATCTCCGAGATATATAAAATATATAACTCCTCCCTTCCACTAGCCCACCACGCTTCACCTGCACAGACAGAAAGAAACAGCTCCCATTGGCGGATCAAGATCCAGAGATCATGGACTTTTTTCTCTTGGTCACGATCCTTGAGTTACTGACATTCGGCCAAAGTCTTCAAAGCGGCCACATCGCGGCCGGAAATGACCTCCCACATGATGGAGATAAAGGTAGACTAACCCTCTTTGTTTATCTGGCAAAATGGGACAATGACTGTGAAATAGATTACGATTCAAAATCATTCATGGTCTAATTTGAAGACGAAATAGGACTGAAATAAGAAACGGGGCCTATTTCTCCACACTACAACTATTGTTTAACAGTTGCAGCCCAGTGGGGATGTAGCTCAGCGGTAGAGCGCACGCTTCGCATGTGTGAGGCCCCGGGTTCAATCCCCGGCATCTCCACTTCACTTATTATTCATTCACGGGATGCGGATGGGGCGGGAGAGTCTAGCATTTATTGCCCATCTCTAATTGCCCCCTCAGAATGTGGCGTTGAACTGCCGCCTTGAACCGCTGCAGTCCCTGTAGTGTAGGTTAGACGGGGAGATCCCTGGATTTTGTCATAGGGACAGTGAAGGAACGGCCGATATATCCAATCCAGGGTGGTGAGTGGCTTGGAGTGAACTTCCAGGTGGTGGTCTTCCCAAGTGTCTGCACTTCTGGGTTCTTCTGGGAGAAATCAGTCGTGGATTTGGAAGGTGTTTTTAAGGATGCAGAGCGAGTTGCTACAGTTCATCTTGTACATGGTACACATGTACATGTGTTGCCACTGTGCGTCGGTGGTGGAGGGAGTGGATGTTCACCGGTAAAGGGGGCTTCCTTGGCCCAGATGGTGGCAATATTCTTGAGTGTTCTTGGAACTGCGCTCATTCAGGCAAGTGGAGAGTTTTCCATCACACATCTACCTTGTGCCTTGTAGATATTGAACAGGCTCTAGGGAGTCAGGAGGTGAGTTATTCGCCGCCGGTTTGCTAGCCTCTTGCTCTTTGAGCCACAGTTTTTATATGGCTAGTCCAATTCAGTTTCTGGATAATGGTAACAGCCAGGATGTTGCTAGTTGGGGAATTCAGCGATGCTAATGCCATTGAACATCATGGGGCGATGGTAAGATTCTCTCGTGTTGGAGATGGTCATTGTCTGGCACTTGTCTCGTGTGAATGTTACTTGCCACTTGCTAGCCCAGGACTGAATATTGCCCAGGCCTTCTTGTATTTGGACATGGATCTGCTTCAGTATCTGTGGAGTTGCGAATGATGCTGAACAATGTGCGGTTATCAGCGAACACCCCCACTTCTGACAACTGCTCACATTTCCAGACCAGCAGGTTTTGTTAAACTGAAACAAACATTGATGTTTGTACCTGGATTGTGTTCACCTTCCTGCTTCCGTCTGGAGTGATATCAGATACAGTGAAAACCTGGATAAAGGTTTATACTTTGTCACATGAGGATGTAGCCCCTCCCCTCAGCCACATCTGGTCCACCATTCTTCCCACGCCGTCTCTCTCTTCCTTGCAGCCAGTCCAGGCTGTCAGAGCGCCAGACTGGCACTTCTAACCCTATCACACCTGGTGTGACCTTTCACGTCTCTCGCACTTTCTCCTTCTGAGAAAATGTCATTTTGCCCATCCCCTCTCATTCAAAACTGCCATCACTGCTGTGCACCGAAGCACCATCGAAAAACACTCAAAGTGATATCTTCACTATTTTCCGCACTCAGCCTCCGCAATGATTGATTTCTCATCTTCAGGGACTCCATCCCGATTCCTCGTGTTCTCCTCCCTCCCACCCCCCTGATTTCATCGCCTCTTTATCTCCCCTTAATCTCTCTCTGTGTAAAGAATCCAAGCCAGATTCCCTGGCCTGCAAAAACCCAATTACTTCCTATCTCCCGGGCCTCTCTCCTGGTACAACTCCCATCTCCACTTCATTCCAATGGACACTGACCTGAAATGATATGGCGAACATCTGTTTCACCCATTCACCGCCACATCTGCCTGGCCTTGAGACAAAACAATGTAGGGTCTTCTCTCGTCACCTCAAACCGTTCACTATGCCATTATCATCCTAGAATTCAAGGGTTGTCTGCAGTTCTCTCTCTGTCTCTTTTGAAATCGGACGCAGTATCTCAGATTTCCGACCCTCGATGTTTAAGCCCTTTAAATAATGCCCCAGTGTTTAGCTGCCCTGTCCCTGGGAATCTGGAGAGTGGGATCCATCTCCCTTTCCCCCGCATTAGGGAGGATATCAAGCTTTGGGAAATGGTGGAGGAAGCATTTACAATGATTGCCCCGGAGATGAGGCATTTCAGTGGTGTGGGCAAATTGGAGAATTTGGGTTTCCGCTCTTGCTTTGAGCATCTCACCTTGTCTTACTTAACATCGCATTTCTCCATCGCCCTCCAAATATCATCAGAAATTCTCACCGAGAGATCTGCCCTTCTTCCCTCCCTCAGCCTCTGCAATGAGGGGCTGTCCATTGTCGGTGACTCCATCTCAATTCCCCCCGCCCTCTGCCCTCTGGGTTAACTGTCCTCTTACCCCCTTAGTCTCTCCCAATGGGCAGTACCCTTGAGAGGCACTTCCTGTCCCCAACCTCCGCTCCCGCCTCCCACTTTCGCTAATATTCTTAACGCGGTTCCTCACCTCAGGTCCTTTCCTTCAAATCCAACTCCCGGTTCGCTTCAAAGCGTTTGGAAATGATTCCAACTCCTAACTCGGTTCCCATTTTATCCGGAGCTCTGTGTCTCTCTCCACTTAGAATTCCGCCCCACTTACTGCACCGAAGGGGCTGATATCAAAGTGACAAATGATATTGTGCATGACTGTGACAAGGGTAACGTCTCCCCCCTAAACTGTACAGATGTATCAAAGCCAGACATGTGTAGTTAGATCACAGAACAGCCGTTTAATGGGCGAACAGTCTCAAAGGGCCGAATGCCCTCCGCCTCTTAATATTCTCGTTCACTTTAGCGGTTGTTTATTTCTAAAGTCAGCGGCTGTTTCATCTGGGGTGTGGTTCTTTGGTAGAGAGCCTGTTATTTAATGCGTGAGAACAGAGGAGAAGAGGGATTACGAGCATGAGAAGGTCAATCAGCAAACGAGTCTGCTGCACTATTAAATACATCATACGAACATACGAAATAAGAGCAGAAGGCCATTCGGCCCCTCGAGTTTGCTCCGCCATTCAATAAGATCCTGACTGATCTGTTTGTGCTTCGAATTTCACATTCCCAGTTACCCCCGGTAACCTTTGACCCCATTGCCTAATTAGCATCAATCTCCCTCCGCCTTAGAATTATTTAGTGGCCCGGCCTCCGCCGCCTTTGCAGGTTGAGAGTTGCAAAATCTCACAGGCTCTGAGAGAATAAGAGAAGCTCCTCACCTCTGTCATAAAAGAGCAGCCCCGAGGTTTAAAACACGAGTTCTGGACTCTCTCACCAGCAGATACATCCTTTCCACATCCACATTTTCGAGACCATTCAGGATCTGATTTTTTTTTTGTAAAAATATACTTTATTCATAAAATATCTTCAATCACATTCCAAACCATTTCAAAAACCACATTACAAGGGTACAATCCAGGTTAAACTTTTACAAAATGTATCACCAGGTGCATCAGTACAAACAGTATTACAATCATTTACAGCCTTTCATTTTGATCTGTACAGCCCGAGGGGCTCTAAACAGTTCCCAGTCTCTCGGTGCGCTGTGGTAGAAAGGTCTTAGACAGCGACCCTTCCCCATTGCGCCTTTGCGGCAGCTGCCCCAAGCTTTAGTGCGTCCCTCAGCACGTAGTCCTGGACTTTGGATTGTGCCAGTCCGCAACAATCGGTCGGGGACAACTCTTTGCGCTGGAAGACCAACAAGTTTCGGGCAGACCAAAGCGCGTCTTTCACCGAGTTGATGATCCTCCAGCTGCAGTTGATGTTTGTCTCGGTGTGTGTCCCTGGGAACAGCCCGTAGAGCACAGAGTCCTGTGTCACAGAACTGCTCGGGATGAACCTCGACAGCAACCACTGCATCTCTCTCCAGACTTTCCTTGCAAAGGCACAATCCACAAGGAGGTGAACAACGGTCTCTTCCCCACCACAGCCACCTCGAGGGCAACGTGCAGAGGGGGTGAGCCTCCTGGCGTGTAGGAAGGATCTGATGGGGAGGGCCTTTCTCACCACCAGCCAAGCTACGTCTTGGTGCTTGTTGGAAAGTTCTGGCGATGAGGCATTCTGCCAAATGACTTTGACAGTCTGCTCGGGGAACCATCCCACAGGGTCCACCCTCTCCTTTTCCCTCAGGGCCTCTAGGACGTTACGTGCTGACCACTGCCTGATGGACTTGTGGTCAAAGGTGTTTTTCTGCATAAATTTTTCCACCAGGGACAGGTGGTACGGCACGGTCCAACTACTTGGAGCGTTCCGCGGCAGCGTGGCCAGACCCATCCTTCGCAACACCGGGGACAGGTAGAACCTCAGCACGTAGTGACACTTGGTGTTTGCGTACTGAGGGTCTACGCACCGCTTGATGCAGCCACACACAAAGGTGGCCATCAGTATGAGGGTGATGTTGGGCACGTTTTTTCCCCCTTTATCTAGAGGCTTGTACATCGCGTCCCTGCGGACACGATCCATTTTCGACCTCCAGATAAAGCGGAAGATGGCTCGAGTGATCGCCGTCGCGCAGGAGTCTGGAATGGGCCAGACCTGCGCCACGTACAGCAACAGCGAGAGTACCTCACACCTGATGACCAGGTTCTTACCCGCAATGGAGAGGGAGCGTCGCTCCCACATGCCCAGTTTCCTCTTCACCATAGCCACTCGCTCCTTCCAGTTTCTAACGCATGCCCCGGTCCCTCCGAACCATATCCCCAGCACCTTCAGGCCGTCAGCCCTGACAGTGAAGAGGACAAAGGATCGGTCAGCCCAGTTCCCAAAGAACATGGCCTCGCTCTTCCCACGATTTACCTTGGCTCCCGAGGCCAGTTCGAACTGGTCGCAGATGTGCATCAGTCTGCGCACCGACAGCGGATCCGAGCAGAAGACGGCGACGTCGTCCATGTACAGGGAGGCTTTTACCTGAGTGCCTCCACTGCCTGGGATCGTCACTCCTCTTATGCCCGGATCCTTCCTGATGGACTCGGCAAAGGGTTCTATGCAACACACGAAAAGGACAGGCGAGAGAGGACAGCCCTGCCTGACTCCAGATTTAATCGGAAAGCTATCTGTTTCCCACCCATTGATTGAGACTGCGCTACTGATGTTAGTGTAGAGCAGTTGGATCCAATTTCGAATTCCCTCCCCAAACCCCATTTTGGAGAGCACATCCCCCATGTAGGTGTGCGATATTCTGTCAAAGGCCTTCTCCTGATCCAAGCTGATGAGGCAGGTATCCACACCCCTGTCCTGTACATAGGCAATCGTATCCCTGAGCAGCGCCAGGCTGTCAGAGATCTTCCTGCCTGGCACAGAGCAGGTCTGGTCAGGGTGAATCACCAATTCCAGAGCGGATTTGACCCGATTGGCGATGACCTTGGACAGAATCTTATAGTCCATATTCAACAGTGAAATGGGTCGCCAATTTCTAATTTCCTCCCTTTCCCCCTTGTGCTTGTAGATGAGGGTGATGATGCCTTTCCTCATGGATTCTGACATACTACCGGCCAGGAGCATACTCTCGTACACCCCTAGCAGGTCTGGGCCGATCAAGTCCCACAGAGCCGAATACAACTCCGCCGGCAAGCCGTCGCTTCCGGGAGTTTTACTCTTCTCGAAGGACTCAAGGGCCTTAGTCAGTTCGTCAGGAGTTAGCGGTTTGTCTAGGCTCTCCCGCGTACTGTGGTCTAAGACCTCCGTGATAGAGGACAGGAAGGACTGGGAGGCCGTGCTGTCCGTGGGCTTCACGTCATACAGTCCGGCATAAAAGGATTTGCTGATCCTCAGAATGTCGGACCGTGATGACTTTACTGAGCCGTCTTCTTCCTTCAGGCTGCTGATCACAGAGCGCTCTCTGTGTACCTTTTGGAAGAAGAAACGTGAGCACGTGTCATCCTGCTCCACGGAGCGGACTCTGGAACGGAAGATGATCTTGGAGGCCTCCGAGGCAAAGTGCGAGGCTTGCTGGCCCTTCACCTCTTGGAGCTCCTCCTTGACATCGACCCCCATCGACTGCAGCCGGAGCAGATTCTGCATCTTTTTCTGGAGTCGGGACATTTCCCTCTGTTCCTTTCTAGCTTTCTGGGTGCCTTTGAGGATGAAAAACCTCTTGATGCTTCCCTTGATCGCTTCCCACCAGTGTGTCAGGGACTCAAAGAGGGGTTTCACGGTTCTCCAACCTTTGTAATCCCTCTTGAGCTCCTCAATGTTCTCTGGGGTCAGCAGTTGCACATTTAGCTTCCATGTCCCCCTGCCCACCCTCAGGTCCTTCTCCAAGTGGCAGTCCGCCAGTAGGAGGCAGTGGTCAGAGAAGAACACCGGCTTGACCTCGGTGGATCTGACTGTGAATGCACGGGACACAAACAAGAAGTCTATCCTGGAACGAATGGACCCGTCTGGCCGTGACCAGGTGTATCTACGCTGCGCTCCGTCTGCAGGGTTGCTGAAGACGTCGTGCAGCTTGGCATCCTTAACTGTTTCCATCAGGGATCTGGACGTAGCGTCCAATCTGCTTCCGGCCCTGCCGGATCGTCCAGCCGCATCGATGATGCAGTTGAAGTCCCCGCCCAGAATGACCGGCCTGGAGGTCGCCAGCAGCAGTGGGAGCTGCTGAAAAACCTCCAGCCGCTCAGCCCCTTGTGCTGGGCCATACACGTTAATTAACCGGAGTGGAGCGTTCTTGTACATTACGTCTGCTACGAGGAGTCGCCCGCCCACCACCTCCTTGACCTCGGAGACGGTGAAGTTGCCTCCCCGCAGCAGAATACCCAGGCCGGAGGAACGAGAGTCGTTTCCGCCCGACCAGATCGATGGCCCGTGGGACCACCATCGTGACCATTGCCTGTAGGAGCTGAGGTGCGGTATCGCACACTCCTGCAGAAACAACAGGTCAGTTTTGACCTTGGCTAGGTAGTCCAAGGTCGCAACACATCGCGTAGTAGATTTAATGCTACGCACATTTATGGATACAATCTTTAAACCCATTTTAAAGCATTTATTCTCCTACCAAACCCACTGTCTCTGAGAGTCCCAGACCTTTAGTCTGCTCCTTCATACCCGTAGTGAGCTCAAATTCCTTCACTTTGGATGGGCTGAGGTAGATCTCCTTGGCCGTGTTCTGCTCTGGTGGCATCTGGAGGTTCACGTAGAGAGCGGGTTTTGAGATGACCTTTGCTGGAGAAGCTTCTCCAAAACTCACCCCCTCTGGGGTGTTGCTGTTCCCGGCTTCCTGGAGCTGGGGTGCGATGATTGCCTCACTGCTCCCAGATTCCAGGGGCTGTGGTGCACTGGCCTCCTCAGGTTGCAGGCAAAGTTGGGGTGCGCTGGTCTCCTTGTTGTCTCCAATTTTCTGGAGCTCGGGTGTCTCGTCCTCCAACGCCCTGGAGCTTTGCCGCCTCTTCTGTCGGTGCCGCCCTGGCACTTCATCATCCGAAGAGCTGCTGCCCTTGTCATCCGTGTCGGATGGGAGACGCCTCTTGCCGCTTCTCTGGGAAACGCCTTTGCTTCTTCTTCGCTCCCTCTTACTTTTCTTGTTCTTCACCGTCCGCCACTCCCCCTGCTGCTTTTCCACTGCTGCCTCCTCCTCCATTGATTCGCTGTCCTGAGGACTGGGAGGTTCAGGGGGTAGTGCTGCTGATTGGCTCTCTGTTGCCTCAATCTCTTTCTCCACCTTGTCTCTCTCTGTGTCCTCCTTTGTCCCGTTGAGCTCCCTGGGGGCCTTGGTGGTTGGAGTGACACGAAACATTTCTTCTGCTTCCCCCTGGTCGGCTTTGGCTGCCTGTGCGTAAGTACGGCAGCGTTTGGGGCAGGTCCTGTAGAGGTGACTTGCCTCGCCACACAGGTTGCAGCACTTGGCCTGTTTGCAGTCTTTTGTCTGGTGCCCTTCCTGTTTGCAGATCTTGCAGAGGGAGGCGCTGCAGTTGGCCGCCACATGACCAGCCTTGCCGCATGAGCGACAATGCTTGGGTTGCCCAGCGTAGACCAGGTAGCCCCGGTTTCCCCCGATAGCGAAACTGGAAGGAGGGTGGAAAATGGCTCCCTTACCATCGGTCTTTAGCGTGACCTTAAACAGGCGTTTGCCTGTCCAGATCCCCAAGTCGTCTCGAATCTCGGTGCCGCTCCCCACCTTATCGAAGTACCTGGTGAGGAAGGTGACCACGTCGGCGACAGGGACGAAGGGGTTGTACACATGCACCATCACCACACGTTCCCGTTGCAACGGCAGAGAAAAGTGCGGCTCCGCCGTCAGGATCTTCATCTCCGGCAGGTCTCTCTTCTCCTCGAACACCCTCAGGAGCCGGACGCAGTCTGCCACCCGCTTGAACGTCACGTCAAAATAACCACCTTTGCGGGAGTCGTGCAGGGTGAAGATCTCCGGAGCTTGGAAGCCGCACGCCTTCAACAGGATCCTCCTGGTGAAGAAGCCCCGATCCATAGGTGATCCTCCTTCGCTGTGGTTCACCGTGACTCGGACGGTGATAGGTAACCCACGGTATGGATTTGAATTGCGATTGGTTATCGCCCTTCCATCCCGACCTTGCCTTGGCAGGACCATGGTGTCGCCCCTGCAACACTTGATCTTAGCCAAAAGGCCGAGAAGCGAACACAGACACCATTACTCACCCAATGTCGCATGGTCAGGAGAAAGAGCAATGGCTGCTCCAGATCTTTTATACTCCCATATCTGCCATTCAAACACTCCACCCCTCCCAAACCTCCCCCATCCAACCAGCTTTCAGCTATCGACACCTGAGACACACCTACCCCCAGTTGTGGCACAAACCAACAGGGATCTCTGTGTGACTGCGGGGGTGGGGGGGCACCAGGGAAATGGTTTAACCCAGGGCAATTTCTCTCTCTCTCTGTCTGTCTGTCTGTCTGTCTCTCTCCCTTTCCCCCACCCCACCCTCCACACCAGCCTCATACCTCAGGAAGAATGGAGCTGAGAGAGATTGCAACTTGAAATTCAGCAGATAGCAGCTCTGGAACATTCCCTCCCACAACTCATTCCTACTGAAATAAACCAGGTCGAGTTTGCCCAGCACCCGCTGCTGTATTACATTCCATAAGAGTCAAACTTCATCACTGTCTTCCCATAGTGTGTGTTACTGACTACATTTCCAATTACACTTCATCTTTACCAGACCAGCCCTGTACCCATTGGACACCCTGAGTGCAGCTCTTTCTAGCTCAAACCTTATCGGTGCCAATGAGACTGCGACAGGTTTAATGTGTCAGGGCAGGGATCTGAGATCAGGGCTGGCAGGAGTTTACACACAGAGAACATTGAACACAAGGAGCTGGGGAGGGGAAAGAATTAAAGTGGAGCAGGTGTGAGATTAGATGGGGAAACAGGACAGGTAAAATCCTGCCATGTGTCTTCACCAAACTGCTCTGGACCCAGTGGCACTGGTTTCTGCCCAGCCTGATCCCCGAGGGCCCTGTTCTCTCTGAGCTGTACCCAGGCGCCCACACACACAGACACACAGACACACAGAGACACACACACACACACTCACACACACAGACACACAGTGACACACACACACACACACACACACACTCACACACACACACACACACACACACTCACACACACACACACACACACACACACTCACACACACACACACACAGACACACAGAGGCACACAGAGGCACACAGAGACACACACACACACACACACTCACACACACAGACACACAGAGGCACACACACACACATTCACACACACACACACACACACACACACACACAGACACACAGAGGCACACACACAGAGACACACACACACACACACACACTCACACACAGAGACACACACACACACACTCACACACAGAGACACACACACACACACAGACACACACACACACAGACACACAGAGACACACACACACACACACTCACACACAGAGACACACACACACACACAGACACACACACACACAGACACACAGAGACACACACACACACTCACACACACAGACACACACACACACACACACAGACACACATACACATACACTGAGAGAAATATCCACTCCTGTGCTGTACAGCAACAAGGCTGGAAACTGTGCAATTAGCTTTCCAAAGAATACACTTTATTCAGGAAATCTTTGAGGGTACATTACATGGCACCCATATTGACATAAAGTGCAATACAGTTCACTCTCTTACAATCCACTGTGTGTGGGGCACTCTGAGGGACTTCAATACAATTGCACATTGGACAGATTTACAATTCTCATTTTCATATCAAACATTCTCTGAAGCATGTGTGTTACAGAGACCAGACTGACAACACTGCACAGCTATATCCCAGATCTCCTGCAGGCTTTGCCATGGATTCAATGAGTAACAGCCCCACTCAGCTCCCAGCTTTGAAGAGAGTGACTTCTGAGTTTCATTTCTGCATTGATTCTCTCACCTCCCAATCTCCCACTCGAACCAAGCTGTGTGCTCACAGTTCAGGTCTGTGAGGGCCAATGTAGTTAAACACCTTCGCTCGATTCTCTCTGTGCCAACACTCATAGCACTAATCCTGATCCTCTGGGATCTCACTTTGCCTTTCAGATTAAACACGGAGCTGCAACACAACAGCTCATTCCAGGATGCATTGGAGTCCGGCAGCATTTAGAAGATATTTACACAGGACTCCAGACTTTCTTACAGTTGGGATCTTTCTCCATTCTGCCCACTCGGGGTGTTTGATAACAGAGTCTCTCCCGTGGATATCAAGCTGTGTTTCATTCCTGATTGGAAATGTTGAATCTGGCGATTTTGCACAATGGGATAAAGACGCTGACAGCAATAGGTTGTATTTCACTGACTTCATTCGCTGCAATATTACAAACTGAACCATTAGACAATAAGTGATTCCATTCATCAGACACTTACAGCATTTACAATATAAAGTTGGAGATCATTGGTAAAGTGTACAACAGGAGCAGTGGATTCCATAGGTATAGGTTAACACGTCACTTTCAATAGTAATCAGGTTAACAAGGGCAGGACACAAAGGAGACACTGGTGCAAATTTCCCCAGGTATAGGGTTAAAACACAGATATTATATCAATCTGCAATGCAGCTCTGGTTTCCCCCACTCACCTTTACTGACCCACCCCCTACTGGATGCTCTAAGAATTACACACACTCCTTTACTGACCTACCCTCTACTGGATGCTCTAAGAATTACACACACACCTTTACTGATCCACCCTCTACTGGATGCTCTAAGAATTACACACTCACCTTTACTGATCCACCCTCTACTGGATGCTATAAGAATTACACACACTCCTTTACTGATCATCCACCCTCTACTGGATGCTCTAAGAATTACACACACTCCTTTACTGACCCACCCTCTACTGGATGCTCTAAGAATTACACACACTCCTTTACTGACCCACCCTCTACTGGATGCTCTAAGAATTACACACACTCCTTTACTGACCCACCCTCTACTGGATGCTCTAAGAATTACACACACTCCTTTACTGACCCACCCCTTACTGGATGCTCTAAGAATTACACACACTCCTTTACTGATCCACCCTCTACTGGATGCTCTAAGAATTACACACACTCCTTTACTGACCCACCCCCTACTGGATGCTCTAAGAAATACACACTCACCTTTACTGATCCACCCCCTGCTGGATGCTCTAAGAATTACACACACACCTTTACTGATCCACCCTCTACTGGATGCTCTAAAAATTAGTGAAGACAAATAACAGTTTGAAACAAGCAGTTCGAAAATGAACCCGAAATAACACATTCAGTTCCTTTGGCATAGGGAGGGCTGAGGCGTAGTTGTCGTGGTTTGGTATCATCATAATCACTCCTTTGTTAAAATTAGTGATAGGGTATCTGAAATGTAATAGGCTCACACTGCAGTCTCTTCATTGACCGTTACCTCAGCACATATTTCATTCACAACACAGCCTGGCAAGGAAAGAGAATGAAAGGTTAGCAACAATGCTGGTGTGGCAAGTGATGCACTGCCATTGAGAATCGCCATGACATGGATGGGCTGTATAGCTACATTATACTGAAAGTTGTCTAGTTCGAAAAAGAAGCTAATTTCCATTTCACTCGCTTTGGACTCAGATATTTGTTTGAAGTTTTGCGGCGCCTGAGAGGAAGATAGTGGTTTCCCTTTTCCGTTTTAAATTGTCGGTGATGTGAGGTAGATGCAGCCATTGGTCGCTAGGTGAAATGAGATTCTGAGCTCCTTCCCTGGCTCAATCAGTTTGTGTCAGATGCACAAACTGTTTGTCTTCATCGACTGACTACAGGCAATGTCACTAATCACGTTCTAGGATTATTAACACATTTGTATGTGCGGGCTTTTCCTTTACAGCTCCTGTTTCCCAAAATGACAGGCCGTTCCCTTCTGGCGAAATTACCTACAGAAATGAACTTCAGATATAAATGCTGCTCTTTTTTTTATTCATTCAAGGGATGTCAGCTTCTATGGCTGGGCCAGCGTTTATATCCCATCCCTAGTTCCCTTGAGAAGGTGGGGTGAGCTGATTTCTTGATCCGCTGCAGTCCCTGTGTGTAGGTACGCCCACAGTGCTGTTAGGAAGGGAGTTCCAGGATTTTGTCCGTGTGGTGTAGGTACACACGTGGCGCTGTTAGGGAGGGAGTTCCAGGATTTTGTCCGTGTGGTGTAGGTACACCTACGGCACTGTTAGGGAGGGAGTTCCAGGATTTTGTCCGTGTGGTGTAGGTACACCCACGGCGCTGTTAGGGAGGGAGTTCCAGGATTTTGTCCGTGTGGTGTAGGTACATACACGGCGCTGTTAGGGAGGGAGTTCCAGGATTTTGTCTGTGTGGTGTAGGTACACACACGGCGCTGTTAGGAAGGGAGTTCCAGGATTTTGTCCGTGTGGTGTAGGTACACACACGGCGCTGTTAGGGAGGGAGTTCCAGGATTTTGTCCCTGTGGTGTAGGTACACCCACGGCGCTGTTAGGGAGGGAGTTCCAGGATTTTGTCCGTGTGGTGTAGGTACACCCACGGCGCTGTTAGGGAGGGAGTTCCAGGATTTTGTCCGTGTGGTGTAGGTACACCCATGGCGCTGTTAGGGAGGGAGTTCCAGGATTTTGTCCGTGTGGTGTAGGTACACACACGGCGCTGTTAGGGAGGGAGTTCCAGGATTTTGTCTGTGTGGTGTAGGTACACACACAGCACTGTTAGGAAGGGAGTTCCAGGATTTTGTCCGTGTGGTGTAGGTACACACACGGCGCTGTTAGGGAGGGAGTTCCAGGATTTTGTCCATGTGGTGTAGGTACACCCACAGTGCTGTTAGGGAGGGAGTTCCAGGATTTTGGCCCAGCGACAGTGAAGGAACGGCCGACATATTTCCAAGTCAGGGTGGTCAGTGACTTAGAGAGGAATTTCCAAGTGGTGCTGTTCCCATTTACCTGCAGCCCTTGTCCTTCTAGATGGTAGTGGTCATGGGTTTGGAAGGTGCTATCTCAGGAGCCTTGGTGAATTCCTGCAATGCATCTTGTAGATGGTACACACACTGCTGCTACTGTGCGTCGGTGGTGGAGGGAGTGAATGTTTGTGGATGGGGTGCCGATCAAGCGCGTCTGCTTTGCTCTGGATGGTGTCGAGCTTCTAGAGTGTTGTTGGAGCTGCACTCATCCAGGCAAGTGGGGAGTATTCCATCACAGTCCAGACTTGTGCCTTGTGCATGGTGGACAGGGTTTGGGGAGTCAGGAAGTGAGTTATTCGTCACTCGATTCCTAGCCTCTGACCTGCTCTTGTAGCCGCAGTGTTTATATGGCTGGTCCAGTTCAGTTTCTGGTCAATGGTAAACCCCAGAATGTTGAAAGTGGGGGGATTCAGTGGGTAATGCCATTGAACATCAAGGAGTGATGGTTGGATTCTCTCTTGTTGGAGATGGTCATTGCCTGGCACTTGTGTGGCGCGAATGTTACTTGCCACTCGTCAGCCCAAGCCTGGATTTTGTCTAGGTCTTGCTGCATTTGGACATGGACTGCTTCAGTATCTGAGGAGTCGGGGATGGCGCTGAACATCGTGCAAATATCAGCGAACATTTGACCTTTTGATGGAAGGAAGGTCATTGATGAAGCAGCTGAAGATGGTTGGGCCGAGGACACTAACCCTGAGGAACTCCTACAGTGATGTCCCGGAGCTGAGATGACTGACCTCCAACAACCACAACCGATTGGCACTGATGAAGTAGCTGATACCAAAGCAACGTTGTTACCGTTGGATCAGGCGAGCGAGATTTCTGTGTCAAACATGTCGTGATGTAGGATTGCAAAAAAAGAAAGGTCTGCAAAACTTGATCTTTGGTGAATCACAGGCAACATCTTCATCCTATCAATCACCATATTAATTATACTACAGACAATTATGCATTTACAACTCGTGGCCCTTCCGTGTTCAGTGAGACCTGCCGGGGTCTGGGCTGCTTAATCGTCCCCTTTGGTCACATGTTGGTGGGATGTCCGTAAATTTCCTTTTGAATTTAGTCTTTCCTCCTTGCAGTTTCCCTTTAAGGGTCAGCCTTTTAATTGGTCCCTGATTTCCTCAGATTGGGGTTAAATTGGTTTTGCCTCAAAAAAGTGTTAAAACCCATAGCCACGTTTGGTTAGATTATCTCCCTCGAACAGCTTATTCCGTATTAATGGGCCAATTCCGCCGGCAGGAATTGCTGTTCGAATGGGACTGAACTCCCCCCCACCCCCCACCCCGATTGGGAGTAAACCAATAGGCAAAGCGACGCAATAAGTGGGTCTGTGATGACAGCGTTTAAACGGGAGGAGTTTCTAACAGGATTTGTTTGCCTGCTCAGCACATATTCTGGGGAGAGGTAATGTGGACGGTTGTCTGGGAGATGAATATCTAACTGGCCCCTGTGCTTCTAGCATCCTGACAGCCGCCAGTCACATTGTCGACAGCATTTTGTTTTGAAATATATCTATTGATAACATGGTGGACGAAGTGAGATGGCTTCCTAACTCTCTATAGTCTAACACGAAATATTGTAGCGATTGAAAATGTCTCCAAACATACCATCAACATCCTTCTTTGACTTGCACTGGTTAAACTCGATTCCCAGGATAATCCCAATCCCAACGAGGACCAAGACGAGAAGGCCAAAACGGATTACAGATACATGGTCTATTACATTGTCACCTAGGAGGTTGTGAAAAGAGGAGATCATTAACGTGTTGTTCACACTCCACTCGAGCAAGACTAGTGAGACCTCTCCTCCTTGTCCCCCTCCTTCCCTCCCTATCTCTAGAACCTCCTCCAGTACCTACAATTCTCACCCTCCTGTTCAGATCCTCACTTCCCCCTCACTCCCTATCTCTGAAACCTGCTCCAGGGACTATAAAATAGCATCCTCTGTTTCAAATACCTCCACGACCCCTCATTCCCCTCCCTCCCTATCTCTCTATCATCCTCCAGCCCCTACAATTCTCATCCTCCTGTTCAAATCCCTCCCTCACCCGTTCCCTCCCTATCTCTGTAACCTCCTCCAGCCCCTACATTTCTCATCCTCCTGTTCAAATCCTCCCTCACCCGTTCCCTCCCTATCTCTGTAACCTCCTCCAGCCCCTACATTTCTCATCCTCCTGTTCAAATCCCTCCCTCACCCTCTCCCTCCCTATCTCTGTAACCTCCTCCAGCCCCTACAATTCTCATCCTCCTGTTCAAATCCCTCCCTCACCCCCTCCCTCCTTATCTCTCTATCATCCTCCAGCCCCTACAATTCTCATCCTCCTGTTCAAATCCCTCCCTCACCCATTCCCCCCCTATCTCTGTAACCTCCTCCAGCCCCTACAATTCCCATCCTCCTGTTCAAATCCCTCCCTCACCCACTCCCTCCCTATCTCTGTAACCTCCTCCAGCCCCTACATTTCTCATCCTCCTGTTCAAATCCCTCCCTCACCCTCTCCCTCCCTATCTCTGTAACCTCCTCCAGCCCCTACAATTCTCATCCTCCTGTTCAAATCCCTACCTCACCCCCTCCCTCCCTATCTCTCTATCATCCTCCAGCCCCTACAATTCTCATCCTCCTGTTCAAATCCCTCCCTCACCCATTCCCCCCCTATCTCTGTAACCTCCTCCAGCCCCTACAATTCCCATCCTCCTGTTCAAATCCCTCCCTCACCCGCTCCCTCCCTATCTCTGTAACCTCCTCCAGCCCCTATAATTCCCATCCTCCTGTTCAAATCCTCCCTCCCTACCTCCCTATTTCTGTAACCTCCTCCAGCCCCTACAATCCTCATCCTCCTGTTCAAATCCCTCCCTCACCCCCTCCCTCCCTATCTCTGTCACCTCCACCAGCCCCTACAATTCTCACCCTCCTGTTCAAATCCCTCCCTCACCCCCTCCCTCCCTATCTCTGTCACCTCCACCAGCCCCTACAATTCTCACGCTCCCAGACGTTTACTGAATTCAAATTTTACCACCGACCATGGTGGGGTTGGCACCCGGGCCGCTAGCGCCTGACTGGTCTCCGGAACGCTGGCCGAGTGACAGCGCCGCTATTCGACTGCTAAGGGCAGAGGGGCTTGAATGTCAACGCCTTCTCTAACTGGGGCAGCTCATTCGGCCCATCAAGTCTGCTGTCCCTCTGAAAGAGCGAGTCAATTCATCCATCCCACCCCACCACCACAACCGCCCACACTCCACCAATGCTCTTTACCCCAGCTGCAAGCAATCTTTGGCCCTCTTGAAGCATGTATCCAATTCCATGTCCTTCCTACCAAAATATGTCACTTCACACACTGCACTGCCTTGGAATTCACTTCCCACTTGCACCCCACCCCTCCCTCAGCCCCATTCCAGTAACACCTCTGGGTCATTTTGAACTCCCACAAATGTCCTTCAGACAGTCCTCCATGCTTCCCAGTTAACCAGCAACATTGATATTCGATGTTCATTAATTGTACGTTACCTCTCACGGTAACCTGTACCGGTTCACTGCGGGGTGAGGGGTACACTGTCTCCTTTACTATTCTCGCGTAGCCACAGGTGTAATTCGCTGTCCCAGTTGTACCCGTCCCATTGACAGTGTGGGAGGCAGACTGGACAAATCCACCCACGTCCACGGCCCACTCCCTCTCACCATCTCCGTAGAAGTAGAAGCGGCCACCAGATCGGAGGATTGACCCCATGCACTTCAGTCGCAAGGGGACCCCTCGGCCGACCACGCCGGAGGGTGGCTCCACAATAAGGTGGGGCACAGGGAGTGTATCTGAAATGGAACAGACTGAAACTTAATACCTTACAACACACTGAGGGAGTCCCCTGAGTTATGCACTGATGGAATGTGAGAAAAGTGGATTATTGTCTTTAGCGGATTATCGTGCTGAGTGCCTGGTAGTCCAATATCGTCAGCAGAGCCTGATCACCATTAAATGGATCCACACTCCCCCCGGTGCCAGTACTGAGGGAGTGCTGCACTGTCGGAGGGAGATGTATATACTCTAGGATTTGAGCTCCACAATCCAGGCCAACACTCCCCCCCCCGGCGCCAGTACTGAGGGAGTGCCGCACTGTCGGAGGGAGATGTATATACTCTAGGATTTGAGCTCCATAATCCAGGCTGACGCTCCCCCCCCGGGGACCAATCCTGAGGGAGTGCTGCACTGTCGGATGTGCTGTCTGTTGGGATGAAGCGAGAAGCACGAGCCCTCCCTTAGGAGCCTAAAATCCATGGCTCCGAACGTCAAGTGTACTCAATAAGTGGCCATCCACATCTCTCTGGGGCAGTGTATTCCAAGGATTCATGGCCCTCGGGGAGAATACATTTCTGGTGAGGTGAGGCTTAAATGGGCCGAAGCTTTATCCTGAGATTGCGGCCCCGCTATCCCTATCGCTCTCGTTCCGGACCCTTCCGCCGGGATGGAGGCGGGTGTGGGGGAGGTGGAGAACAGCCTCTCAGAATCGACACTGTCAAAACCCCCTCACAGCAGTGCCTACATTTCAATCAGATCCCCTCTCATCCTTCTGACTGTAAGAAGCCAAAGCCCCATCTCTACTACATCTCTCCTCTTAGCACAGCCTCCCATCCCAGGAAGCAGTGTAACGAACATTGATTGATCCCTGCCCTACAAAATGCATCCATCCTTAAAACAGCAGCCTCTGAGTTTGATTGGGTTGCAAGCGTCATACATATAATTACAGGATGTTAAGCAGGTTGGCCAAGGGTTTAATAATATGGTTTAGGACTTATGAGACTAGTCAGGTAACCCAGCTGCCATTGCCCCAGGCTGTGTTAGGTAAAGGGGTGAATGATGGGGGGAGTCTCTTTACCTTTTTGGGTGAACAGGGACAGCTCGGATACTGAAAGGTAGAGAATGGGCAGAATGCCAGGATGAAAAGCCACGGTCAGGTGATGGATCTCCCCTGAGGAGGCAACAAGTTATGGAGAGACCCATCTGCCATCAGGCCCAGAGTTTGGAAAACCCATTCCAGAGGGCACTTTGTGGGGCCTGGAGTGACCGGGGCTGGGATAAGGGAGTGGGGGAGGGGGATGGAGTGGGGGGTTGGGGGGGGTGGGGGGGGGTGGGGGGGCGTTGGGGGAACTGGGGGACCCATTCCTGAGACAAGCTGTTTATGTAATGGAGATAACAGCAGTAGGGAGTCGGGGTAACAGCTGTAGGGAGTCGGGTAACAGCTGTAGGGAGTCGGGGTAACAGCTGTAGGTAGTTGGGGTAACAGCTGTAGGGAGTCGGGATAACTGATGTAGGGAGTCGGGGTAACAGCTGTAGGGAGTCGGGGTAACAGCTGTAGGGAGTCGGGGTAACAGCTGTAGGGAGTTGGGGTAACAGCTGTAGGGAGTCGGGATAACTGATGTAGGGAGTCGGGGTAACAGCTGTAGGGAGTCGGGGTAACAGCTGTAGGGAGTCGGGGTAACAGCTGTAGGGAGTTGGGGTAACAGGTGTAGGGAGTCAGGGTAACAGCTGTAGGGAGTCAGGGTAACAGCTGTAGGGAGTTGGGGTAACAGCTGTAGGGAGTCGGGATAACTGATGTAGGGAGTCGGGGTAACAGCTGTAGGGAGTCGGGGTAACAGCTGTAGGGAGTCGGGGTAACAGCTGTAGGGAGTCGGGGTAACAGCTGTAGGGAGTCGGGGTAACAGCTGTAGGGAGTCGGGGTAACAGCTGTAGGGAGTCGGGGTAACAGCTGTAGGGAGTTGGGGTAACAGGTGTAGGGAGTCAGGGTAACAGCTGTAGGGAGTCATGGTAACAGCTGTAGGGAGTTGGGGTAACAGCTGTAGGGAGTCGGGATAACTGATGTAGGGAGTCGGGGTAACAGCTGTAGGGAGTCGGGGTAACAGCTGTAGGGAGTCGGGGTAACAGCTGTAGGGAGTCGGGGTAACAGCTGTAGGGAGTTGGGGTAACAGGTGTAGGGAGTCAGGGTAACAGCTGTAGGGAGTCAGGGTAACAGCTGTAGGGAGTTGGGGTAACAGCTGTAGGGAGTCGGGATAACTGATGTAGGGAGTCGGGGTAACAGCTGTAGGGAGTCGGGGTAACAGCTGTAGGGAGTCGGGGTAACAGCTGTAGGGAGTCGGGGTAACAGCTGTAGGGAGTCGGGGTAACAGCTGTAGGGAGTCGGGGTAACAGCTGTAGGGAGTCGGGGTAACAGCTGTAGGGAGTTGGGGTAACAGGTGTAGGGAGTCAGGGTAACAGCTGTAGGGAGTCATGGTAACAGCTGTAGGGAGTTGGGGTAACAGCTGTAGGGAGTCGGGATAACTGATGTAGGGAGTCGGGGTAACAGCTGTAGGGAGTCGGGGTAACAGCTGTAGGGAGTCGGGGTAACAGCTGTAGGGAGTCGGGGTAACAGCTGTAGGGAGTTGGGGTAACAGCTGTAGGGAGTCGGGGTAACAGCTGTAGGGAGTTGGGGTAACAGCTGTAGGGAGTCGGGGTAACAGCTGTAGGGAGTTGGGGTAACAGCTGTAGGGAGTCGGGGTAACAGCTGTAGGGAGTTGGGGTAACAGCTGTAGGGAGTCGGGGTAACAGGTGTAGGGAGTTGGGGTAACAGCTGTAGGGAGTCGGGGTAACAGCTGTAGGGAGTCGGGGTAACAGCTGTAGGGAGTCGGGATAACAGCTGTAGGGAGTCGGGTAACAGATGTAGGGAGTCGGGGTAACAGCTGTAGGGAGTTGGGGTAACAGCTGTAGGGAGTCGGGGTAACAGCTGTAGGGAGTCGGGTAACAGCTGTAGGGAGTCGGGTAACAGATGTAGGGAGTCGGGGTAACAGCTGTAGGGAGTTGGGGTAACAGCTGTATGGAGTCGGGATAACAGGTGTAGGGAGTCGGGGTAACAGCTGTAGGGAGTCGGGGTAACAGCTGTAGGGAGTCGGGTAACAGCTGTAGGGAGTCGGGGTAACAGCTGTAGGGAGTCGGGGTAACAGTTTTAAGGAGCCTCCAGACCCAAGGCGCTGTGTATGAAATGCGAACACACTGTCACATTTTGTTTGGAGAGTTGGGCCTTGAATGGTCTGTCACTAGAAAGTAAGGGTAGAGATACTGACGGGGAAGATGGTAACAGATCAATTCAGCTTGAATCACTCTGAAGCTATTACGGAATCAACCACCCCTATGTGGCCAGAATAGTGGGACATAGGTCCCTAAATAAAACGGGGCTCACCTTTCACAGTTAAATCCAAGGAGTCACTAGGCAGCGACACATATTCTTTCCCAGAGACCGATCTCTCGAAGGTACAGTTGTATTGTCCACTGTCCTTTGTGTCGGCCTCTGTGATGGTGAAGTTGACTGACCAATCGGAGCCTGAAACATTCTGTGTATCAATGGGCGTCTCGTGATGTGTTCGGTACAAGCGGGAGATGTGGCTTGGGTAGCTGGCGGAGCACTTAATCCGGACTCGCTCCCCCACTGTGACCACACCAGGGGCCGGCTCCATAGAGACTGTGGGCTTCGGAAGCTCATCTGTCATAAATAGATCACACGCGGGCGATTGAGGGCTGCTGTGGACATCGAAAACTGAGCAAGGGGGAGAACAGGACACCCTGGGGGTTGGGGCAGAGGAGCTCCAATGCTATGGTCCCTGGGCTCTGGGATACCGGCGCGGTAATGAGATCAGAGAACATGGGGTAGAAGAGGGGGATTAAAAAGGGGATAAAACCACGGATAAATGAATAAAAATGAAAATAAGTGGATAAAAAAATTAAAAAACGAACGTTGAAAAAAAGAGAATTAGAAAAAGCGGGTGAGGATGGAGGAGATGGTTTATGGTCTGAAGTAGTTGGAGCCAATGTTAAGCCCGGAAGGCTGTAAAGTGCCTAGTCGGAAGATGAGGTGCTGTTCCTCCAGTTTGCGTTGGTGCTTCACTGGAACAATGCAGCAGGCCAAGGATGGACATGTGGGCGTGAGGGCAGGATGGCGTGTTGAAATGGCAAGCGACCAGCAGGTCTGAGTCATGGAAGAGCCAGAGATGAGGAGGAAGGTGTTTTTTTTTCCATTCAGTTGGTTCCTGTGACCTGGAAGGCACTGGCTTAATGGACCCTGGTGAGTGAGGGAAAGATTCAATAGGAACTTTCAAAATAGGGAACCGGGCATATCTTTGAAAACTGATAAAAAAAACGGGCACTTGGGAAAGAGCAGCATGTGGGTGTGGTGGGCGGGATAGGGAATAATTGGAAACCTCTTTCAAGCAGCCTGTTTGGACTGAGTGAGCACTCCCTGTGTCACAAATGTGCATGATTCTCCGTGTGGCTTGATCAATAAGGGCCCCCTTACCTGTTACTGTGAAGTGCACCAGCTCGCTGAACCCTGAACGTGACCAGGTCTTGGTATCACTGAAGTACTTCCTATAATCGCATTTGTAGCTCTCGCGGCCTTTCCAGGTTGTGTCTTGACGGAGATGAATGACGGCGGTGTAGTTCTTCCCAAAGAAGGTCCCTTTCGTCAGTTCCTTGTTTCGGTAAAAATCGCCGTGGCAGTCGGTGAAGGGGAAGTGACAGGTGAGGGAAAATTCCTCTCCTGGCAGAATAACGCTCGATGGTGGATCCATCGACAGGATGGGCTTGGGCAAGTCAACTGAAGAGCAAACAATACGTCAGACATATAATCAGAACCACCAACAGCCCTTTATCACCCCCTTTAAATACATTGGCACAGAGAAACTAGGAACAGGAGGAGGCCATTCGGCCCTTCGAGCCTGCTCCGCCATTCAATGTGATCATGGCTGATCCTCCAACTCAACGCCACATTCCCGCTTTCTCTCCATGCCCCCTGACGGCCCTAAAATTTAAAATGTTATCAATTTATTTCTTGAATATACTCGGTGACCCGGCCTCCACAGAATTCTGTGGTACAGGATCCCACAGGTTGACCACCCTCTTGAATGAAGAAGTGTTTCCTCATCTCAGTCCTAAATGGTCTGCCCCGTATCCTGAGACTGTGGCCCCTGGTTCTAGACTATCCATTTAGGAGAAACATCCTCCCTGCATCCAGTCTGTCCAGCTCCTGTTAGAATGTTATAATTTTCAATCAGATCCCCTCTCATTCTTCTAAACTCTAGTGAATACAGGGCCTAGTCGAAACATAGGAGATTAAATACACAAGCAATTTCCCAAAGTCCCCTAAATCTGTTTCATAGTTAACCCAACTTTTAACACACCTGTTTTAGAAATCTGTTTTTATTAATTCGCTTTTTATCCACTTATTTCTATTTTTATGATTTATATTATTATTCATTTATTCATTGTGCTATCCCCTTTTTATCCACCACCCACCTTTGCAGCCAATGTTCTCTCTTTTTTTCCCCAACGCCATTCCCTCACCCACCCAACTCCCCACAAGGGCCACGTGATACTTGTTCTTTTCAGAGCGCTTACCCCTCTTCTGCTGTGATCACATTCTGCTTTCTTACCTTAACGCCACTATCAGCACCGCCTTTAATCCTTAACACTCCCATTAACGCTCCCTTTGTCCTTTTGTCCACGTCCCCTTTGTCAATCCCCCCACCTATCACTGGGCTTCTATTCAGCTTCACCTGCCCCACCCCCTCTTTAATAATATAAATCGCAACTCATTTCCTCTTCTCTTCAGCTCTGAAGAAGAGTCATCTGTACTCGAAACATTAACTCTGTTCCTCTCTCTCCACGGATGCTGTCAGACCTGCTGAGTTTTTTCCAGCATTTTCTGTTCTTTTTCTCTCTGGCAAAACCAGAAAATGCTGGAAAAGCTCATCAGGTCTGACAGCATCCGTGGAGAGAGAAACAGAGTTAATGTTTCGAGTACATATGACTCTTCTTCAGTATATATATATAACAGTAATATAGCAGCATCCGTTATAGTTGGATCTATCACGGATTATCAGTGAGCATTAATGATTTGACTAGAATCTATGTTCTCTCCAAGCCTGAGTCTGTACTTCACAAGTGACAGCAATTCCTCTCATTCTGCGGCGCAGGTAAGCACTGGGACGAACACTTCAGGGTATCTGTGACACTCACCACTCCCAACTCCGAGCGATGCCACTGCAAGACAACAAATCAGTGAAGGCACCATCAGCTCGAGCACTGTATTCAAAACTCGCTACACAAGGATTTCGATTGAATCAGAGTGCACACAGATTGAAATAATTCGCCAAAGGAGCAGAGAGTCATAGAGTGATACAGCACAGCAACAGGCCCTTCGGCCCATCCTGTCCGGGCTGACCATCAACCACCTATCTATTCTAATCCTGTTTTCCAGCACTTAGTCCGTAGCCCTGTGTGCTAAGGGGCAGCTGAGGGGGTGGGGGTATTCGGGGGATGGGGAAAGGGGAAGTCCTTCTTGCACAATAACTTGTTGCGGGCTGTAAGCGGCTGCCTGAATGAACGTTGGAAGCAAGTTCAACAGTGACTTTCTAAAGGGTTTGTGGATAATTATTAAACGTTAAATGTGAGGGGGACATGGGAATTGAGATTAATGACATTAGTCTTGCCCCACACGGACTGCAGCGGTTCAAGAAGGCAGCTCACCCACCACCTTCTCAAGGGGCAATCAGGAATGGGCCATATATGCTGGGCCCGGCCAGCGAGGTCCACACCCCTCGAATGAAGGTTTAAAAAAACGTGCCAGTCCATGCCCAAGGGGCAACAATGGCCTCCCAACTGCGTTGCATCAGCCTCTGATCTTCTGATCTTTGAGTGCCTCTGCTCGGTCCCCTCGTAGTGAAATTGTGCGGATTGACCCTGGAAGGAACACGATTGTTCGCTGAATAGGAACGGGGGGGGTACAGAAGGCCGAGGGCTTGTGCCCCACTGTGACGCAATCCAGGCCAGCGCCACCAGTGCAGTACCAGGGCTGCTCTGCAGGCTGCGCTGTCTCTCAGAATAAACATTAAACATTGGCGATGGAACCTGGTGAGGGGAACTGGTGAGGGGGACCTGGTGACGAGACCTGGTGAGGGAACCTGGTGAGGGGGACCTGTTGAGGGGACCTGGTGAGGGAACCTGGTGAGGGAACCTGGTGAAGGGATCCTGGTGAGGGGACCTGGTGAGGGGACCCTGGTGAGGGGATCCCAGTGAGGGAACCTGGTGAGGGGACCCTGGTGAGGGGATCCCAGTGAGGGAACCTGGTGAGGGGACCCTGGTGAGGGGATCCCGGTGAGGGGATCCTGGTGAGGGGATCTGGTGAGGGAACCTGGTGAGGGGATCCTGGTGAGGGGATCCCGGTGGGGGGGACCCTGGTGAGGGGATCCCGGTGAGGGAACCTGGTGAGGGGACATGGTGAGGGGACCCTGGTGAGGGGATCCCGGTGAGGGGACCCTGGTGAGGGGACCCTGGTGAGGGAACCTGGTGAGGGGATCCTGGTGAGGGGATCCCGGTGGGGGGGACCCTGGTGAGGGGACCCTGGTGAGGGGATCCCGGTGAGGGAACCTGGTGAGGGGACATGGTGAGGGGACCCTGGTGAGGGGATCCCGGTGAGGGGACCCTGGTGAGGGGACATGGTGAGGGGACCCTGGTGAGGGGATCCCAGTGAGGGGACCCTGGTGAGGGGACCCCGGTGAGGGGATCCTGGCGAGGGGATCCTGGTGAGGGAACCTGGTGAGGGGATCCTGGTGTGGGGATACCGGTGAGGGGACCCTGGTGAGGGGATCCTGGTGAGGGGATCCCAGTGAGGGGACCCTGGTGAGGGGATCCTGGTGTGGGGATACCGGTGAGGGGACCCTGGTGAGGGGATCCTGGTGAGGGGATCCCAGTGAGGGGACCCTGGTGAAGGGATCCCTGTGGAAGGGCTTGATTGTTTGGACTTCTTTTTTCCCCCAGAGAGCAGTAGAGGCCGCGTTAATGAATCTGTTTCACATTGAGTTGAACGGATTGACGATGGTGTCAGTGGGAATGAGGTCATAGATTTAGGACATTCAGGCTGAAGCCACCATCAGGGCAGGTAGAACAATTTTAGATGTCCTTTTCCTGTTGCTACTTCTTAACTCTTATGATCTTATTTGGAGGATAAGTGTCAGCTCTTGCTCGTTACACATAACCACGTGTGTCATGTTGTAATCTTATGGTAGCTTCTGATTCAACATTGACAGACTGACTGAAAAATTGCGACAGTGAAATTCAACAGCGTAATCAGCGTTTCCCAATGATCAGCCCAGGCCATTGCTTAACCAGTGCCTGGCCAGTTGTCCTGACAGAGATAGGGAGGGAGGGGGTGAGGGAGGGATTTGAACAGGAGGATGAGAATTGTAGGGGCTGGAGGAGGTTACAGAGATAGGGAGGGAGGGGGTGAGGGAGGGATTTGAACAGGAGGATGAGAATTGTAGGGGCTGGAGGAGGTTACAGAGATAGGGAGGGAGGGGGTGAGGGAGGGATTTGAACAGGAGGATGAGAATTGTAGGGGCTGGAAGAGGTTCCAGTGCTAAGGAGGGTGGGGATGATGGACCATGGAGGGAATCGAACAGGAGGATGAGCATTGTAGGGGCTGGAGGGGGTTACAGAGA
Organism: Cetorhinus maximus; assembly: GCF_964194155.1. Classification (NCBI taxonomy): domain Eukaryota; kingdom Metazoa; phylum Chordata; class Chondrichthyes; order Lamniformes; family Cetorhinidae; genus Cetorhinus; species Cetorhinus maximus. The sequence continues at coordinate 5,317,851 of NC_135916.1, forward strand.
GAGGGAGGGAGGGCATGAGGGGCATTGAGGCATTTGAATAGGAGGATGGGAATTGTCTGGGCTGGAGGAGGTTACAGAGATAGGGAGGGAGGGGGTGAGGGAGGGATTTCAACAGGAGGATTAGAATTATAGGGGCTGGAGGAGGTTTCAGAGATATGGAGGGAGGGGGGCGAGGGTCCATGGAGGGATTTAAACAGAAGGATGAGAATTGTAGGAGCTGGAGGGGGTTACAGACATGGGGAGGGAGGGGGTGAGGGAGGGATTTGAACAGGAAGATGAGAAATGTAGAGGTTGGAGGAGGTTACAGAGATGGGGAGGGAGGGAGCAAGTGGCAATGGAGGGATTTGAACAGGAGGATGAGAATTGTAGAGGCTGGAGGAAGTTACAGAGGTAGGGAGGGAGGGGGTGAGGGAGGTATTTGAACAGGAGGATGAGAATTGTAGGGGTTGGAGGAGGTTACAGAGATAGGGAGGGAGGGGGTGAGGGAGGGATTTGAACAAGAGGATGAGAATTGTAGGGGTTGGAGGAGGTTACAGAGATAGGGAGGGAGGGAGGGGGTGAGGGAGGGATTTGGACAGTAGGATGAGAATTGTAGGGGCTGGAGGAGGTTACAGAGATAGGGAGGGAGGGGGTGAGGGAGGGATTTGAACAGGAGGATGAGAATTGTAGGGGCTGGAGGAGGTTACAGAGATAGGGAGGGAGGGGGTGAGGGAGGGACTTGAACAGGAGGATGAGAATTGTAGGAGCTGGAGGAGGTTACCGAGATAGGGAGGGAGGGGGTGAGGGAGGGGTTTGAACAGGAGGATGAGAATTTGAGAATCCAGATGTTGCCAGTGTGGGTCAGTGAACACCGGGAGGTGGTGAGGGTGAGGTGTCCAGGAACAAGTTAGGAAAGGGGTGGGTGGCAGGGAATTGAAGGAGCTGAAAGTTAAAGAGGGCGAGTTGAGCCCAAAGATGAAGTTTAAAATCGAGGCTGAGGGCCAGAGCCTCAGAAATTGGAGTGAGCTGGAGAGCTGGAATTATAAGCAAAGAATTGAGCAGGGGAGACTTGAATTACAATTCAACAGCTTTAGCATCCCAGATCACTTCAAAAAGGTTAAATAAATAATAAAGCATAATTGGATTTGCAGCATTTAAAAATATATAATGTTATCATTGAGTTTGAACTTCCCCATTTCAACCTTTCTTCATCAAGATCTTAAAGTGAAGTAAACACATAACTTCCCTGCCCCTGCTGTTGTGTGAACTAAATGCTCAAACGAAGAGAGACTTACTGATCAGCAGCAGGCTGGAGGTAGCTGCCATCTGGAGAATGGTGTTCAGACCATACACAGGCATTGGGAAGCAATCTGCTGCTGCCTCTTTCTCTGGCTCAGCCCCGGGACTAATGCTGAGATGGCTCAGGTGTTGTGATATCAGATAAAGTGGCCTGGATGTGACATGATGAAGCAAGTGATATGTTAATCAAAGAGGGTGGAAAGCAAACTGACGAATGGTGTTACTAAGCTCCGCAGAGCAGGGAAGTGCCCGGGGATGTGGTTCTGTGATGGGGAAGCGCTGTCACATGCTGGGAGGTACCAAGCTGCCCTCACCAGCCCTTCATCTGGACCTCCCCTAGGCTTGTAAACCACTTGCTCCCATCTCCAACCACCGCCCTCCTCTTGGTGAAAGGGACCGAGTGGGGAGCTGCAGCTACACCGGGTATCCCCTTCTGTTCAGCATCTCTGTGGGATGAAGAGGTGAGCAGCAGAGGGCTGAATGGCACCTGTATTGGCATGTCGAATTGGCATCCCTCTGGAGCAACACCCAAGAGCGGATCTCCAGGCACCTTGGTTCCCTGGGGAATGTCCCTGTAACTGAACAGACACTGAGGTGATGAACCGTTTACAGATAATTGGAGGAGGGTCTCTATGTTGCCGATATAAGAATGTGGGGTGGCGAGGGGGGGTGGAATTTGAGCAGGAGGATGAGAATTGTAGGGGCTGGAGGAGGTAACAGGGACAGGGAAGGAGGAGTTGAGGGGCCATGGAGGGATTTGAACAGAAGGATGAGCATTGTAGGGGCTGGAGGAGGTTACAGGGACAGGGAGGGAGGGGGTGAGGGGCCATGGAGGGATTTGAACAGGAGGATGAGAATTGTAGGGGCTGGAAGACGTTCCAGTGCTAAGGAGGGTGGGGATGATGGACCATGGAGGGAATCGAACAGGAGGATGAGCATTGTAGGGGCTGGAGGGGGTTACAGAGAGAGGGAGGGAGGGCATGAGGGGCATTGAGGCATTTGAATAGGAGGATGGGAATTGTCTGGGCTGGAGGAGGTTACAGAGATAGGGAGGGAGGGGGTGAGGGAGGGATTTCAACAGGAGGATTAGAATTATAGGGGCTGGAGGAGGTTTCAGAGATATGGAGGGAGGGGGGCGAGGGTCCATGGAGGGATTTAAACAGAAGGATGAGAATTGTAGGAGCTGGAGGGGGTTACAGACATGGGGAGGGAGGGGGTGAGGGAGGGATTTGAACAGGAAGATGAGAAATGTAGAGGTTGGAGGAGGTTACAGAGATGGGGAGGGAGGGAGCAAGTGGCAATGGAGGGATTTGAACAGGAGGATGAGAATTGTAGAGGCTGGAGGAAGTTACAGAGGTAGGGAGGGAGGGGGTGAGGGAGGTATTTGGACAGGAGGATGAGAATTGTAGGGGCTGGAGGAGGTTACAGAGATAGGGAGGGAGGGGGTGAGGGAGGGATTTGAACAGGAGGATGAGAATTGTAGGGGCTGGAGGAGGTTACAGAGATAGGGAGGGAGGGGGTGAGGGAGGGACTTGAACAGGAGGATGAGAATTGTAGGAGCTGGAGGAGGTTACCGAGATAGGGAGGGAGGGGGTGAGGGAGGGGTTTGAACAGGAGGATGAGAATTTGAGAATCCAGATGTTGCCAGTGTGGGTCAGTGAACACCGGGAGGTGGTGAGGGTGAGGTGTCCAGGAACAAGTTAGGAAAGGGGTGGGTGGCAGGGAATTGAAGGAGCTGAAAGTTAAAGAGGGCGAGTTGAGCCCAAAGATGAAGTTTAAAATCGAGGCTGAGGGCCAGAGCCTCAGAAATTGGAGTGAGCTGGAGAGCTGGAGTTATAAGCAAAGAATTGAGCAGGGGAGACTTGAATTACAATTCAACAGCTTTAGCATCCCAGATCACTTCAAAAAGGTTAAATAAATAATAAAGCATAATTGGATTTGCAGCATTTAAAAATATATAATGTTATCATTGAGTTTGAACTTCCCCATTTCAACCTTTCTTCATCAAGATCTTAAAGTGAAGTAAACACATAACTTCCCTGCCCCTGCTGTTGTGTGAACTAAATGCTCAAACGAAGAGAGACTTACTGATCAGCAGCAGGCTGGAGGTAGCTGCCATCTGGAGAATGGTGTTCAGACCATACACAGGCATTGGGAAGCAATCTGCTGCTGCCTCTTTCTCTGGCTCAGCCCCGGGACTAATGCTGAGATGGCTCAGGTGTTGTGATATCAGATAAAGTGGCCTGGATGTGACATGATGAAGCAAGTGATATGTTAATCAAAGAGGGTGGAAAGCAAACTGACGAATGGTGTTACTAAGCTCCGCAGAGCAGGGAAGTGCCCGGGGATGTGGTTCTGTGATGGGGAAGCGCAGTCACATGCTGGGAGGTACCAAGCTGCCCTCACCAGCCCTTCATCTGGACCTCCCCTAGGCTTGTAAACCACTTGCTCCCATCTCCAACCACCGCCCTCCTCTTGGTGAAAGGGACCGAGTGGGGAGCTGCAGCTACACCGGGTATCCCCTTCTGTTCAGCATCTCTGTGGGATGAAGAGGTGAGCAGCAGAGGGCTGAATGGCACCTGTATTGGCATGTCGAATTGGCATCCCTCTGGAGCAACACCCAAGAGCGGATCTCCAGGCACCTTGGTTCCCTGGGGAATGTCCCTGTAACTGAACAGACACTGAGGTGATGAACCGTTTACAGATAATTGGAGGAGGGTCTCTATGTTGCCGATATAAGAATGTGGGGGGGCGAGGGGGGGTGGAATTTGAGCAGGAGGATGAGAATTGTAGGGGCTGGAGGAGGTAACAGGGACAGGGAAGGAGGAGTTGAGGGGCCATGGAGGGATTTGAACAGAAGGATGAGCATTGTAGGGGCTGGAGGGGGTTACAGAGATAGGGAGGGAGGGGGTGAGGGAGGGATTTGAACAGGACGATGAGAATTGTAGGGGCTGGAGGAGGTTTCAGAGATATGGAGGGAGGGGGGCGAGGGTCCATGGAGGGATTTAAACAGAAGGATGAGAATTGTAGGAGCTGGAGGGGGTTACAGACATGGGGAGGGAGGGGGTGAAGGAGGGATTTGAACAGGAAGATGAGAAATGTAGAGGTTGGAGGAGGTTACAGAGATAGGGAGGGAGGGAGCAAGTGGCAATGGATGGATTTGAACAGGAGGATGAGAATTGTAGAGGCTGGAGGAGGTTACAGAGATAGGGAGGGAGGGGGTGAGAGAGGGATTTGGACAGTAGGATGAGAATTGTCGGGGCTGGAGGAGGTTACAGAGATAGGGAGGGAGGGGGCGAGGGAGGGATTTGAACAGGAGGATGAGAATTGTAGGCATTGGAGGAGTTGAGATAGGGAGGGAGGGGGTGAGGGACCAATTTCAACAGGAGGATGGGAATTGAAGGGGCCATGGAGGGATATGAAGAGGAGGATGGGATTTCTACGAGGTGGAGGAGTTTACACAGATTCGGAGGGGGTTACGGGCCAGGCCTAGAATTGAACAGCAGGGTGAGAAGCACTGGAACTAGCTCAGGGGAGATGTATTTGAGGTTTTGGGGATTAAGATGTGATTGATACAGTAAAGAGTACATATAAAGTTGATTCTCGGGGCTGTGCCACCAGTGAGGTGTGAAGAGTGACTTCAATTAATTCGCAACATTATCAGAAAAGAGATGCAATCAATGATCTACTCAGTGGGCAGTTTGACCTCAAACACATCTCCTCTTAGCCAGTTCCAACGTCTCTTACCCTACTGTTCGAGTCTATGCATGGCCCCTAACCCCCTCCCAAAACAGCAGGTCACATAATTACCATGTTGCTCCATGTTGTCCGTTCACACAATGCTACCCTTGTTCTGCTTTGTTCACATTCTGCTTTCTTAACCTTTACGTCAGTATGAACAGCTTTTTCGTTAGCCCTTTCCACTATCACTTACACTCCCTTTGCCCTTTTGTTCATGACCCCTTTGTCAAGCAAGTAACTAAGAAGGCAAATGGAATTTTGGCCTGTATTGCTAGGGAGTTGAAGTTTAAAGATAGGGAAGCCTTGTTGCAACTGGACAGGGGTGTTGGTGAGGCCGCATCTGGAGTTCTGTGTCCAGTTCCTGTCCCAGTATTTAAGAAAGGGTATACCGCCATTGGAGGCTGTTCAAAAGAGATTCACTAGGGCTTGATTCCTGGGATGAAGGGGTTGTCTTATCAAGAACGTCTCCACAGGTTAGGCCTTTATTCATTAGAGTTTTGAAGGATGAGGGGTGATATTTTCGAAACGTCCAAGATTCTGAGGGCAGAATGGTGAGAAGGTGGTTCCACTAGTGGGGGGCAATCTCGAACTCGGGGACATGGTTACAGAACAAGGGGACACTCGTTTAAAACTGAGATGCGAAGGAATTTCTTCTCTCAGGGCGTAGTGAATGTCTGGAATCGCCTACCCCAGAGAGTAGTGGAGGCTAGATCACTGAAAATATTTAAAGAGGGGCTAGATAGGTTTTTGAAATATCGGGGAGTTGATGGCTATGAGGAGCTGGGATGGAAGGGGAGTTTGGCGCAGATCAGATGTGAACTCATTGAATGGCTGGGCAGGCCTGAGGGGCTGAATGGCCTCCTCCTGCTCCTATTTCTTATGTTCTCCTTTGTCCGTACCTAGCGCTGACCTTCCATCCAGCTTCACCTGCCCCCCCTCACCCTCTTTAACAGTATAAATTCATCACTTCTCTTCAGCCCTGAAGAAGATCTTGATGGACTCGAACCGTTAACTCTGTTTCTCTCTCCGCGGAGGCTGCTAAAACTGCTGAGGTTCTTTCTCCAGCATTTTCTGTTTCTTTGTCTCAGTTTCTCAGCGTCCGCAGTGTTTTGCTTGTGTCACCAGGTAGACTGTTTCAGTGGCTGCTGGCATTCCCCGGTTCATAGTCCAAATGGAATCGGTCTACTCGAAAGGTTATTTCACACTGACATGTGACGGCCTGGGTTAGGAACTGCTTCATGATAATTCACGGGAGGGGGGGGGACTTCTCGGTGGAAGAGGGGATGAGGCAATGCGGAACAGGGCAAACTCATGGGATCACCATGTGTACCTGCCAGTGTGGAAGATAAAGACTGACCAGGACAAGTCAGATCCAAAAGCCTAGCAAGGTGCTGGTATTTCCACTTCCCTGGGTGGCCTGTCTGTCAAGAGGCAATGAAAAAACGGAACAGGAGGCTTCAGAATGTCAACTAGTTGTTTGGATATGGGGATGTGAAGCCAGACAGAACTGCAGAGGGAGAAAATGTGAGAGGTTTCTTTAAATAAACAGGAAGTGGCATGAACGTCTGAAAGGGGAAAAGGCCACAGGTCATTTAGAAATGAGGAAGTAGGAGACAGACAGAGAGAGAGAGAGATGAAGGGAGAGAGAGATAGGCAGAGAGAGAGAGATGGGGAAGGGTTGTGAGAAAGGAGTAGAGAGACAGAGAGAGAGACAAACAAAGAGAGAGAAAGAGATGGAGAGGGGTTGTGAGAGAGGGGGAGAGAGACAGGCAGACAGAGAGGGAGAGAAAGACAGAGACAGAACAATAGGCAAAAGCACTCACACACACACTCACATGAACACACACACACTCTCACAAACACACACACACACACACTTACACACACACATTCACACACACACACTGACGTGAACACACACACACGCACACACACTCACACTAACACTAACACACACACGCACACACACAAACAGAAACTGACAGAGAGTAAAATGGAGAAAGAGGGTGAAATATTGAGACAGAGAGAAAGAGAGAGCGGGAGAGAGACAGAGACAGAGACAGAAGCAGAGATGAGTGACAGACATAGAGTAATAGATGAACACAGAAACACACACACACACAGAGACGAAAATGACAGAGAGAAAAGGAGAAGAAAGAGGAATTAGGCCAAAGAGTGAGAGAGAGATGTTTCAAAGAACACCATTGACCAGTTGGATGAGGAATCGAAGTACATGGGACTAAGGTAAGATCTCGTTCATCAAAAGAACACTTAAGCGAGGATCTGACTGCAGGAAGGGTGAAGGAAATCGACCCAGGCTCCAATATCCTCCCTTGTCCTCACTTATCACCCCACCAGCCTCCGCATTCAAAGGATCATCCTCCGCCATTTCCGCCAACTCCAGCATGATGCCACCACCAAACACATCTTCCCTTCACCACCCCCCCCTCCGGCGGCATTCCGCAGGGATCATTCCCTCCGGGACACCTTGGTCCACTCCTCCATCACCCCCTACACCTCAACCCCCTCCCATGGCACCTTCCCATGCAACCGCAGAAGGTGCAACACCTGCTCCTTTACTTCCTTTCTCCTCACCGTCCAAGGGTCCAAACACTCCTTTCAAGTGAAGCAGCATTTCACTTGCACTTCCCTCAATTTAGTCTACTGCATTCGCTGCTCCCAATGCGGTTTCCTCTACATTGGAGAGACCAAACGTAGACTAGGTGACCGCTTTGCAGAACACCTTCGGTCTGTCCACAAGCATGACCCGGACCTCCCTGTCGCTTGCCATTTCAACACTCCCACCCTGCTCTCATGCCCACATGTCTGTCCTTGGCTTGCTGCATTGTTCCAGTGAAGCTCAACGCAAACTGGAGGAACAGCACCTCATCTTCCGACTAGGCACTTTACAGCCTTCCGGGCTGAATATTGAGTTCAACGATTTTAGATCATGAACTCTCTCCTCCATCCCCACCCCCTTTCCGATTTTCCCCCTCCTTTTTGTTATTTCCAATAATTTATATAGATTTTTCTTTTCCCACCTATTTCCATTATTTTTAAATGTATTTCCACCCATTGTTTCATCTCTAGCTTTTAGCCTATTTCGATCCCTTCCCCCCACCCCACCCCCACTAGGGCTATCTGTACCTTGCTTGTCCTGCTTTCTACCCTTAATTAGCACATTCCTTAGATAATATCACCACCTTCAACACCTCTTTGTCCTTTTGTCTGTGACATCTTGTGGTTATCTCTACCTATCACTGGCCCCCTATCCAGCTCTACCCTCCCCCCACTTAAACCAGCTGATATTTCACCTCTCTTCTATTTTTACTTAGTTCTGTTGAAGGGTCATTCGGACTCGAAACGTTAACTGTGCTCCTCTCCGCAGATGCTGCCAAACTTGCTGAGTTTTTCCAGGTGTTTTTGTTTTTGTTTTGGATTTCCAGCATCCGCAGTTTTTTGCTTTTATCCAATATCCTCAGAGCGTGTTCACAGGGCCAAATGAGCTCTCAGCATCTATCATTCCGCTCCAGACAGATCGACAGTGATGAGTTTCATTCACAGGCCACTTCTGAGCCTCCTCACTATCTCCTTCATCTAGCTCCATCTGCATATCCTGATATTCATTTCTCCCTTGACATTCAATGGGTATTACCATCACTGAATCCCCCACTAGCAACATCCTGGGGGTTACCATTGACTAGAAACTGAACTGGGACCAGCCACATAAATACTGTGGCTACAAGAGCAGGTCAGAGGCTGGGAATCCTGCGGAGAGTAACTCACCTCCTGACTCCCCAAAGCCTGTCCACCATCTACAAGGCACAAGTCAGGAGTGTGATGGAATACTCTCCACTTGCCTGGATGAGTTGCAGCTCCCCCAACTCTCAAGAAGCTCGACACCGTCCAGGACAAAGCAGCCCCGCTTGATCGGCACCCCATCCACAAACATTCACTCCCTCCACCACCGACGCACAGTGGCAGCAGTGTGTGTACCATCTGCAAGATGCACTGCAGCAACTCGCCAAGGCTCCTTCGACAGCACCTTCCAAACCCACGATTGCTACCATCTAGAAGGATAAGGGCAGCAGACACATGGGAGCACCAGCACCTGGACATTTCCCTGCAAGCCACACACCATCCTAACTTGGAAAAGCATCGGCCGTTCCTTCACTGTTGCTGGGTCAAAATCCTGGAACTCCCTCCCTAACAGCACCATGGGTGTACCTACACCACACGGACAAAATCCTGGAACTCCCTCCCTAACAGCGCCGTGGGTGTACCTACACCACACGGACAAAATCCTGGAACACCCTTTCTAACAGCACCGTGGGTTTACCTACACCACACGGATTAAAATCCTGGAACTCCCTCCCTAACAGCGCCGTGGGTGTACCTACACCGCATGGACAAAATCCTGGAACACCCTCTCTAACAGCGCCGTGGGTTTACCTACACCACACGGATTAAAATCCTGGAACTCCATCCCTAACAGCGTCGTGGGTGTACCTACACCACACAGACAACATCCTGGAACTCCATCCCTAACAGTGCCGTGGGTGTACCCACACTGCACGGACAAAATCCTGGGACTCCCTCCCTAACAGCCCCGTGGGTGTACCTACACCACAGGGACAAAATCCTGGAACTCCCTCCCTAACAGCGCCGTGGGTGTAACTACACCACATGGACTGCAGCGGCTCAAGAAGGCGGCTCACCACCACCTTCTCAGGGGGCAATTAGGGATGGGCAATGAACACGGGCCTAGCCAGCGATGCCCACATCACGTGAATGAATTTTTAAAAATGTGTTTATCTGTCTTCCCTTTCAATACATTGAATCCATTCAACTCAACCACTACCTGTGGCAGTGAGTTCCATATTCTCCCCACTCTCTGGTTCATCATGAATTCCCCGGCTGGATTTATTAGTGACTGACACATGTTCATGACCCGGGTATTACCTACAAGTGGAAACACTTTCTTCCCTAAGGCCTTATCAAATGCTTTATTAATCTAAGGCCTCTATCAGGTGAGCCCTCTGCCTTCCCCTTCTAGAGAGAAGAGCCCCAGTCTGTTAAATCTCTCCTGATAGTTCCACATTGGAATGCCTCTCAGTGGCTGGGACCGAGTGAAAGCTGACTGATGTTGGAGAACAGGAGAATCTGGGGCTTCAGGATGACAGCAATCTAATGTCAACACCTCAAAATGGATCAATCTAACTAAAAAGTAACAGTTGACTTACAGGGTGGGATGTCCGGGGTAGAAATGTTGACGTATAATGGAACAGATGATACCATCTTTAACAATGGCATGGGTGGGGAACTTTGAACATTTTTAGCCTTCATACTGTAGAAATATTCTTGACACAACAGAGGGAGGGAGGGAGCGAGACAGAGAGAGAGAGAGCAAGACAGAGAGCGCAATGAGAAAGAGAGAGAGAGAGAGAGATGAGAAAGAGAGAAAAAGAGAGAGAAAGAGAGGGAGGCAGAGAGAGAGAGAGCAAGACAGAGAGACAGGGAGCGAGAAAGAGAGAGAGATGAGAGAGAGGAGAAGGAGAGAGTAAGATAAGATAGAGAGAGAGAGGGACAAAGAGAGATAGGGAGATGAGAAAGAGAGAGAGAGATGAGAAAGAGAGAGAGGGGCAAAGAGAGTGAGATGAGACAGAGAGAGAAAGAAATAGACAGAGAGAGTTAAGAAAGAGAGAGAGAGACACATGGGGCGAGACAGGCTGACAGAGAGTTGCAGAGGTAGAAAGACAGAGAACTGTGGAAATATTCTTGAGACAACAGAGGGAGAGAGGGTGAGACAGGGAGAGAGAGAGAGAGAGAGAGAGAGCGAGAAAGAAAGACAGAGAGCGCAATGAGAAAGAGAGAGAGAGAGAGAGACAGAGAGAGAGGGATGAGAAAGAGAAAGAGGAAGAGAGAGAGATAGAAGGACTGAGAGCGAGACAGAGAGATGAGAAAGAGAGAGAGATGAGAAAGAGAGAAAGAAAGAGAGAGATTAGAAAGTGAGAGGGGGGAGAAAGAGAGAGAGAGAGAGAGATGAGAAAGAGAGGGTAAGAAAGAGGGTGAGGGAGAAATTAGAACGAGAGAGGGAGAAACAGGGAGCGAGACGGGCAGACAGAGAGAGAGAGAGGCAGAGACAGAAAGACAGAGACAGAGCAATAGACAAAAGCACAAACACAGATAGAGGAACTGGTAGAGAGAAAAAAAGAGGAAGAGAGTAAAATATTGAGACAGAGAGAAAGAGAGGGGCAGGGAGAGAGAGAGGGAAAGAGAGAGACAGAGACAGATGCCGAGAGACAGAGTGACAGACACAGAGTAATAGATGAACACAGAAACACACACAGACATACACACACACACACACACACACACTCAGATATGACTGACAGGGAGAAAAGAAAGAGAAATTGAGTCAGAGAGAGAGATGATTCAGAGAACACCTTTGACCAGTTGGATGAGGAATCGGAGGGACATGGGACTAAGGTAAGATCTGGTTCATCAAGAGGACACATAAGCAAGGATCTGACTGGAGAAAGGGTTGCAGGAAATCGACCCAGGCTCCAATATCCTCAGAGCGTGTTCACAGGGCCAAATGAGCTCTCAGCATCTATCATTCCGCTCCAGACAGATCGACAGTGATGAGTTTCATTCACAGGACACTTCTGAGCCTCCTCCCTATCTCCTTCATCTAGCTCCATCTGCATATCCTGCTATTCATTTCTCCCTTGACATTCAATGGGCATTACCATCGCTGAATCCCCACTATCAACATCCTGGGGGGTTACCATTGACCAGAAACTGAATCTGGGGATTCAGGGTAACAGCAATCTAACGTCAACACCTCAAAATGGATCAGTCCAAATAAAAAGTTATATTTGACTTATAGGGTCCGGGGTAGAAATGTTGACATATAATGGAACAGATGATACCATCTTTAACAATGGCATTGGTGGGGAACTTTGAACACTTTTAGTCTTCATACTGTAGAAATATTCTTGACACAACAGAGAGAGAGAGGGAGCGAGACAGAGAGAGAGAGAGCAAGTCAGAGTGCGCAATGAGAAAGAGAGAGAGAGATGAGAAAGAGAGAGAGAGAGCAGGACAGAGAGCGCAATGAGAAAGAGAGAGAGAGATGAGAAAGAGAGAGAGAGAGAGAGCAGGACAGAGAGCGCAATGAGAAAGAGAGAGAGAGATGAGAAAGAGAGAGAGAGAGAGAGAGAGCAGGACAGAGAGCGCAATAAGAAAGAGAGAGAGAGATGAGAAAGAGAGAGAGAGAGCAGGACAGAGAATGCAATGAGAAAGAGAGAGAGAGATGAGAAAGAGAGAGAGAGCAGGACAGAGAGCGCAATGAGAAAGAGAGAGAGAGATGAGAAAGAGAGAGAGAGAGAGCAGGACAGAGAGCGCAATGAGAAAGAGAGAGAGAGAGAGATGAGAAAGAGAGAGAGAGAGAGAGATGAGAAAGAGAGAGAGAGAGCAGGACAGAGAGCGCAATGAGAAAGAGAGAGAGAGATGAGAAAGAGAGAGAGAGAGAGAGCAGGACAGAGAGCGCAATGAGAAAGAGAGAGAGAGATGAGAAAGAGAGACAGGAAGAGAGAGAGAGAGAGGGGGAGGGACAGAGAGAGATGAGAAAGAGAGAGAGAGAGGGGTGCAGATTGAGAGAGCAAGACAGAGAGAGAGAGATGAGAGAGAGAGCGAGACTGAGAGAGAGTGTGAGACAGAGAAAGACAGAAAAAGAGAGAGAAAGAGAGAGAGGCAGAGAGAGTGAGATGAGAAAGAGAGAGAGATGAGAGAGAGGCAGAGAGAGAGAGAGATGAGAAAGAGATGGAAAGAAAGAGAGCGAGAGATGAGAAAGAGAGAGTGAAAAGGAGGGAGAGGCAAGGAAAGAGAGGTGCAAAAGAGAGAGAGTGAGGCAGAGACAGAGAAAGAGCAAGAAACACAGAGAGAGAGAGTGAGAGAGAGAGGGAGAGAAAGAGAGGGAGCGTATATTCACCAGAAGGTTACCTACAATGAAGAAACGTGGAATCTGACATGGACAACTTGGTGTGTTTTTTTTCCACTTATCAGAGTAATATAACAAAGAATGGTTTTACAGAGGCATTTAAAATGGTTGAGAACTGATGTTGATGGGCAGAAACAGGTTGCTTCAAACGCTGGTCTGGAATGACAATATATTATAAGGTAATAAGTATAAAGTATAAAATGCACGAATCCGGATGATTTGTGTCCCAGACTGCTGAGGGAGGCAAGGGAGGAGATCGCAGGGGCTCTGACCCAAATTTTTAATTCCTCTCTGGCCACGGGGAAGGTGCCAGAGGACTGGAGAACAGCTAATGTGGTTCCGCTATTTAAGAAGGGTTATAGAGATCAGCCAGGGAATAAGTGTCCCATATGCCTTTTTCACCACCCCACTAACATGCCCCTCCGCCTTCAGAGATCTATGGACACACACGCCAAGGTCCCTTTGTTCCTCAGAACTTCTTAGTGCCATGCCGTTCATTGAATACTTCCTTGTCAAATTACTCCTTCCAAAGTGTATCACCTCACACTTTTCAGGGTTAAATTCCATCTGCCACTTATCTGCCCATTTGACCATCCCGTCTATATCTTCCTGTAGCCCAAGACACTCAACCTCACTGTTAACCACCCGGCCAATCTTTGTGTCATCCGCAAACTTACTAATCCTACTCCCCACATAGTCATCTATGCCATTTATATAAATGATGAATAATAGGGGACCCAGCACAGATCCCTGTGGTACGCCACTGGACACTGGCTTCCAGTCACTAAAGCATCCTTCTGTCATCACCCTCTGCCTCCTACAACTAAGCCAATTTTGAATCCACCTTATCAAATTACCCTGTATCCCATGTGCATTTGCCTTCTTTATAAGTCTCCCATGTGGGACCTTGTCAAAGGCTTTGCTGAAATCCATATAAACTACATCAACTACACTACCCTAATCTACACACCTGGTCACCTCCTCAAAAAATTCAATCAAATTTGTTAGGCATGACCTCCCTCTGACAAAGCCATGCTGACTATCCCTGATCAAACCTTGCCTCTCCAAGTGGAGATAGATTCTCTCCTTCAGAACTTTCTCCAATAGTTTCCCTACCACTGACGTGAGACTCACTGGCCTGTAGTTCCCTGGTTTATCTCTACAACCCTTCTTAAATAGCGGAACCACATTAGCTGTTCTCCAGCCCTCTGGCACCTCCCCCATGGCCAGAGAGGAATTAAAAATTCCGGTCAGAGCCCCTGCGATCTCCTCCCTTGCCTCCCTCAGGAGTCTGGGACACAAATCATCCTGACCTGGAGATCTGTCCACTTTTAAGCCTGCCAAAACCTCCAACACCTTGTCACTCCCTATATCAATTTGTTTAAGAACCTCGCAGTCTCTCTCCCTGAGTTCGATACCTTCATCCTCATTCTCTTGGGTGAAGACAGATGTGAAGTATTCATTCAACACTCTAGTGATGTCCTCTGGCTCCACCCATAGATTGCCCCCTTGGTCCCTTATGGGCCCTACTCTTTCCCTGGTTATCCTCTTCCCATTGATATACTTATAGAATATCTTGGGATTTTCCCTACTTTTACCAGCCAGAGCTTTCTCATATCCCCTCTTTGCTGTCCGAATTGCTTTCTTAAGCTCCGCCCCGCACTGTCTGTACTCCACTAATGCCTCTGCTGATTTGCTTCCCCTGTACCTGCTAAAAGCCTCTCTTTTCCTTCTCATCGTAACCTGAATATCTCTGGTCATCCATGGTTCTCTGGGCTTGTTACTCCTCCCTATCACCCTAGAGGGAACATGTTGAGCCTGTACCTCCCCATTTTACCTGTAATACTCCTGGCTTTAAAGTAGAGGCCATCCAGCCTTGCTTTACTCCCTTGAAGCTTATTGCAGCTGTACTCCCTCTGACTTGATTGTTTTACTGTATTATGATGTGTTCCTATTCTGCTAACATTCTGCGTTCCCTCCCCCTGCCGAATTAGTTTAAACTCCTCCCAACAGCAGTAGCAAACCCGCCCGCAAGGATGTTAGTCCCGCTCTGGTTCAGATTTAGACCGTCCCGCTTGTACAGGTCCCACCTTCCCCAGAAACGGTTATATTTGGGGATTTAATACAACATTTACTTGGGGGAGGGGGAGGGAGTGAAGGTGTGGAGATTATATTTGGGGCTTTAACAGCTCCAAAGATAATGGAGGGATCATTGAGACTCTGTGTGTTTATTGTGCGGTGGGGAAGATTCACCTGTTTCACCAGAGTCGACACCAGCATTCGAAAGGGAGTCTCTCGCTGGCAATTCTGTTAGAGACTTTGGGTGAGGTTTAGAACTGGCGGGGTAAATGGGCGGGTAGTTTTGGGGGGGGGTCAAGAGTGGGTGTGGGGCATTTTCACTTCGACTCTGCCCGTCTGGCTGTATCACTGTAACCCACAGGGTCACAGGGCAAGAGCTGCAAAATGGGAAATGTCTGTATAAATCTTCTCTCCTGGTCCGGCATAGACACAGAGTGAATAAAGGCGGTAAAGATGTAAAAATTAAATTTATCCCCATTAACTGTGGGTGTTTCCAATCTTTGTTCCTGGGATTAAGAGTCGGTGTGAGAAATGGGGAAAATTATCCTGGGAACGAGTTCATTGGAAACCTTTAGCAAGATGCAGTGTGTGTGTGTGGTTTCAGGGAAGGGGTGGGGGTTAAACATTGACAATTTCTTGCAGAGGGTTTACAGAGTACAGCAAAGTGATCCTGACACTGGGAGCAGTGTCTGAAATCTGTACCAAACGCCCCCAAACACCATCTCCAGATAGTATCTCCAACGGGGAAGGAGGAGCAGAGCTCATGGGCAGTGTCCGCTACTAAAGGGCCGAATGCACCAGCCGAGCGTCCGCTGCAAATTTCACTCCCTTTGCAGCGTTCATACCCCATCAGCCTGTGCCCGGACCCAGCCACCCAGTGACTGAACCTCTCTGAGACTGGCAAAGAGCAGCACCTGCAGTAGCCGTGGTCCGCCAGCAGAGGGTGGCATTGGATCACTTTCATCCCAGGAAAGTTTCTCCAAACTGTGGAGAGTTAAACTTTCACTTTCCATCTCCCTCATTCTCAATTTATTCATTTACTGGGGAGAGGGTAAATGTGTGGAGATTATATTTGGGGCTATAATATATCATTTACTGGAGGGGTGTTGAATGCGTGGAGAATATATTTGGGGCTTTATTATACCATAGGGACCCCTCGAGACTGCTCCATCAGTCCCTATTCAGCCTTCAGTGTCCCTCTGGATATTTCACCTCTGGATCCACACAGCACACACAGCGAAGTCTATTATATGATGGGAAGCAGCAAACACTGTTACACTCAGTACACACGGTACCTTAATTCTGCATCGTTTTAATATCTAATCAGGTAAGTGTCATCGCACAAGGGGCAACATTTCACTGGGTCAACATTCTCACCCAGCACGAAAGCAATTGACAAAGCAGCAGCATGAGCTATGTTGTCTGCAGCTCCTCACTTCCCATGTTCTTCAGTTGAAGTCGCTTGGGCTATTTTGCAGGTGAGAAGCTGAGTGTTTGGTTCATTGGATAAACAGTGGTGCAAATCTACTCCCAGGTACCTTGACTGACACAGGTATTGTTTCACACTCCCAGTGTCGTGCTGATAGCCTTTCTGACTCCTCCTTATCCTCTCCTGATAAAACTTTCTGAATCCTGTGTGAGAAAATGTCTTCCATAGATATCCATAATAAAGTCCAACAACCTGAGGAAAGCCAAGTGTTTGCCACCAGCCCTGTCCCTAATGCTCAAACCTGGATGGAGGGATTTGTAATCAAACATAATCAGTGGCAGAGCCGCGACTGGTGGGTAAATAAAACAGGGGATGTGAGAGAGGCCAGGATAGGAGAAGCACTGAGACCCTGGGGGTTTGTGGGGCTGGTGCAGTTTATAGATATAGGTATATCAGGAGCGACGCTAAAGCATCTGTCTACACGATGCATTGATCCACATTTATCATCATCATCAAGGATGGACACCCATGAACTGTGGTTGTTCTTTCTACAGATTGAATATCCTGCAGCTCCCAGTGAAATGCATTGGCACAGTTAGCGATAGGATTGAAACTGATCGTGTTCATTTCGGGACATTTGAATGAAGGTGTGGTGGAGAAGCCGGAAATCGCTATTCCGAATTCTCATTGGCCCCTTCACAGCCTCTCACACCCACATCAGCGAATTGACTGGGAATTCAGTCCATGGGGCAGAGAGTGAGGGGAGAGGGACTTAACAAAATCAGTTCCCAGTCAGTGCCTCCCAATTCCATGTGGTGTCAGCTAAGAAATATTGTTTTTTTTAACAGCAAGGTCTAAATGGTTAATATAAATGCTGGTCCGAGTGATGATCCGGATGGAATCCTATCTCCCTATTCCAGTAAATCCACAACCAGGTCAATCGTCACATTGTCACGTGTTTATTGAGAAACCAAAAGGCCAGGATTGCCTCACAACGAGACAGGGATCACATTGAAAATCTACCAAAGCATCTTAAACATCTATAACAAGAAACAAATTAACGCCCCCCCAGCAATAACCATCAGGAAAATCCCGCTCTGGAATAGAAGTGGATTTTGGCCTTTAGTTTCTGGGCGTTGAGAGTTGCCTAGTCTTAGCACAGAGAGGAAAGTCTGGCGGAGGGACGGATCAATCCAACAGTTATAACTCTTTCGAGTTATCAACAGATCGCATGTAACTCTTTCGAGTACATTCACAGTTCTTGGTTTCCGGGAGTGGGACATGAACCCACAACCCTCTGATTCAAAGGCGAGGGTGCTATGAACTGAGCCATTGTAAAAGGACAGGTCACCACGGGGAGCAGTCGCCTGATCCATCTCCCCCACTCCCCCCCTCCCCCCACCGCATCTCGAAGAGTTTGGGAATGCGGCAGGGGGTGTGGACGTGAAGCGTCAGAGGCACAGCAAGATCCCATCGGAAGTAACCCTGTTCGGTTCCGGTCACTGGTGCCCGGGGACAGAGACACTGCCCTTTGGAAGCGCCTGTACCACAGCTGATTCCTCGCTCAGGGTGTTAGAGGACGAGCAGAGACTCGATTCCTGTTCTCTCGAGGGTCTAATATTGACGGGTCATCAGACTGATGGCGGTTACTGTGTTCAACTAATTTCTTAACGTAGAGACAGATCTGCTCTGATCGGAGGCTCCAGAAACAGGGCTGCATAGATGTTAAAAAGAAAGCTAGGTAGTTCAGGAATAATATCAGGAAGTGCCACCTGGAAATTGGGAACTCCTTCCTTGTGATGTCGGGGCTGCCAAAGATGATGTAGGAAAGACAGTTAAATGAATAGCGACAGAACAGCCACGATATAATTCGCCAGCTGCAAGCTAGAGGGGCTGAATGGCCTCCTCCTATTCCCTAAGTTCCAAGATGTTAGTTCCAATGGCACATGATGTAAACTCAACACCAGGACTGAGATAACACTTCACTTGTAGCTTGCAGTCGTCAGGGATGCTCTCTGTAAACAAAGAGTTTCCTTGCATGATAGTGAAATGGGAGACATGTCCATGGTCACTGGGATGATCGGCACTAGGCTTCTCCCTGAGGGCCCGGGATTCCTGGGATTGTTCCACAGTTTCACCTCTGCGGAGAGGGTGAAGTCCTCACTCTGGGCTTGGCCGGGGTCTCTCTGACGCTGACACTGAAAGCAATGGTGCAATTGGTCAGGAATTCAAGGAACCACCTTAAAGTCTGATAAAAGTTCAGGAAATTCTACCAGCAGCTGAAACGTGACAGAAACAGGTAAACACTCAACAGTGGGACAGGTCCTGTGAACAGTTGCTAATGGGGAGCAGACCTCAATGCTAAAGGGCATTGACTGTCTGCTCACCGTTACTTTCCCCAGTGAGGCTATTAGAACATCAACTACACGACCCTCATCTACACACCTGGTCACCTCCTCAAAAAATTCAATCAAATTTGTTAGGCATGACCTCCCTCTGACAAAGCCATGCTGACTATCCCTGATCAAACCTTGCCTCTCCAAGTGGAGATAGATACTCTCCTTCAGAACTTTCTCCAATAGTTTCCCTACCACTGACGTGAGACTCACTGGCCTGTAGTTCCCTGGCTTATCTCTACAACCCTTCTTAAATAGCGGAACCACATTAGCTGTTCTCCAGTCCCCTGGCACCTCCCCCGGGGCCAGAGAGGAATTAAAGATTTGGGTCAGAGCCCCTGTGATCTCCTCCCTTGCCTCCCTCAGCAGTCTGGGACACAAATCATCCAGACCTGGAGATTTGTCCACTTTTAAGCCTGCCAACACCTCCAACACCTTGGCACTCCCTATATCAATTTGCTTAAGAACCTCGCAGTCTCTCTCCCTGAGCTCGATACCTTCATCCTCATTCTCTTGGGTGAAGACGGATGTGAAGTATTCATTCAACACGCTACCGATGTCCTCTGGCTCCACCCATAGATTGTCCCCTTGGACCCTAATGGGCCCTACTCTTTCCCTGGTTATCCTCTTCCCATTGTTATACTTATAGAATATCTTGGGATTTTCCCTACTTTTACTAGCCAGAGCTTTCTCATATCCCCTCTTTTCTCTCCGAATTGCTTTCTTAAGCTCCACCCTGCACTTTCTGTACTCCACTAATGCCTCTGCTGATTTGCTTCCCTTGTACCTGCTAAAAGCCTCTCTTTTCCTTCTCATCTTATCCTGAATATCTCTGGTCATCCATGGTTCTCTGGGCTTGTTACTCCTTCCTATCACCCTAGAGGGAACATGTTGAACCTGTACCTCCCCATTTCCTTTTTGAACACCCCCAACTGTTCGTCTGTAGGTTTCCCCACAAGTAGCTGTTCCCAGTCTACCTTGGCCAGATCCTGCCTTATTTTACTGAAATCCACTCTCCCCCAATCCAAACCATTTTTTTTGTTTGCAACTTGTCTATTTCTTTGCCCATAACAAGTTTAAACTGTACCATGTTGTGGTCACTATTGCTAAAATGCTCGCCCACCAACACCTCAGCCACCAGTCCGGCTTCATTCCCCAGAATTAGGTCCAGCACTGCACCGTCCCTTGTTGGACCCTCTATATATTGACCTAAAAAGTTCTCCTGTACACATTTCAAGAAATCCACTCCATCCAAGCCCTTAACACTATGTCTATCCCAATTAATGTTGGAAAAGTTGAAATCACTGAATATAATTACCTTATTGTTATTGTTTTTACACACCTCCACAAATTGTGCACATATTTGCTCCTCAATTCCCCGCTGACTATCTGGGGGTCTATAATAAACACCTAACAATGTGGCTACCCCTTTTTTATTCCTAAGCTCTACCCACAAAGCTTCATTCAAGGCCCCCTCCAAGATATCATCTCTCCTTACTGCAGTACCTGACACCTTAACTAATAATGCAACACCTCCTCCTCTTTTACCCCCTCCCCTGTCTCGCCTGAAGATTCGCTATCCCCGAATGCTGAGCTGCCAATCCTGCCCTTCCCTCAACCACATCTCAGTGATGGCTACTATATCACAATTCCCCATGTCAATCCTCACCCTTAACTCACCCGTTTTACCTGTAGTACTCCTGGCATTAAAGTAGAGGCCATCCAGCCTTGCTTTACTCCCTTGAAGCTTATTGCAGCTGTACTCCCTCTGACTTGATTGTTTTACTGTATTATGATATGTCCCTATTCTGCTAACATTCTGTGTCCCCTCCCCCTGCCGAATTTGTTTAAACTTCTCCCAACAGCACTAGCAAACCCGCCCGCAAGGATGTTAATCCCGCTCTGGTTCAGATGTAGACCACCCCGCTTGTACAGGTCCCACCTTCCCCAGAAATGGTTATATTTGGGGATTTAATCCAACATTTACTGGGGTGGGGGTGAATGTGTGGAGATTATATTTAGGGCTTTAACAGCTCCAAAGATAATGGAGGCATCATTGAGACTGTGTGTGTTTATTGTGCGGTGGGGAAGATTCACCTGTTTCACCAGAGTCGACACCAGCTTTCGAAAGGGAGACTCTCGCTGGCAATTCTGTTAGAGACTTTGGGTGAGGTTTAGAACTGGCGGAGTAAATGGGCGGGTAGTTTGGGGGGGGCGGGTTCAAGAGTTTTCACTTCGACTCTGCCCGTCTGGCTGTTTCACTGTAACCCACAGGGTCACAGGGCAAGAGCTGCAAAATGGGAAAGGTCTGTATAAATCTTCTCTCCTGGTCCGGCATAGACACAGAGTGAATAAAGGCGGTGAATATGTAAAAATTAAATTTATCCCCATTAACTGTGGGTGTTTCCAATCTTTGTTCCTGGGATTAAGAGTTGGTGTGAGAAATGGGGAAAATTATCCTGGGAACGAATTCATTGGAAACCTTTAGCAAAATGCAGTGTGTGTGTGTGTGTGTGTGTGGTTTCAGGGAAGGGGTGGGGGTTAAACATTGACAATGTCTTGCAGAGGGTTTACAGAGCACAGCAAAGTGATCCTGACACTGGGAGCAGTGTCTGAAATCTGTACCAAATAATCCCCCAAACACCATCTCCAGACAATATATCCAACGGGGAAGGAGGAGCAGAGCTCATGGGCAGTGTCCGCTGCTAAAGGGGCGAATGCACCAGCCGAGCACCCGCTGCAAATTTCAATCCCCTTTGCCGCGTTCATACCGCATCAGCCTGTGCCCGGACCCAGCCACCCAGTGACTGAACCTCTCTGAGACTGGCAAAGAGCAGCGCCTGCAGTAGCCGTGAGCCGCCAGCAGAGGGTGGCATTGGATCACTTTCATCCCAGGAAAGTTTCTCCAACCAGTGGAGAGTTAAACTTTCACTTCTTTCCATCTCTGTCTCTTGATCTCAAAATTGATTTGTGTCTCTGAGAATCTGTGGGAAAAAATAAATCCACAAACCTCAGTCAGCCAATTTAGGCTGGTGCAAGGGTGGCCTTTGTATGTGAGCTCAGCACTGAGACTTTTATGACAGACTCGACTCCTCACTAAGACAATGTTAGTTCTTGAAAAGTGACAGAGACCCAGCTAGGGAGACACCAACGAGGGTCGTGTACCCGGGAATTTCGAAAGATCAGGGGCGACTTAATCCAGCTTTTCCAGAGAATAATAGAAACTTCTAGGCTGGATAGACAGAAACGCTGTTAGCTGGTTTTGGAGTCTAGGATCATAGTCTAAAAATTTAACAATAGTCTGAATCCTTTTCAAGAGTGACATTAAGAAACACTTCTTCACACAAGGTGTGGTAGAAGTGTTTGGAACTGTCTTCTGTAAATGATCCCTCCCTATCTCCTCCAGTCCCACCAATGTCTGATATCAGTTTTCCTTTTGTTCTGGCTTCCGAAACATATCCAAATTCAATCATTGGTGGCCCTGCCTTCAACTGCCTGGGCTCGAACTCTTGGAATTCCTTCCCTCAACCTCTCCGTCTTTCCTCCATTAAGACACGCACCCTGAGGCCAACCCCCTTTGACCAAACTTTTGGGCCTAACCGCGCCCCCCCCCAACTAAACTCTCCTGGGGCTCAGGGTTAAATTTTTCATGATAAGGGTCCGGTGAAGCATCTTGGGACAATTCTGATCAAGGCGCTACCTAAATGCGAGTTATTGCTGTGTGCGCCTCAGGACCAGACTCTGTCCATGTCCAGTACACTGCGGGTAAAAGGGGATGATTCACTCCCATCAACTCCTGCACATCTCGCGTGTCTCAGTGTCAGCTCTGGAAACAACTACAGCACAATCTCATCCTGTTTCGGCGTCTCTCTCTGGCTCTGTATCGGTATCTCTCTCACTCTCTCTCTTCTGAAATCAGCCTTCATCTCTCTCCTATCCATTTTATTCCAATTCTGCGCCTTATATTCATGAGTTGTTACGTTCTCTAAGACCTGTGATGCTTTCTCTGGGGACAGGGAATCCACAGAGAGGAGCGTCGGGTGAAAGTTTTCTCTCCCGAAATCCATGTTTCCCTGTTTGTTCCTTGTCGCTAATCCCATCTGGAGAGAGCAGAGGGAAAAGGCTGAGTGGGTTTTCCTTCATTCACAAACTGTTCCCGAAGCAAACGTGTGTAGATGGAAGTAATAGGGATCAATAAAGGGTCCAAGGTAGGATCATAGAATAGACCAGCCACTTGAGGAGGCTATTCGGTCCATCCAGAATATGCTGGCTCTTTTGAAGAGGAATTCAGGTAGTCTCACTGCCACACTATTTCCCCCATAACCCTGTCTGTTATTCTCATTCAATGATTTATCCCTTTGAAGCTCCCTATTGAACCATCAACCGCCTCCCTAGCAGACAGTGCGTTATATACTTGTCTTCTGAGGGAGTTGGGTGTCCTTGTACAGACATCAGACAGAAGGTTAACATTCAGGAACAGCTAACCAGGAGGAAGGTAAATGAAGTGTGTGGGACTTTGTTACAAAGGGATTGGAGTGCGAGAGTAGGGGAGGTCTTGCTGCAAGTGTTTTGCTGAAACCACATCTGGAATACCGAGGAGAGTTTTCACCCCCGGACCTAAGGAAGGATAACAGATATGTGACATATGGGAACTATTCTCTCCTGTGTGTGTGTGTGTGTGTGTGTGTGTGGATATTTCAAGGTTGGATTCATACAATGTACTTTGCAGTATATGTTGGCTGATCAGATGTTGCAAATGTTGGAACACTCAATACAGACAAACAGTTCCTCCCTGTCTACTCTGTCCACACTCCTCATGATCTTGAATCTCTCTCTCTCTTCAGGTACCATGTCCTAAGGTGGCCTTGGCTTTCCATGTCTTGCTCTGTGGTTATGCTCGACAAGATACTGCAGTGGTTTGCCATTTCCTTCTGCAGGTTCTGGCTGACCCCAAGGAGACTCTCCCTCTCTCACCGCCTGGCCATCAGGCATATTGGAAGGATTTCCAGGCTGATCATCAACCTGTCTGGCCACGTTTCCAACACCCCTTCCATGGCCATCGACTCCTGAACTCCGGGACTCGAACCCGGAGCTACTGGCCCAGAGGTAGGGGCACTAACCCAGTGTGTGGCAAAACCCCCACCAGGATCTCGTATACCTCTATCAATTCTCCCCTCATCCGTCTATTCTCCAAGGAAAACAGTCCCATCTCCATTTCCTCATCTCTCTCTATCTGTTTTGCCTTTTAACCTGTTGCTCTGTCTCTCTCTCTCACCCCATCTCTTTTCCTCTCTCAACCCATCGTTCTGTCTCTCTCTCACCCCACCTCCTTTCCTCTTGCCCAGTCTTCCTGTCTCTCCATCTCGACCCATCCCTGTCTCTCACCCAAGCTCTCTCTCTCTCACCCTGTCTCTGCCTCTCTCTCTCTCACCTCATTTCTCTCTCTTGCTCCTTCTCTGTCCCTCTCTCTCACCCTGTCTCTCTCTCTCTCTCTCTCTCGCTGCATATGTGTCGCCCTCTGTCCCTCCCTCTCTCGCAACCCGCCTCTCTCTCTCTCTCACCCTGTCTCTCTGGCTCTCTCTCCCTCTGTCGCTCTCTGTCCCTCCCTCTTTCGCAACCCACCTCTCTCTCTCTCTCTCACCCTGTCTCTCTGGCTCTCTCTCCCTCTGTCGCCCTCTTCCCCTCCCTTTCTTGCCCTGTCTCTCTCTCTCTCTCACACACTTGCCCCATCTCTCTGTCACTCTCTCTCTCTCTCACTCTACCTTTCTTTCTCTCTTACCCCGTCTCTTTGTCGCTCTCTCTGTCCCTCTCTCTCACCCCGTCTCTCTCACTGCGAATCTCTGTCACTCTCTCTCTTTCACACACACAGACTGAGACACAGACAAACACACACAGGGACGGGCACACAGAGAGGGACAGAAACAGACACACACACACACACATGATTCAATTCCCTTCTGAATGCCTTGATTGAATCTGCCTTCACCTCGCTCTCAGCCAGTGCATTCCAGATCCTTACCACTCACTTAATTAAAAAAATAATTCTCATGTCATCATTGCTTCTTTTGAAAATGACCCTAAATCTGTGCCCTCGGGTTCCCCACCCTCCCACCAATGGGAACAGTTGCTCCCTGTCTATCCAGAGCCCCCCCATGATTTTAAGCAGCTCGATCAAATCTCCTCTCAACCTTCTCCTCTCCACGGAAAACAGCCCCAGCTCCGCCAATCTATCTCTTCCACTGAAGTTTCTCTTCCCTGGAACCATTCAGGTGAAGCATTTTCTGCCCTTTCTCCGATGCAAGTCACATTCCCAACAGGGGAAGGAGCGAAAGGCTTAAAATTAACCTGGAAATGTCTCAAATCACTGCTGTCCAGGGAGAGACGGAGACAGGGAGAGAATTTCGCTGGGTGTGTCATGTCAACCTGCTCTCAGTGTTCCAGGCATGGTCTCAGCAAAACACTTGCAGCGAGACTTCCTTACCCTTGCACTCCAATCCATTAAACTTCACTTTAGCTAAATTTACGGGCTATGACCCCAGTCCTAGGCTCCAAAACCAGCAAGAAGCATTTTTCTCTATCAGTTTGCATTCTTCTGAAAACCTTGAACAAATCGCCCCACATCTTTCGCAATTCCAGGGTATAAAACCCACGTTGGTGTCTCCCTAGCTGGGTCTCTGTCACGATTCAAGAACTAACATTATCTTAGTGAGGAGTCAAGTCTGTCATAAAAGTCTCAGTGCTGAGCTCATATAAAAAGGCCACCCTTGCACCAGCCTAAATTGGCTGATTAACATTTCTGAAATTCTTTCTCACATGTTCTCAGGGGGAGACGACAAATCAAGAGGGAGACCGAGAGACAGAGAGTGAAAGAAACTGGAACTCACTCAGGTCTATGGGAAGCGGCTGTGCAAACACATTCGTGCTTTGAGTTCAGAAGCTGTCTGCTGTGATTCACACGGTCATATAAAAGCGAAATACTGCACATGCTGGAAATCTAGAACAAAAACAAAAATACCTGGCAAAAACTCAGCAGGTCTGACAGCATCTGCGGAGAGGGATACGGTTGACGTTTCGAGTCTGTGTGACCCTTCATCAGAACTAAGACATATAGAAATGAGATGAAATATAAGCTGGTAGAAGGGTGTGGGACAGGTAGAGCTCGATAGGGGGCCAGTGACAGAAGAGACTGCCAAAGATGTCATAGACAAAAGGACAAAGGGGTGTTGACGGTGGTGATATTATCTAAAGGAATGTGCTAATGGGGACATTAAGGGAAGCAAGCTAGTGACAGATGGCCCTAGCGGGGTGGGGTGGGGTGGGGTAGGGAGCAGGGTTCGAAATGGGCTCAAAGGTGGAGATGAATAGATCGAAATAAATTCAAAGATAGGAGGGAAAAGAAAAATATATAGTTGTAAAAAAAAATGATAAATTATTGGAAAAAGGGGGATCGGAAAGGGGGTGGGGATGGAGGAGAGAGTTCACGATCGAAAGTTGTTGAACTCCATGTTTAGTCCGGAAGGCTGTAAAGTGCCTAGTCGGAAGATGAGGTGCTGTTCCTCCAGTTTGCGTTGAGCTTCACTGGAACAATGCAGCAGGCCAAGGACGGACATGTGGGCGCGAGAGCAGGGTGGAGTGTTGAAACGGCAAGCGACAGGGAGGTCTGGGTCGTGCTTGCGGACAGACCGAAGGTGTTCACACGGTCCTGGGCAGACAGCCACTTGCCAAAGTTCACAAGGGGGCCAGAGGATCAATCTCAGCAGCGGGCACACACTTTCCGCTTCTCCGCTCTGGCTTATGTCGCCAACTCTCGCTGCCTCTCGAAGGGCAGGCAGGTTTCAACTTCAGAAATGCAGACCCAACCAAAGTTTGGCTTTGATCCAGCCAGCTATCATCGGATACCAAACACTGCCGAACTCAGAAACCCTCTCCCTCTGCTATTGACTCGCTCAGCCAGGAATCCAGCAATTTTGGAACACAATTGTTTCACCGCTTACCAAACACTCCTGTCTCCATGTTCCAAGACGTGAGAGTACGCCCTTCCGGCAAGTCAGTCTTTAATAAGAGCAGCTACGTACGGCCACGCATGTGTGTTTGAGAGTGGTTCTGTACAATGTTCCACTTGTGGGCTTTAAGTGTCGGGGAACCTTCAGTCATTTATTCCTTATATTTGCTGATGGGAAATGAGTGCACATGCACAGCATGATGCAGACAGTGAGATAGAGTCATTATTGATTTTATTCCAATATGAGATATTGAAGTGATAAAGTTTCAGCCATAGAGCTGCAACATTTCTTTCGCTCCTGTTCAAATCCCTCTCTCACCCCCTCCCTCCCTATCTCTGTAACCTCCTCCAGCCCCTACAATTCTCATCCACCTGTTCAAATCCCTCCCTCACCCCCCTCCCTCCCTATCTCTGTAACCTCCTCCAGTCCCTACAATTCTCATCCTCCTGTTCAAATCCCTTCCTCACCCCCCTCCCTCCCTATCTCTGTAACCTCCTCCAGTCCCTACAATTCTCATCCTCCTGTTCAAATCCCTTCCTCACCCCCTCCCTCCCTATCTCTGTAACCTCCTCCAGCCCCTACAATTCTCACCCTCCTGTTCAAATCCCTCCCTCCCTATCTCTGTAACCTCCTCCAGCCCCTACAATTCTCATCCTCCTGTTCAAATCCCTCCCTCACCCCCTCCCTCCCTATCTCTAACCTCCTCCAGCCCCTACAATTCTTATCCTCCTGTTCAAATCCCTCCCTCAGCCCCTCCCTCCCTATCTCTTTAACCTCCTCCAGCCCCTACAATTCTCATCCTCCTGTTCAAATCCCTCCCTCACCCCCTCCCTCCCTGCCTCTGTAACCTCCTCCAGCACCTACAATTCTCATATATTTGGGGGAGTGTTTGGGGATATATATTTGGGGTAATGTTTGGGGATTTATATTTGGGGGAGTGTTTGGGGATTTATATTTGGGGGAGTGTTTGGGGATATATATTTGGGGAATGTTTGGGGATTTATATTTGGGGGAGTGTTTGGGGATTTATATTTGAGGGAATGTTTGGGGATTTATATTTAGGGTAATGTTTGGGGATTTATATTTGGGGGAGTTTTTGGGGATTTATATTTGGGGGAATGTTTGGGATTTTATGTTTTGGATTTTATATTTGGGGATTTATATTTGGGTTTTATGTTTGGGGTTTTATATTTGGGGATTTAAATTGACTTAAATTTGTTGAGGGTCTCTTACTGGCGGAGGGGTATGTTAATGGGGTGGTGTAAAAGGCATATGGGACACTTGCCTTTATCAATCAAGGCATAGATTACAAAAGTAGGGAGGTCATGTTGGAGTTGTATAGAGCCTTGGTGAGGCCACAGCTGGAGTACTGTGTGCAGTTCTGGTCGCCACGTTATAGGAAGGATGTGATTGCACTGGAGGGGGTACAGAGGAGATTCACCAGGATGTTGCCTGGGATGAAAGGTTTAAGTTATGAAGAAAGGTCGGATAGACTTGGGTTGTTTTCGTTGGAGCAGAGAAGACTGAGGGGCGACCTGATCGAGGTGTGCAAGATTCTGAGGGGCATGGACAGGGGTGGATAGGGAGCAGCTGTTCCCCTTAGTTGAAGGGTCAGTCACGAGGGGGGGACACAAGTTCAAGGTGAGGGGCAGGAGGTTTAGGGGGGATGTGAGGAAAAACTTTTTTACCCAGAGGGTGGTGAGGGTCTGGAATGCGCTGCCTGGGAGGGTGGTGGAGGCGGGTTAGCCTCACATCCTTTAAAAAGCACCTGGATGAGCACTTGGCACCTCATCAACATTCAAGGCTATGGGGCCAAGTGCTGGTCAATGGGATTAGGGAGGTAGGTCAGGTGTTTCTCACAGTGTCGGTGCAGACTCGATGGGCTGAAGGGCCTCTTCTGCTCTGTGTGTGATCCAGGGAATGTGACCCCGCCCCGTCCTTACCCCAAGACCACGCCCCCTACGCAGGCCACGCCCTCTATTCAGTCACGCCCCCTTCTTGGCCCCGCCCCTTGAATGACTTCAGCGACCCCCCGGCGGCGGCGTCAGTCGGCGGCTGGCGAGCGAGGCGGCCGGAAGGTGAGTGGGGGAGGGGCGAGAGGCGGAGACGGCAGCGGATAGAGACGGGGAGGGGCCCTGACGGCTCCGAATCCAGCCATCGATCCCAATGGAGACATTTCCCCCATCGGGGGAGTCCGGGGGAGGCTCAGTCCCATTGATAGAAACGGAGGCTCCTGGTAACGGAATAAAAACTGGGAGATTGTCCAGTTCATCCTGACCATGGCCTGTCAGTCACATCGATCAACCTTCCCGGCTCCGCCCCCGCCCCGCCCACTGAATGGCCCCGCCCACTGACCATGGCCTGTCAGTCACATCGATCAATCTTCCCGGCTCCGCCCCCGCCCCTGCCCCGCCTCCCCCTGGCCCCGCCCACTGACCATGGCCTATCAATCAACCTTCCCAGCCCCCGCCGCGCGCACTCCTCGGCCCACCTCCGCCGCGCGCACTCCTCGGCCCCGCCTCCCCCTGGCCCCGCCTCCCCCTGGCCCCGCCCACTGACCATGGCCTGTCAGTCACATCAATCAACCTCAACAAAAACAGAATGACCTGGAAAAACTCAGCAGCTCTGGCAGCATCGGCGGAGAAGAAAAGAGTTGACGTTTCGAGTCCTCATGACCCTGCCAAACCTGCTGAGTTTTTCCAGGTCATTCTGTTTTTGTTTTGGATTTCCAGCATCCGCAGTTTTTTGTTTTTATATTTTTACATCAATCAACCTGCCCGGCCCCGCCCCCGCCCCGCCCACTCCCTGGACCCGCCCCCTCTCCCGGACCCTTTCACTGACCATGTGTCAGTCACATCAATCAACCTCCCCGGCTCCGCCCACTGACCATGGCCTGTCAGTCACGTCAATCAACCTGCCCGGCCCCGCACGCAACACGCCCCGCCCCCTCCCCTGCCCCGCCCACTGACCATGGACTGTCAGTCACGTCAATCAAGCTCCCCTGCCCCGCCCACTGACCATGGCCTGTCAGTCGCATCAATCAACCTGCCTATCCCCGCCCCCACCCCCCCCTCTCCGGCCCCGCCCCGCCCACTCCCCGGCACCGCCCCCTGCCCGGCACCGCCCCCTGACCATGTCCTGTCAGTCACATCAGTCTATTCAACTGGCCCTGCCCCCTCCCCCGTCCCGCCCACTGACAATGGCCTTTCAGTCACAACAGTCTATTCACCTGGCCCTGCCCCCTCCCCTGTCCCGCCCCCTCACCTGCCTGGCCCCACCCCCTGACCATGGCCTGTCAGTCACATCGGTCTATTCACCTGGCCCTGGCCCCTCCCCTGTCCCGCCCCCTCACCTGCATGGCCCCGCCCCCTGACCATGGCCTGTCAGTCACATCAGTCTATTTACCTGGTGACTGACAAGTTAACTGCCAAGCGTTGTTTGTAATTTTGTACCAGGCAGCTTCGAAACATAGAAACTAGGAGCAGGAGGAGGCCATTCGGCCCCTCGAGCCTGCTCCGCCATTCATTATGACCATGGCTGATCATCCAACTCAATAGCTTGCTCCTGCTTTCTCCCCATACCCTTTGACCCCTTTCGCCTCCAAGGGCTATATCTAACTCCTTCTTCAAAACATACAATGTTTTGGTCTCAACTACTTTCTGTGGTAGCGAATTCCACAGGCTCACCACTCTCTGGGTGAAGAAATTTCTCCTCATCTCAGTCCTAAATGGTCTACCCCATATCCTCAGACTGTGACCCCTGGTTCTGGACTCCCCCACCATCGGGAACATCCTTCCTGCATCTACCCTGTCCAGTCCTGTTAGAATTTTATAGGTTCCTATGAGATCCCCCCTCATTCTTCTGAACTCCAGCGAATATAATCCTAACCGATTCAATCGCTCCTCATATGTCAGTCCCACCATCCCAGAAATCAGTCGGCTGCACTCCCTCTATAGCAAGTACATCCTTCCTCAGATAAGGAGACCAAAACTGCACACACAATATTCCAGGTGTGGTCTCACCAAAGCCCTGTACAATTGCAGCAAGACATCTCTGCTCCTGTACTCGAATCCTCTCGCTATGAAGGCCAACATACCATTTGCCTTCTTTACCGCCTGCTGCATCTGCATGCTTACCTTCAGCGACTGGTGTACGAGGACACCCAGGACTCGTTGCACATTCCCCTCTCTCAATTTATAGCCATTCACATAATAATCTGCCTTCCTGTTTTTGCTACCAAAATGGATAACCTCACATTTATCCACATTATACTGCATCTGCCATGAATTTGCCCACTCACTCAGCTTGTCCAAATCACACTGAACCATCTCTGCATCCTCCTCACAGCTCACCCTCCCACCCAGCTTTGTCTCATCTGCAAATTTGGAGATATTACATTTAATTCCCTCATCTAAATCATTGATATATATTGTGAATAACTGGGGTCCCAGCACCGATCCCTGCGGTACCCCTCTAGTCACTGCCTGCCATTCGGAAAAAGACCCGTTTATTCCTACTCTTTGTTTCCTGTCTGCCAACCAGTTTTCTATCCATCTCAATACACTACCCCAATCCCATATGCTTTAATTATACACGCCAATCTCTTATGTGGGACTTTGTCGAAAGCCTTCTGAAAGTCTAAATAAACCACATCCACTGGCTCCCCCTCATCAACTCTACTCATTACATCCTCAAAAAATTCCAGTAGATTTGTCAAGCATGATTTCCCTTTCATAAATCCATGCTGACTCTGTCCGATTCTGTCACTGTTTTCCACGTGCTCAGCTATTAAATCTTTTATAATGGACTCTAGAATTTTCCCCACTACCGACGTCAGGCTGACTGGTCTATAATTCCCTGTTTTCTCTCTGCCTCCCTTTTTAAATAGCGGGGTTACATTAGCTACCCTCCAACCTGTAGGAACTGTTCCAGAGTCTATAGAATCTCAGAAGATGACCACCAATGCATCCACTATTTCTAGGGCCACTTCCTTAAGTACTCTGAGATGTAGATTATCAGGTCCCGGGGATTTATCGGCCTTCAATCCCATCAATTTCCCCAACACCATTTCCTTACTAATACTGATTTCTTTCAGTTCCTCCCTCTCACTAAACCCTGTGTTCCCCAACATTTCTGGGATGTTATTAGTGACCTCCTTTGTGAAGACAGAACCAAAATATGTATTTAGTTGGTCAGCCATTTTTTTGTTCCCCATTATAAATTCCCCTGTTTCTGACTGTAAGGGACCTACATTTGTCTTCACCAATCTTTTTCTCTTCACATACCTATGGAGACTTTTACAGTCAGTTTTTATGTTCCCTGCAAGCTTACTCTCGTACTCTATTTTCCCCTTCTTAATCAATCCCTTGGTCCTCCTTTGCTGAATTCTCAACTGCTCCCACTCAGGTCTGTTGTTTTTTCTGGCCAATTTGTATGCCTCTTCCTTGCATCTAATACTATCTCTAATTTCCCTTGTAAGCCATGGTTTGGCCACCTTTCCTGTTTTACTTTTGTGCCAGACAGGAATAAACAATTGTTGCAATTCACCCATGCGCTCTTTGAATGTTTGCCATTGCCTATACACTGTCATCCCTTTAAGTAACGTTTCCCAATCCATCATAGCCAACTCGCGCCTCATACCATCGTAGTTTCCTTTATTAAGATTCAGGACCCTCGTCTCAGAATCAACTACGTCACTCTCCATCTTGATGAAGAATTCTATCATATTATGGTTGCTCATCCCCAAGGGGACTCACACAACTAGATTGCCAACTATTCATTTCTCATTACACAATACCCAGTCTAGGATGGCCTGTTCTCTCGTTGGTTCCTCAATGTTTTGGCCCAGAAAAACATCCCATATAAACTCCAGGAATTCCTCCTCTATGGTATTGTTACTAATTTGATTTGTCCAATCTATATGCATATTAAAGTCACCCATAATTACCGATGTTCCTTTATTGCATGCGTCTCTAATTTCCTGTTTAATGCCATTCCCAACATCACCACTACAGATTTGGGGTCGAAATACAACCCCCACTAACGCTTTTTCCCTCTTAGTGTTTCTCAGCTCTACCCATACAGATTCCACATCGTCGGAGCTAATATCTTTCCTCCCTATTGCGTTAATTTCCTCTTTGACCAGCAATGCAACTCCACCGCCTTGTCCTTTTTGTCTGTCCTTCCTGAAGACTGAATACCCCTGGGTGTTCATTTCCCATTCCTGGTCACCCTGCAGTTATCTCTCCATAATCCCGACGAGCTTGACTCTGACTGGTCAGGACATTGCCCTGAGGAATCAGTCAGCGAATGGCTGTCACTTTATTTTGTTTCGCTGTGGCAGGCGCAATGTGCGTACATGTCCTTCCTGTCTGCCAAGAACAGGGCCCCGTGTATTAATATATGTAGCTTCCAGTACACGCAGATGCTCCATACTGCGAGCCCCCAACTGACAATCTTAAATTGGTCGTCAGCGTAACTCTTAGCACACCGAGGATTGACTTGACTGCAGAATCCTGTTGGTGACGAATACCACCAGTGTTACTGCTACATAGTAGCAGCGTGAAACAGCTAGCTTCACCTGTTGCTCAGACTTTTGAGATACCTTGCCCTTCCAGGGTAACCTGAGGTAGACTGGGCACTTTTGGTGTCCGTCAGCCACCATCACTGGTGCATTCTCCATGGCAACAGGTGCATTCTCCACTTGCCAACCAGTTGAGACTCTCCTCACATACAGTATAAATTGTTGTTTTCCCCTTATATTGGTATTCATGCAAAATGTCCTGATGAGTCCAATACGAAAATCTTTGACAGGTCTCCTTCTTCATGAACACTCAAGTTCCGTTTGACCAAACAACTAAATGAAAGATTCCAAGGAAATATTAACCAAACAATTGAATGTGACATTCATTATTTAATTTCCATTTATGAACATTAATACATTAAGAAAATGTGACCTTAATTAATAACCTAGAATATTATACAGTGACTATACAAGGGCACTAAATACTTATTAGATATTTTGGGATATTCACCGAATTATAAATAGTAAATGAATCCATCAATTAAGCAATTGGTAAAAGTAAACATTAATTAATAGAGACATTCGTTAATTAACAAAGTGATAATCCACGCCTACGTATCTGTTATTCTAAACAGAACCTCCCCGCCCCCATCAATTATATTCCAGTCTGTAACTCACTCCCGGGTATCTGTTATTCTATAAATAAACCACCCCATACCCCTCGATCAGATTAACTCACTGTAACTCACTCCTGGATCTGTTATTCTACATATAAACCAGCCTGAACACCTCGATTAGCTTCCAGTTTGTAACTCACTCACGGGTATCTGTTATTCTATATATATAAACCAACCCGAACACCTATATTACATTCCAGTCTGTAACTCACTCCTGGGTATCTGTTATTCTATAAATAAACCACCCTGAACCCCTCGATTAGATTCCAGTCTGTAACTCTCTCGCGGGAATCTGTTTTTCTATACATAAACCACCCCAAACACTTCAATTAGATTCCAGTCTGTAACTCACTCCTGGGTATCTGTTATTTTATATATAAACCACCCCGAACCCCTCGATTAGATTCCAGTCCCTAACTCACTTCCGGGTATCTGTTATTCTATATATAAACCACCCCGAACCCCTCGATTAGATTCCAGTCTGTAACTCACTCCCGGGTATCTGTTATTCTATATAGAAACCACCCCAAACCCCTCGATTAGATTCCAGTCTGTAACTCACTCCCAGGTATCTATTATTCTATATATAAACTACCACGAACCCTTCGATTAGGTTCCAGTCTGTAGCACACTCCCAGGTATCTGTTATTTTATATCTACCCCCCGAAACCCTCGATTACATTTCAGTCTGTCACTCACTCCCGAGTATCTGTTATTCTTTCTATAAACCACCACGAACCCCTCGATTAGATTCCAGTCAGTAACTCACTCCCGGGTATCTGTTATTCTATATATAAACCCCCCGAACCGCTCGATTAGATTCCAGTCTGTAACTCACTCCCGGGTACCTGTTATTCTATATATAAACCACCCCGAACCCATCGATTCGATTCCAGGCTGTAACTCACTCTCGGGTATCTGTTATTCTATATAGAAACCACCCCGAACCCCTCGATTAGATTCCAGTCTGTAACGCACTCTCAGGTATCTGTTATTTTATATAAACCCCCCGAACCCCTCAATTAGATTCCAGCCTGTGACTCACTCCCGAGTATCTGTTATTCGATATATAAACCACCCCGAACCCCTCAATTAGATTCCAGTCTGTAAAACCATCCCGGGTATCTGTTATTCTAAATTAAACCACCCC
Organism: Cetorhinus maximus; assembly: GCF_964194155.1. Taxonomy (NCBI): domain Eukaryota; kingdom Metazoa; phylum Chordata; class Chondrichthyes; order Lamniformes; family Cetorhinidae; genus Cetorhinus; species Cetorhinus maximus. The sequence goes on from NC_135916.1 coordinate 5,353,132, forward strand.
GAACCCCTTGATTCGATTCCAATCTGTAACTCACTCCCGGGTATCTGTTATTCTATATATAAACCACCACGAACCCCTCGATTAGATCCCAGTCTCTTACTCACTCCCAGGTATCTGTGATTTTATATATAAACCACCCCGAACCCATCGATTAGATTCCAGTCTGTAACTCACTACCGGGTACTTGTTATTCTATATATAAACCATCCCGAACCCCTCGATTAGATTCCAGTCTGTAACTCACTCCCAGGTATCTGTTATTCTATATATAAACCACCTCGAACCCCTCAATTAGATTCCAGTCTGAAACTCACTCCCGGGTAACTGTTATTCTATATAAAAACCACACCGAACCCCTCGATTAGATTCCAGTCTGAAACTCACTCCCGGGTAACTGTTATTCTATATATAAACCACCCCGAACCCCTCGTTAGATTCCAGTCTGTAACTCATTCCCGGGTATCTGTTATACGATATATAAACCACCCCGAATCGCTCGATTAAATTCCAGTGTGTAACACCCTCCCGGGTATCTGTTTTTCTATAGATAAACTACCACGAACCCCTCGATTACATTCCCGTCTGTAACTCACTCCCAAGTATCTGTTACTGTTTCTATAAACCACCCCAAACCCCTCGATTAGAATGCAGCCTGTAACTCACTACCGGTTTTCTATTATTCTATATATAAACCACCTCGAACCCCTCGATTAGATTCCAGCCTGTAACTTAATCCGGGGTATCTGTTATTCTATATATAAACCACCCCGAACCCCTCGATTAGAATCCAGTCTGTAACTCACTCCCGGGTTTCTGTTATTCTATATATAAACTACCTCGAACCCCTCGATTAGATTAACGTCTGTAACTCACTCCTGGATCTGTTATTCTACGTATAAACCACCCCGAACACCTCGATTAGATTCCAGTCTGTAACTCACTCCCGGGTATCTGTTATTCTATATATAAACCACCCCAAACACCTCGATTAGATTCCAGTCTGTAACTCACTCCCGGGTATCTGTTATTCTATATATAAACCACCCCGATCCCCTCGATTAGATTCCAGTCTCTCACTCACTCCCGGGTATTTGTTTTTCTATATATAAATCACCCCGAAACCCTCGATTAGATTCCAGTCTCTCACTCACTCCCGGGTATTTGTTATTCTATATATAAACCACCCCAAACAGCCTCGATTAGATTCCAGTCTGTAACTCACTCCCGGGTACCTGTTATTCTATATATAAACCAGCCCGAACTCCTCGATTAGATTCCAGTCTGTAACTCACTCTTGGTTATCTGTTACTCTATATATAAACCACCTCGAACCCCTCTATTAGATTCCAGTCTGAAACTCACTCCCGGGTATCTGCTATTCTATATATAAACCACCCCGAACCCCTCGTTAGATTCCAGTCTGTAACTCACTCCCGGGTATCTGTTATTCTATATATAAACCACCCCGAGCCCCTCGATTAGATTCCAGTCTGTAACTCACTCCCGGATATCTGTTGTTCTTTCTATAAACCACCATGAACCCCTTGATTAGATTCCAGTCTGTAACTCACTCCCGGGTATCTGTTATTCTTTCCACAAACCACCACGAACCCCTCGAATAGATACCAATCTCTTACTCAATCCTGGGTATTTGTTATTCGATATATAAACTACCCCGAACCCCTCGATTAGATTGCAGTCTGTAACTCACTCCCAGGTATCTGTTATTCTATATAGAAACCACCCCAAACCCCTCGATTAGATTCCAGTCTGTAACTCACTCCCGGGTATCTATTATTCTATATATAAACTACCACGAACCCTTCGATTAGGTTCCAGCCTGTAGCACACTCGCAGGTATCTTTTATTTTATATCTACCCCGCGAAACCCTCGATTACATTCCAGTTTGTCACTCACTCCCGAGTATCTGTTATTCTTTCTATAAACCACCACGAACCCCTCGATTAGATTCCAGTCAGTAACTCACTCCCGGGTATCTGTTATTCTATATATAAACCCCCCGAACCGCTCGATTAGATTCCAGTCTGTAACTCACTCCCGGGTACCTGTTATTCTATATATAAACCACCCCGAACCCATCGATTCGATTCCAGGCTGTAACTCATTCTCGGGTATCTGTTATTCTATATAGAAACCACCCCGAACCCCTCGATTAGATTCCAGTCCGTAACGCACTCTCAGGTATCTGTTATTTCATATAAACCCCCCGAATCCCTCAATTAGATTCCAGCCTGTAACTCACTCCCGAGTATCTGTTATTCGATATATAAACCACCCCGAACCCCTCGATTAGATTCCAGTCTGTAACACCATCCCGGGTATCTGTTATTCTAAATTAAACCACCCCGAACCCCTTGATTCGATTCCAATTTGTAACTCACTCCCGGGTATCTGTTATTCCATATATAAACCACCACGAACCCCTCGATTAGATTTCAGTCTCTTACTCACTCCCAGGTATCTGTGATTTTATGTATAAACCACCCCGAACCCCTCGATTAGATTCCAGTCTGTAACACCATCCCGGGTATCTGTTATTCTATAATACACCACCCCGAACCCCTTGATTCGAATCCAATCTGTAACTCACTCCCGGGTATCTGTTATTCTGTATATAAACCAGCCGGAACCCCTCGATTAGATTCCGGTCTCTAACTCACACCCAGGTATCTGTTATTTTACATATAAACCACCTCGAACCCATCGATTAGATTCCAGTCTGTAACTCACTACCGGGTACTTGTTATTCTATATATAAACCACCCTGAACCCCTCGATTAGATTCCAGTCTGTAACTCACTCCCGGGTATCTATTATTCTATATATAAACCACCTCGAACCCCTCGATTAGATTCCAGTCTGTAACTCATTCCCGGGTATCTGTTATTCGATATATAAACCACCCCGAACCGCTCGATTAAATTCCAGTGTGTAACACCCTCCCGGGTATCTGTTTTTCTATAGATAAACTACCACGAGCCCCTTGATTACATTCCCGTCTGTAACTCACTCCCGAGTATCTGTTATTGTTTCTATAAACCACCCCAAACCCCTCGATTAAAATGCAGCCTGTAACTCACTACCGGTTTTCTATTATTCTATGTATAAACCACCCCGAACACCTCGATTAGATTCCAGTCTGTAACTCACTCCCGGGTAAATGTTATTCTATATATAAACCACCCCGAACCCCTCGTTAGATTCCAGTCTGTAACTCATTCCCGGGTATCTGTTATTCGATATATAAACCACCCCGAACCGCTCGATTAAATTCCAGTGTGTAACACCCTCCCGGGTATCTGTTATTCTATATTAATCCACCCGGAACCCCTTGATTCGATTTCAATCTGTAACTCACTCCCGGGTATCTGTTTTTCTATAGATAAACTACCACGAACCCCTCGATTACATTCCCGTCTGTAACTCACTCCCAAGTATCTGTTATTGTTTCTATAAACCACCCCAAAACCCTCGATTAGAATTCAGCCTGTAACTCACTACCGGTTTTCTATTATTCTATATATAAACCACCTCGAACCCCTCGATTAGATTCCAGCCTGTAACTTAATCCCGGGTATCTGTTATTCTATATATAAACCACCCCGAACCCCTCGATTAGAATCCAGTCTGTAACTCACTCCCGGGTTTCTGTTATTCTATATATAAACTACCTCGAACCCCTCGATTAGATTAACGTCTGTAACTCACTCCTGGATCTGTTATTCTACGTATAAACCACCCCGAACACCTCGATTAGATTCCAGTCTGTAACTCACTCCCGGGTATCTGTTATTCTGTATATAAACCCCCCGAACCCCTCGATTAGAATACAGTCTGTAACTCACTCCCGGGTTTCTGTTATTCTATATATAAACTACCATGAACCCCTCGATTCGATTCCAGTCTGTAGCTCACTCCCGAGTATCTGTTATTCTATAGATAAACCACCCCGAAACCCTCAATTAGATTTCAGTCTGTAACTCACTGCCGGGTATCTGTTATTCTATATATAAACCACCCTGTACCCCTCGATTAGAATCCAGTCTGTAACTCACTCCCGGGATTCTGTTATTCTATATATAAACTACCTCGAACCCCTCGATTAGATTAACGTCTGTAACTCACTCCTGGATCTGTTATTCTACGTATAAACCACCCCGAACCCATCGATTAGATTCCAGTCTGTAACGCACTCCCCAGTATCTGTTATTCTATAGATAAACCACCCCGAAACCCTCAATTAGATTTCAGTCTGTAACTCACTGCCGGGTATCTGTTATTCTATATATAAACCACCCTGTACCCCTCGATTAGATTCCAGTCTGTAACTCACTCCCGGGTATCTGTTATTCTATATATAAACCATCACAAACCCCTCGATTAGATTCCAGTCTGTAACTCACTGCCGGGTATCTGTTGTTCTTTCTATAAACCACCACGAACCACTCGATTAGATTCCAGTCTGTAACTCACTCCCGGGTATCTATTATTCTATACATAAGCCACCCCGAACCCCTCGATTCGATTCCAGTCTGTAGCTCACTCTTGGGTACCTGTTATTCTATATATAAACCACCCCGAACCCCTCGATTCGATTCCAGTCTGTTACTCACTCTCGGGTATCTGTTATTCATATATAAACCAGCTGAAACCCCTCGATTAGATTCCAGTCTGTAACTCACTCCCGGGTATCTGTTATTCTATAGAGAAAGCACCCCGAACCACTCGATTAGATTCCAGTCTGTAACGCACTCCCGGGTATCTATTATTTTATATATAAACCACCCTGAACCCCTCGATTAGATTCCAGTCTGTAACTCACTCCCGGGTATCTATTATTCTATATATAAACCACCCCGAACCCCTCGATTAGATTGCAGTCTGTAACTCACTCCCGAGTATCTTTTGTTCTTTCTATAAACCACCACGCACCCCTCGATTAGATTCCAGTCTGTAACCCTCTCCCGGGTATCTGTTATTCTATATATAAACTACCCCGAACCCCTCGATTAGATTCCAGTCTGTTACTCACTCTCGGGTATCTGTTATTCTATGTATAAACCACCCCGAACCCCTCAATTAGATTCCAGTCTGTAACTCACTCCCGGGTATCTGTTACTCTATATATAAACCACCCCGAACCCCTCGATTAGATTCCAGTCTGTAACTCACTCCCGGGTATCTGTTATTCTATATATAAACCACCCCGAACCCCTCGAGTAGATACCAGTCTGTAACTCATTCCCGGGTATCTGTTATTCTATAAATAAACCACCCCGTACCCCTCGATTAGATTAACGTCTGTAACTCACTCCTGGATCTGTTATTCTACATGTAAACCACCCCGAACACCTCGATTAAATTCCAGTCTGTAACTCAATCCCGGGTACCTGTTTTTCTATATATAAACCACACCGAACCCCTCGATTAAATTCCAGTCTGTAACTCACTCCCGGGTATCTGTTATTTTATATATAAACCAGCCGGAACCCCTCGATTAGATTCCAGTCTGTAACTCACTCCCAGGTATCTGTTATTCTATAAATAAACCACCCCGTACCCCTCGATTAGATTAACGTCTGTAACTCACTCCTGGATCTGTTATTCTACATGTAAACCACCCCGAACACCTCGATTAAATTCCAGTCTGTAACTCAATCCCGGGTACCTGTTTTTCTATATATAAACCACACCGAACCCCTCGATTAAATTCCAGTCTGTAACTCACTCCCGGGTATCTGTTATTTTATATATAAACCAGCCGGAACCCCTCGATTAGATTCCAGTCTGTAACTCACTCCCAGGTATCTGTTATTCTATATATAAGCCACCCCGAACCCCTCGGTAGATTCCAGTCTGTAACTCATTCCCGGGTATCTGTTATTCTATATATAAACCACCCCAAACCCTCAATTAGAATTCAGTTTGTAATTCACTCCTGGGTATCTGTTATTCTATATATAAACAACTCCGAACACCGCGATTAGATTCCAGTCCGTAACTCACTCTCGGGTATCTGTTATTCTATATATAATCCCCCCGAACCGCTCGATTAGATTCCAGTCTGTTACTCACTCCTGGATACCCGTTAGTCTATATATAAACCACCCAGAACACCTCGATTAGATTCCAATCTGTAACTCAGTCTTGGGTATCTGTTATTCTATATAGAAACCACCCCGAATCCCTCGATTAGATTCCAGTCTGTAACGCACTCTCAGATATCTGATATTTTAAATAAACCACCTGAACCCCTCGATTAGATTCCAGCCTGTAATTCACTCCCGAGTATCTGTTGTTCTTTCTATAAACCACCAGGAACCCCTCGATTAGATTCCAGTCTCTTACTCACTCCCGGGTATCTGTTATTCGATATATAAACCACCCGGAACCCCTCGATTAGATTCCAGTCTGTAACTCACTCCCGGGTATCTATTATTCTATATATAAACCACCCCGAACCCCTCGATTAGATTCCAGTCTGTAACTCACTCCCGAGTATCTGTTGTTCTTTCTATAAACCACCACGAACCCCTCGATTAGATTCCAGTCTCTTACTCACTCCCGGGTATCTGTTATTCGATATATAAACCACCCCGAACCCCTCAATTAGATTCCAGTCTGTAACACCCTCCCGGGTATCTGTTATTCTATATTAAACCACCCCGAACCCCTTGATTCGAATCCAATCTGTAACTCACTCCCGGGTATCTGTTATTCTATATATAAACCATCTCGAACCCATCGATTAGATTCCAGTCTGTAACTCACTCCCGGGTATCTGTTATTCTATATATAAACCACCCCGAACCCTCGATTAGATTCCAGTCTGTAACTCACTCCCGGGTATCTGTTATTCTATATATAAACCACTCTGAACCCCTCGATTAGATTCCAGTCTGTAACTCACTCCCGGGTATCTGTTATTCTATATATAAATCAAACCGAACACCTCGATTAGATTCTAGTCTCTCACTCACTCCCGGGTATCTGTTATTCTATATATAAATCACCCCGAACCTTCGATTAGATTCTAGTCTCTCACTCACTCCCGGGTATCTGTTATTATATATATAAACCACCCCGTACCCCTCGATTAGATTCCAGTCTGTAACCATTCCTCGGTATCTGTTATTCTATATATAAACCATCCTGAAACCCTTGATTTGATTCCAGTCTGCAACTCACTCCCGGGTATCTGTTATTCTGTATATAAACCAGCCTGAAACCCTTGTTTAGATTCCAATCTGTAACTCACTCCCGGGTATCTGTAATTCTATATATAAACCACACCGAACCCCTCGATTAGATTCCAGTCTGTAACTCACTCTCGGGTATCTGTTATCCTATGTATAAACCACACCGAACCGCTCGATTAGATTCCAGTCTATAACTCACTCCTGGATACCTGTTATTCTATATATAAACCACCCCGAACCCCTCGATTCGATTCCCGTCTGTAACTCACTCTCGGGTATCTGTTACTCTATATAGAAACCACCCCGAATCCCTCGATTAGATTCCAGTCTGTAACGCACTCTCAGGTATCTGTTATTTTAAATAAACCCCCTGAACCCCTCGATTAGATTCCAGCCTGTAACTCACTCCCGAGTATCTGTTGTTCTTTCTATAAACCACCAGGAACCCCTCGATTAGATTCCAGTCTCTTACTCACTCCCGGGTATCTGTTATTCTATATATAAACCAGCCGGAACCCCTAGATTAGTTTCCAGTCTGTAACTCACACCCAGGTATCTGTTATTCTATATATAAACCATCTCGAACCCATCGATTAAATTCCAGTCTGTAACTCACTACCGGGTACTTGTTATTCTATATATAAACCACCCCGAACCCCTCGATTAGATTCCAGTCTGTAACTCACTCCCGGGTATCTGTTATTTTAAATAAACCCCCTGAACCCCTCGATTAGATTCCAGCCTGTAACTCACTCCCGAGTATCTGTTGTTCTTTCTATAAACCACCAGGAACCCCTCGATTAGATTCCAGTCTCTTACTCACTCCCGGGTATCTGTTATTCTATATATAAACCAGCCGGAACCCCTAGATTAGTTTCCAGTCTGTAACTCACACCCAGGTATCTGTTATTCTATATATAAACCATCTCGAACCCATCGATTAAATTCCAGTCTGTAACTCACTACCGGGTACTTGTTATTCTATATATAAACCACCCCGAACCCCTCGATTAGATTCCAGTCTGTAACTCACTCCCGGGTATCTGTTATTCTATATATAAACCACTCTGAACCCCTCAATTCGATTCCAGTCTGTAACTCACTCCTGGGTATGTGTTAGTCTATATATAAATCACCCCGAACCCCTCGATTAGATTCTAGTCTCTCACTCACTCCCGGGTATTTGTTATTCTATATATAAACTACCCCGAACCCCTCGATTAGATTCCAGTCTGTAACTCACTCCCGGGTATCTGTTATTCTATATATAAACCACCCCGAACAGCTTCGATTAGATTCCAGTCTGTGACTCACTCCCGGGTATCTGTTATTCTATATATAAACCACCCCGAACCCCTCGATTAGATTCCAGTCTGTAACTCACTCCCGGGTATCTATTATTCTATATATAAACCACCACAAACCTCTCGATTCGATTCCAGTCTGTAGCTCACTCCCGGGTTTCTGTTATTCTATATATAAACCACCCCGAAACCCTCAATTAGATTCCAGTCTGTAACTCATTCCCGGGTATCTGTTATTCTCTAAGTAAATCACCCCGTAACCCTCGATTAGATTAACATCTGTAACTCACTCCTGGATCTGTTATTCTACATATAAGCCACCCTGAGCACCTCAATTAGATTCCGACCTGTAACTCACTCCCGGGTATCTGTTATTCTATAAATAAACCACCCCGAACCCCTCGATTAGATTCCAGTCTGTAACTCACTCCCGGCTATCTATTATTCTATATATAAACCACCACAAACCCCTCAATTCGATTCCAGTCTGTAGCTCACTCCCGGGTATCTGTTATTTTATATCAACCCCCCCAAAACCCTCGATTAGATTCCAGTCTGTAACTCACTCCCGGGTTTCTGTTATTCTATATATAAACCACCCCGAACCCCTCGATTAGATTCCATTCTGTAACTCATTCCCGGGAATCTGTTATTCTATAAATAAACCACCCCGTAACCCCTCGATCAGATTAACGTCTGTAACTCACTCCTGGATCTGTTATTCTACATATAACCCACCCCGAACTCCTCGATTAGATTTTAGCCTGAATCTCACTCCCGGGTATCTGTTATTCCATAGATAAACTACCACGAACCCTTTGATTCAATTCCAGTCTGTAACTCACTCCCGGGTATCTGTTATTCTATATATAAACCACCCCGAACCCCTCGATTAGATTCCAGTCTGTAACTCACTCCCGGGTATCTGTTATTCTATATATAAACCACCCCGAACCCCTCGATTAGATTCCAGTCTGTAACTCACTCCCTGGTATCTGTTATTCTATATATAAACTACCCCGAACCCCTCAATTAGATTCCAGTCTGTAACTCACACCCCGGGTATCTGTTATTCTATATATAAACCCCCCGAACCCCTCGTTAGATTCCAGTCTGTAACACACTCCCGGGTATCTGTTATTCTATATATAAACCACCCTGAACCCCTTGATTAGATTCCAGTCTGTAACTCACTCCCGGGTATCCGTTATTCTATATATAAACCACCCTGAACCCCTCGATTAGATTCCAGTCTGTAACTCACTCCCGGGTATCTGTTATTCTATATATAAACCACCCCGAACCCCTCGATTAGATTCCAGTCTGTAACTCACTCCCGGGTATCTGTTATTCTATATATAAACTACCCCGAACCCCTCAATTAGATTCCAGTCTGTAACTCACACCCCGGGTATCTGTTATTCTATATATAAACCCCCCGAACCCCTCGTTAGATTCCAGTCTGTAACACACTCCCGGGTATCTGTTACTCTATATATAAACCACCCTGAACCCCTTGATTAGATTCCAGTCTGTAACTCACTCCCGGATATCCGTTATTCTATATATAAACCACCCCGAATCCCTCGATTAGATTCCAGTCTGTAACTCACTCCGGCTATCTGTTGTTCTTTCTATAAACCACATCGAACCCCTCGATTAGAATCCAGTCTGTAACTCACTCCCGGGTACCTGCTATTCTATAGAGACAGCACACCGAACCCCTCGTTAGATTCCAGTCTGTAACGCACTCTCAGGTATCTGTTATTTTATATAAACCCGCCGAACCCCTCGATTAGATTCCAGCCTGTAACTCACTCCCGGGTATCTGTTATTTTATATCAAGCCCCCGAACCCCTCGATTAGATTCCAGTCTGTAACACCCTCCCGGGTATCCGTTATTCTTTATATAAATCACCCCGAACCCCTCGATTAGATTCCAGTCTGTAACTCACCCCCGGGTATCCGTTATTCTTTATATAAATCACCCCGAACCCCTCGATTAGATTCCAGTCTGTAACTCACTCCCAGGTATCTGTTATGCTATATATAAACCACCCCGAACTCCTCTATTAGGTTCCAGTCTGTAACTCACCCCTGGGTATCTGTTATTCTACATATAAACCACCTTGAACCCCTCGATTAGATTTCAGTCTTTAACTCACTCCCAGGTATCTGTTTTTCTTGATATAAACCACCCCGAACCCCTCGATTAAATTCGGTCTGTAACTCACTCCCAGGTATCTATTATTCTATATATAAACCACCCCGAACCCCATGATTAGATTCCAGTCTGTAGCAGATTCCCAGGTATCTGTTATTCTATATATAAACCATCCCGAACTCCTCGATTAGATTCCTGTCTGTAACTCACCCCCAGGTATCTATTATTCTTTATATAAACCACCCCGAACACCTTGATTAGATTCCAGTCTGTAGCTCACTCCCGGGTATCTGTTATTCCATATATAAACCACCCCAAACTCCTCTATTGGATTCCAGACTGTAACTCACCCCGGGTATCTGTTATTCTATCTATAAACCACCCCGAACACCTCGATTAGATTCCAGTCTGTAACTCACTCCCGGGTATCTGTTATTCTATCTATAAACCACCCCGAACCCCTCAGTTTGATTCCAGTCTGTAATTCACTCCTGGGTATCTGTTATTCTATATATAAACCAGCCTGAAATCCTCGATTAGATTCCAGGCTGTAACTCACTCCCGAGTATCTGTTATTCTATATATAAACCACTGCGAACCCCGCGATTATTTTGCAGTCTGTAACTCACTCCCGGGTATCTGTTATTCTATATATAAACCACCCTGTACGCCTCGATTAGATTCCAGTCTGTAACTCACTCCCGGGTATCTGTTATTCTATATATAAACAACCACGAACCCCTCAATTAGATTCCAGCCTGTAACTCACTCCCGGGTGTCTGTTATTCTATAGAGAAAGCACCCCGAACCCCTCGATTAGATTCCAGTCTGTAACGCACTCTCAGGTATCTGTTATTTTATATAAACCCGCCGGACACCTCGATTAGATTCCAGCCTGTAACTCACTCCCGGGTATCTGTTATTCTATATAGAAACCACCCCGAACCTCTCAATTAGATTCCAGTCTGTAACTCACTCCCGTGTATCTGTTATTCTATATATAAACCACCCCGTACCCCTCGATTAGATTCCAGTCTGTAACCATTCCTCCGTATCTGTTATTCTATATATAAACCATTCTGAAACCCTTGATTAGATTCCAGTCTGTAACTCACTCCCAGGTATTTGTTATTCTATATGTAAACCACCCCAAACATCTCGATTAGATTCCAGTCTGTAACTCACTCTCGGGTATCTGTTATTCTATATATAAACCACACCGAACCCCTCGATTAGATTCCAGTCTGTAACTCAATCCCGGTTATATGTTATTCTATACATAAGCCCCACCGGAAACCCTCGATTAGATTCCAGTCTGTCGCTCACTCTCGGGTATCTGTTATTCTATATATAAACCACCTCGAACCCCTCGATTAGATTCCAGCCTGTAACTCACTCCCGTTTATTTGTTATTCTATATGTAAACCACCCCGAACCCCTCGATTAGATTCCAGTCTGTAACTCACTCCCGGGAATCTGTTATTCTATATATAAACCAGCTCAAACCCCTAGATTAGATTCCAGTCTGTAACTCAGTCCCTGGTATCTGTTATTCTATATATAAGCCACCCCGAACCCCTCGATTAGATTCCAGCCTGTAACTGAATCCCGGGTATCTCTTATCCTATATATAAACCCCCCGAACTCCTCGATTAGATTCCAGCCTGTAACTCAATCCCGGGTATCTGTTATTCTATATATAAACCACCCCGAACTCCTCGATTAGATTCCAGTCTGTCGCTCACTCTCGGGTATCTGTTATTCTATATATAAACCACCTCGAACCCCTCGATTAGATTCCGGCCTGTAACTCACTCCCGTGTATCTGTTATTCTATATATAAACCACCACGAACCCCTCGATTATATTCCAGCCTGTACCTCACTCCCGTGTATCTGTTATTCTATATATAAACCACCCCGAACCCCTCGATTAGATTCCAGCCTGTAACTCACTCCCGTGTATCTGTTATTCTATATATAAACCACCCCGAACCCCTCGATTAGATTCCAGTCTGTAACTCACTCCCGAGTATCTGTTATTCTATATATAAACCACCCCGAACCCCTCGATTAGATTCCAGCCTGTAACTCACTCCCGGGTATCTATTATTCTATATATAAACCATCCCGAACCCCTCGATTAGATTCCAGTCTGTAACTCACTCCCGGGTGTTTGTTATTCTATATGTAAACCACACCGAAGCCCTCGATTAGATTCCGGTCTGTAACTCACTCCCGGGTGTTTGTTATTCTATATATAAACCACACCGAAGCCCTCGATTAGATTCCAGTCTGTAACTCACTCCCGTTTATTTGTTATTCTATATATAAACCACACCAAAGCCCTCGATTAGATTCCAGCCTGTAAATCACTCCCGGGTATCTATTATTCTATATATAAACCAGCCTGAGCCCCTCGATTAGATTCCAGCTGGTAACTCACTCTGGTTATCTGTGTTTTCTGCTTGATGCTCTGATGGTTTCCTGCTCTGATATACTTCTCTCTGCTGCTGCAGACTGCTGCTCTCCCCTCTCCAGCCTCCGTCTACTGCTTGCCCTCTGCTGCTATCGAGATGCCTCCTATGGAGAACAATAAATTGAAATTTCGGGAAATGCTGGAGACGGAGACGGAGATTGTCATGGAGATGCTGAAGGTTAGTGAAATTCCTGGCGTCTGTCCAAGCAGGAATGAATTGTCTCAGCTTACTTCGATTAAGGAACAGGAGGAGGCCCATTCAGCCCTCTCGAGCCTGTTACACAGGAACAGGACGAGGCCCATTCAGCCCCTTCTCGAGCCTGTTACACAGGAACAGGAGGAGGCCCATTCAGCCCCCTCGAGCCTGTTACACAGGAACAGGAGGAGGCCCATTCAGCCCCCTCGAGCCTGTTACACAGGAACAGGAGGAGGCCCATTCAGCCCCTTCTTGAGCCTGTCACACAGGAACAGGAGGAGGCCCATTCAGCCCCTCGAGCCTGTTACACAGGAACAGGAGGAGGCCCATTCAGCCCCCTCGAGCCTGTTACACAGGAACAGGAGGAGGCCCATTCAGCCCCCTCGAGCCTGTTACACAGGAACAGGAGGAGGCGCCGTTCGGCCCCCCTGTTCATTCCTCTTGCGTTTCTGTTGGTGTGTGTATGGACTCATTCTGACGGTGACTCCTTTCTCTCTCTCTCTCTCCCCCCCCACCTTCTGCTCTCTCGACAGGATGGTTCCAGGGAGACGGAGAACCGCCTGCTCCTCTATGCCATGACGCGCCCGGCCGCCTTGCTCCTGATGGCGGTGGGCAGCAGCGCCCTCCGCTTTGCCCTCAGCTCCTTCGCTGCCGCCCTCCTGGCGCCCATGCTGTGCGCCGCCGCCCTGCTCAAGCTCGCCCTGCGTCGCCGGGCCCGGCTGCCCCGTGCCCGCCCCTGGGTGGCCGTCTACGACGGCGAGGACGTCTGCGGCTGCGTGGCCTTTGACCCCAAGCCGGGGGGCCGCCTCGGCTCGCCGCCGGATGCGGAGCTCTGCTGCCTGGCGGTGAGCCGCTGGCACCGGAGGTCGGGGGTCGCCACCTTCCTGCTGGCCCGCTTCGAGGATTGGGCCCGCGCCAACGGGTACCGGCGGGCCACGCTCCGGGTCGACCTGGTCAACCGCGCCGCCATCGCCCTCTTTGAGAAGCACGGGTACAAGCCCAGCCCGGGCGGAGGGGTGGGAGTGCGTCTCTGCTCCAGCATCAGCCTCGAGTACGCCAAGGACTTGTGACCCCCACCGCCCCCAAGTTTGAGGGGTCGGAGGGCGAGAGCGAGGGACAGAATGAGGAATGAGTTCAAAACAGATTCCCTGAGGCGGCTTGGTCACGGGATCCGACACTCAGCCTCATTCCGGCCAGCAAGGGGAAGTGTGTCTTCTTGATTTTTTTTTGTGTATCTTGAGCTAAGGACAGAAGGAGGCCATTCAGCCCTTCGGGGATTAGCCATTCGACCCAGTATCTTAACTCCACTGGCTCTCCTCCAAACCCTCAGCTGTAAACTTCACAAAACTCTATCGATCTTCATTAGCCAATTGACTCCCCGGCTTTCACAATCCTTTTTAGTCAGATGAGAGGGTGGGGGGAATGAGTTCTAGATTCCTGCTCCTTCTCCGTTGTGAAGATCCTTTTCTGGGACAAATTTTTGTGTCTGTGTTTGGCAGGTGTGATCCTCCTTCCTGTCCTCAGAATCATCGACTGGTTACCGTACAGATGGAGGCCATTCAGCCCATTGTGTCCACTGGCTCTCTTCAGGAGCAGTTTGCCTCAACGCACTCCCCCCCCAACCACCGCCTTCTCCCCGTAACCCTGCACGTTCTTCCTTTTTAGATAGCAATCCACTTCCCTCCTTGATGCCTCAATTGACCCTGTCTACCCCACACTCTCAGACAGTGCGTTCCAGACCCTAACCACTCGATTGACCCTGTCTCCCCCACACTCTCAGACAGTGCGTTCCAGACCCTAACCACTCGATTGACCCTGTCTCCCCCACACTCTCAGACAGTGCGTTCCAGATCCTAATCACTCGATTGACCCTGTCTCCCCCACACTCTCAGACAGTGCGTTCCAGATCCTAACCACTCGATTGACCCTGTCTCCCCCAAACTCTCAGACAGTGCGTTCCAAACCCTAACCACTCGATTGATCCTGTCTCCCCCACACTCTCAAACAGTGCGTTCCAGATCCTAACCACTCGATTGACCCTATCTCCCCCACACTCTCAGGCAGTGCATTCCAGATCCTAACCACTCGATTGACCCTGTCTCCCCCACACTCTCAGACAGCACGTTCCAGATCCTAACCACTCACTGGGTGAAAAACATTCTCCTCCTGTCTCTATTGCTTCTTTTCCCAATCCCCTTAAATCTGTGTCCCCTCTGGTTCTCCATCCTTCCGCCAATGGGAACAGTTTCTCCCTCTCCACTCTGTTCCGGACCCCTCGTGGTTTTGAACACCTCGATCAAATCTCCTCTGGACCTTCTCTTCTCCAAGGAGAACGGTCCCAACTTCTCCAATCTCTCCCCGTGAACTGAAGTTCCTCATCCCTGGAACCATTCTCGTCAATCTTTCCCACACTCTCTCCAACACCTTCACATCCTTCCCAAAGTGCAGAGCCCAGAACTGGTTGCAGTACCTCAGCTGAGGCCCAACTAGTGTCTTATACCAGCTCAACACACCCTCCCTGCTCTTGTACTCTCTGTCCCTATTAATAAAGCCCAGGATACTGTCTGCTTTATTACCCGCTCTCTCTCAACCTGTGTCTTATACCAGCTCACCACACCCTCCCTGCTCTTGTACTCTCTGCCCCTATTAATAAAGCCCAGGATACTGTCTGCTTTATTACCCGCTCTCTCAACGCTCTTAACTCACATGTTAATTTAATTGATGTTTCCTTTGATACTTTCATTGTTGGTTAGAGCGTCTCCTCTGAGGGGGTTTTCAATTATTGAATTCGTTTATATTTGTTTGACAGAAAAGTATACACTGTTCCTGAAACACCTCGCACCCCCGAATTGTATCCTCTATGTTATGTTGTCTCTCTCCGCCTTCCTCCGACCGAAATTAATCCCTCCACACTTCCCTGCGTTAAACTTCATCTGCCGCTTGCCTGCCCGTTCCACCAATCTCACTTCTCGGAGTTTAGCACAAACCTCCTCACGGTTCGCAACGCTTTCCCAATTTCCTGTCGTCCGTGAGCTTTGAAATTGTACCCTGTGCACCAAAGCCTGGGACGTGAACACATAATCAAGCACGGTTGATAAAAAAAAGACACGTGGAAGCTTTTTGTCTTGCACTCACCAGGATGAGCATAAAACAACAATTTATACTACATGTGAAGAGAGCGGGGCGGCGCAGTGGTTAGCGCTGCTGCCTCGCCGCTCCAGGGACCCGGGTTTGGGTGACCTCGGGTGTCTGTCTGTCTGTGTCTGTGTGTGGTGGTCGCACCTCCTCCCCGTGTCCGCGTGGGACTCCCGCCGGGTGCTCCGGTGTCCTCCTGCCGGCAAAAGACTGGGAGGTGGATCGGCCGCGGCAAATTGAAAATTGTCCCCCCACCATGTGTGTGCCCATGATGGACTGACATCCCGCCCTGGGTTTACCCCACCTCGCGCCCCTTGCCTGCCGGGATAGGCCTCGCCTCCACGCGACCCTGAATCGGATTGAGTGAGTGAAGAAAGTGCTGATTGGTTGGCAAGTCGTCCGTCACTATCACTGGTGCATTCTCCATGGCAACGCCTCTACCAATCAGAGTCCACTTGCCAACCAAGCAGCACTCTCTTCACATCAAGTATAAATTGTTGTTTTCCGTTGATATGGGTATTCTTGCGGAGTGACTTGATGAGTGAAAGACGAAAAGCTTCCACAAGTATCCTTTTTTAGCATTCTCCATGGCAACGCCTCTGCCAATCAGAGTCCACTTGCCAACCAAGCAGCACTCTCTTCACATCAAGTATAAATTGTTGTTTTCCGTTGATATGGGTACTCTTGTGGAGTGTCCTGAACGACCCAACGACTGTTTCTATAACCAAGTGTTTTCTTTTGTGACCTGGAAGAGGCTGCCTGAAAGGACGGGGGGAAGCAGATTCAAAAGAAGCTCTCAAAAAAGGGGGAATTAGATAAATACTCGAAGGGGAAAAATTTACAGGGAGATGGGGGGGGGGAAAGAAAAGTAGAGGGGAGGGAGGGGGATTAATTGGGTCGCTCGTTCGCAGGGCTGGCACGCTTACGATGGGCCGAATGGCCTCCTCCCGGAGCTGTCCTCCGATCCTCTTCACTTTAAAACGGGGATGTTTGATCGGGTAACAGTCCAGTCACTTCAATAAGCGGTGTATTCACGGTCTCGCCACACTGTTACCGAGCACATGTTTTTTCCTGTGAGTAAAGTAAATTATTCAGCAGTGTTGTTCGGTTTCTTGACTACGCAGTGTGGTTTATCCATCCTGCGTGACAGTTGCAGTGGTGAGGATTCGGGTACACGCGTGGGAGGGGAAAGGGCGTGGGGAGGCCATTCAGCCCTGAGAACCTGTTCCAGCCGTTCAGCGAGAGCAGGACTGATGTGTGACCCGACTCCATGTGCACGCCTTTGACCCAGGACCCTCAATGTGGGGAGGCTGACATCGATCCGGGAGGGTAAATGTCTGGGTTTAATGTCTCGTCCCGAAAGACGGCACCTCCGACAGTGCAGCACTCCCTCAGTACTGGCACCGGGGAGAGTGTCGGCCTGGATTATGGAGCTCAAATCGTAGAGTATATACATCTCCCTCCAGCAGTGCAGCACTCCCTCAGTACTGGCACCGGGGGGAGTGTCGGACTGGATTATGGAGCTCAAATCCTAGAGTAAATACATCTCCCTCCGACAGTGCAGCACTCCCTCAGTACTGGCACCGGGGGGAGTGTTGGCATGTACCTCAGGCGATTATAGAAATGCAAGGGTTTTTTTTTTCCTTCATGTGGGCTGCTCTTGGCGTGACGTTTCCTTCCAAGACGTTGGAAGCCTTAATTTAAAACTGGAAAGAGTCGGAGCGATTTAGGGTGGGAATTCCAGAGCTCAGATGCTCCCACCACCCACCCCTGCCCCTGGACAAATGAAAGTACGGTCGCTAATGGCGGTGTGATGGGAATCAACACGGGGTGATGATGGGGTCGGGGGCGGGAGGTTGCTGATGCTTACGGGGCCGGGAATTGGAGGAGCACAGACATTTTGGAAATTATGCTGGAAGAAGATCGCCCGACTGCCTTTTATTTGGCTGATTCATGCGCCATTGGCGTGAGGCCATGGTTGCCATTTTGGACGTCAACTTGGCACCTCGGAGATTGGCTTTGTGGCAGAGGAAGCCAACAACAGATCCATTTCCCACCTACCAACTGCCCCTGCCCCCTGCTCAATGTCTCTGGACATACAGTTGGAGGGGTGGTGAGTGACCAAGCAAATGGCTATGGCCAATTTTTGGCCCCTTTGCTGGATAGTCAAGGATCAAATGTCAAGGAACCGCCCCCTCCAAAAAACCATTATCGCCTGCCCTCTCAATGCGGCTACTGGGTGGAAGTGAACGTAAATGACTCCCTCTTCCCCAAACGGCTTGAACCTGTGGGAAAAAAGCAGTTTGAGCCTTTTAAACCAAAATTATAAAATGGACCAATGGAATGATGGCTTTCAAAGCAGCCCGGGGATCCCCGCCGTGCCAAGGCGCTCATTAAACCCGGTCGCTGATTGGACGGGAGTATGCTCCGCCCCTCTTACGGATCGCCGGGATGGGCGGAGAATACATTTGGACCAATCATAAAGCGAAGAGGTGTTTAGTGAGGACCGCCGTCCAATCGGAGTGCAAAACGACGTTGGTTGAGCAATCGCGGAACAGGGCGAACCGTCCAATCGGTGCGCGCTCTGGCGGGACTGGCGAGTGACCAATGGCGGAGCGGGTCGGTTCGGCGGCCCGACCAATGGGGTACGGGTTCCAGCGGCTGATGGCCAATAAGGGATCAGGTCGGCTCGTGCGCGCTTCCGTCGGCGGGCTTGGGCGGGGTCGTGACGCAGCTGTTCGAGCTCGAGCGGCGGCCGTTAGGCCTCGGGAAACCGTTGGAATTGGAATCGTCGACTGTTGGGGAGCCGCGCGCCCGCAACCCCCCGGTTGCTGGGAGACGGCTGAGAGCGCGGCTGAGGTCTGCAGCTGATTGGTCGAGGGGGGGTCCAGGAAGTGGGGCGGGGGGGTGGGGGCGAAGCGGTGGGTGGGGGAGGGGGCGTCTCAATCTTAAAGGAACAGGCCACCGCTTTAGACATGCCCAAAAAATGTCAACTGCCCTCCCCCCACACCCCAAGCAAATATCACCAAGGTGCAGCCACCCACATTTAAACATATATTTGTATGTTTCCACCCCCAAACCCACAAGTGTGTTAGCCGAAGGGGAAGAGAAAGCGGGCAACGGGTCGGCCATTTTGCCACCTCCGCTACATTTTGGGGGACCCACTGACACGGATTTGGGATGGGCTGTGCAAAGAGGGCAGCCGAAAGAAACCGTTCGGTTCCCCCACTGTTTGCCAAATTGGCGGTTGACCTTTGACCTCTCTCCCCATCCCAGCCCCCTTGGCATCCTACTTGTGCAGGGGCGGGGAGCCGGCAGGGTAGGAAACAGAGGATCGATGGGGTGGGGGGGGGCGGTGTGGAATAGGTGACAATTGTTTGGAGGTGGGTGGCAGAGGTCGCCCACTGGCCAATCGTGTCTCTCCGCAGTTGGGGCCTACAGCCAACTGAACTTGGGGCCGGAAGGGAGGACACAAGCTTGACGCGGTCAACCTCGACCAATCTGATTGTTGGGAACTTAGAGCGTGGAGCCAATCAGAAAGGGCTTTGGGGACGGGTAGTCAAATTGACGTAGGCGACGTTGGCCAATTGGGAAGTTAGGGGTCCGAGCCCTGTCAGATGTGGCTTTGGAAGTGGGTGGACAAATTGACATGGGTCAATTGGGAAGTTAGGTCTTGGGGCCCATCAGAAGCTTTGTCAGCAGGGTTGGCATGACCAGTGGGGCCATGAGGAAGATGGGGCTTGGAGCCAATCAGGAGCGGGGCTGGAAGTTGGCGGTAGTGAGCTTGGCGTCATTGCCATTGGCCAAATTGACAAGTGTTCTTTTTTTTTCTCTATCTTTTGTCTCCTCTGCAGGACTGACCCAGGGCCGCCGGACCTGATCGGTCGGGGGAGGATGGCTGAGAGTGAAACTTCGGTTGGGAGCCGTGGCCCACCTAGCGGGCAGGCCTACCAGTGCCTGGAGTGCGGCAAGAGCTTCAAGTGGTCGTCGCGGCTGGCGCACCACCAGCGCAGCCACACCGGGGAGCGGCCCTACAAGTGCTCGGAGTGCGGCAAGGCCTTCAAGGGCTCATCGGCGCTGCTGTACCACCAGCGCGGGCACACCGGGGAGAGGCCCTACAAATGCTCGGAGTGCGGCAAGGCCTTCAAGAGGGCCTCGCTGCTGGCCGTGCACCAGAGTGTCCACACGGGGCGGAGGGCCTTCCGCTGCGCCCTGTGCGGCCTGACCTTCAAGTGGTCCTCGCACTACCAGTACCACCTGCGCCAGCACACCGGGGAGAGGCCCTACGCCTGCTCCGAGTGCGGGAAGGCCTTCCGCAACTCCTCCAGCCTCTCGCGGCACCGGCGGGTCCACACGGGGGCCCGGCCCTACCCTTGCCAGCTGTGCGGCAAGGCCTTCGCGCAGTCGGCCAACCTGCGGCAACACCAGCGCACCCACTCGGGGGAGCGGCCCTACCGCTGCGGGGAATGCGGGCGGGCCTTCACCCACTCCTCCAACCTGCTGCTCCACCGGCGCACCCACGCCAGCCAGCGGGCCCACCGGTGCCCGCTCTGCGCCAAGTCCTTCGCCGCCCCGGCCTACCTGCAGCGGCACCTGCGCTGCCACGCGAGCGAGGAGGGCGGCCCCCAGCCACCACCCGCGCAGGGCGAGGAGGAGGGCGAGGAGGCAGGGGCGGCGGCCGAGGAGGAGGACGAGGAGGCCTCGCCGGCGGTGGCGGGCGAGGTGGTGGTGGAGGCCATCTGCCAGCTGCCCCCGCCGGCCCCCAGCCCCGGGGACGAGACGCCCTACAAGTGCGCCATCTGCGAGCGCAGCTTCGCCCAGCTGGCCGGCCTGCTGGCCCACCAGCGCGGCCACACCGCCGAGCAGCGGCTGGTGCAGGCCGAGGCCGAGGTGACCTGCGCCGCCCCGCCTCCCCCTCCCGCCCCCCCACCCCCGGCGGTCCCCTCCCCCGCCCCGCCGCAGCTGGCGCCCGATCGGGGCCGCCCCTACCAGTGCGCCGACTGCGGCAAGGCCTTCAAGGGCTCCTCGGGCCTGCGCTACCACCAGCGCGGCCACACCGGCGAGCGGCCCTACAAGTGCTCGGAGTGCGGCAAGGCCTTCAAGCGGGCCTCGCTGCTGGCCGTGCACCAGCGGGTCCACACAGGGGCCCGGGTCTTCCGCTGCGCCCTGTGCGGCCTGACCTTCAAGTGGTCCTCGCACTACCAGTACCACCTGCGCCAGCACACCGGGGAGAGGCCCTACGCCTGCTCCGAGTGCGGGAAGGCCTTCCGCAACTCCTCCAGCCTCTCGCGGCACCGGCACCTCCACACAGGGGCCCGGCCCTACCCCTGCCAGCTGTGCGGCAAGGCCTTCGCGCAGTCCTCCAACCTGCGGCAGCACCAGCGCACCCACACCGGCGAGCGGCCCTACGCCTGCGACGTGTGCGGCAAGACCTTCACCCACTCCTCCAACCTGCTGCTCCACCGCCGCACCCACTCGGCCCAGCGGCCCCACGTCTGCCCCGTCTGCGCCAAGTCCTTCGCCGTGGCCTCCTACCTGCAGCGCCACCTGCGCACCCACGCCGCCGAGCCCCAGCCCCCACCGGCCCCGCCCGCCGCCCCCGCCCTCCAGGCCCTGCCCGCCGCCGTCCAGGGGCTCCAGACCCTGCCCACCATCCAGATCATCCACACCGTGCAGGCCCTGCCCACCGTCCAGCTCGTGCAGACCTTCTGAGGGCCTGCAGCCCTCCCGCGGGTCCCCCCGAAAGCGCCAACTCCAACTCCAACCCATTTTGACGTCAAGGCGCAAAGCCCCCCAATCGCGAGCCACCCATCCCAACCCCCAACCACAAAGATTGTCCATCAACCGGTGCCCATTCACTGCTTTGCACTTTTCCCCGACCACCCCTCAATGCCTCATTCCCAGCACCAGGCTGCGCCAACAGAGCTAGGCCCGCCACCCCTGCTTCCCCCCCCCACCGTCTCGTGGGAACACAGACTAACCGCAACGCTCTCCACGAACTTTACAAGTTTGGACCTTCACACCGAGGGAGTTGCGAACTTTACAAGTTTGGAGCCTCAGGCTGAGGAGTTCGGCTGCTGCAGCCATGGGTCTGTCCCCTCGGGACCACTTCAGAACCAACAACCGGTGGCCTTCCGTTTCCTGCGCGGCCTGTGAGCAGGAGAGACGGAGCTGGCGTGGCCAGCAGACAAACCTCGGGCGCTCTGGGCCCCGACAGACGTATCCAACGCCGCCCCGTGTCTCTGCGTACTTACTGAGGGGGGGGGGGCGACACGCCGCTTCTTTGTCACGTCACGATGCCTCGTTCCTGCCGCCAGGGTGCCCCATCGAGCCAAGGGTGCTGCAGCACAGCCCCCTGACCCACCCCTCCGCCCCCCCCCCCCCCCCCCCCCCCCCGCCCCCGTCAACAGGAAAATGGCTGAACTGCGACGATTGCCACAAACTTTACAGGGTGGAGCTTCACACTGAGGGAGTCGAGGGACTTCACGCCGAATGAAATTGATGGGCTTCGTAACTTTGGTGCTGCACGTCGAGGGAATCTATGGACTTTACAAGTTTGGAGCCTCCTTCTGAGGCAGCCTGTGGACTTTAGAAGTTTGGAGCTTAATGCCGAAAGAGTGTATGGACTTTCCAAGTTTGGAGTCTCATGCTGAGGGAATCTAAAAGTTTGGAGCTTAACGCCGAAAGAGCGTATGGACTTTATAAGTTTGGAGTCTCATGCTGAGGGAATCTAAAAGTTTGGAGCTTAACGCCGAAAGAGCGTATGGACTTTACAAGTTTGGAGTCTCACGCTGAGGGAATCTAGTGCTGCTGCTTCCATGGGAGCGCCCGCTCGCCTCCCTCCCAATTGCACCAACCGCGAGCTGCTCGACTGAGGAAGGCAGAGCGATGCAGTATTGAAAGAGAGAGAGAGAGAGGTGCAGGATCGTCGGCCGAGGGCGGCTCAGCCCTGGGCGCTGCCTGAGCCGAAGGGACTTTGAGGAGAAGCTCACCCTGCCGCCTGTCTCTGTGGACTGCCTACCCCTCTGGGAGTGGGCCCGTGTGCCGCTCCTGGATCCCCTGACTCCGCCGCTCACGCCTCCCGCGCCCGCCAAAGAGCTGGCGGCCGACGCTTCCCGAATGCGACCCGCTTTGTGAGAATTGTCCTGCTTTTCCGTGTTGAAGGAGCGCGGGGCAGCGGGCGGGGAGTTCATCTTCATCTCCAGCACCCCAGCTCGCTGCCAAAGGCACGCTCTCTCTCTCTGTCACTCTATCCCTCTCTCTCTCTCTATCCCTCTCTCTGTCTCTCTCTCTCTGTCTCGCTCTGTCTCTCTCTCTCTCTCTCTCTGTCTCTCTCTCTCTCTCTCTGTCTCTCTCTCTCTCTCTCTGTCTCTCTCTCTGTCTCGCTCTGTCTCTCTCTCTGTCTCTCTCTCTCTCGCTCTCTCTCTCTCTCTGTTTCTCTCTCTGTCCATCCCTCCCTCTCTGTTTTTCTCCCTCCCTCTCTGTCCCTCTCTCCCTCCCTTTCTGTCTCTGTCCCTCTCTCTGACACTCTTTCTCTGCCTGTCCCCTACTTTCTCCCCATTCCCAACCTGTCCAGCGAGTGTTTGATGGGGACAGTGTAGAGGGAGATTTACTCTGTATCTAACCCCGTGCTGTACCTGTCCTGGGAGTGTTTGATGGGGACAGTGTAGAGGGAGCTTTACTCTGTATCTAACCCCGTGCTGTACCTGTCCTGGGAGTGTTTGATGGGGACGGTGTAGAGGGAGCTTTACTCTGTATCTAACCCCGTGCTGTACCTGTCCTGGGAGTGTTTGATGGGGACGGTGTAGAGGGAGCTTTACTCTGTATCTAACCCCGTGCTGTACCTGTCCTGGGAGTGTTTGATGGGGACAGTGTAGAGGGAGCTTTACTCTGTATCTAACCCCGTGCTGTACCTGTCCTGGGAGTGTTTGATGGGAACGGTGTAGAGGGAGCTTTACTCTGTATCTAACTGCGTGCTGTACCTGTCCTGGGAGTGTTTGATGGGGATGGTGTAGAGGGAGCTTTACTGTGTATCTAACGCCGTGCTGTACCTGTCCTGGGAGTGTTTGACGGGGACGGTGTAGAGGGAGCTTTACTCTGTATCTAACCCCGTGCTGTACCTGTCCTGGGAGTGTTTGACGGGGACGGTGTACACTGGGGATTGTTTTCCACTCTTGGGAAAAACTGAGGGAGGTTTGCATGAACGGAAAACCTTTAGCTTTCGAGGCTCAGTGACCGAGAGGTGCTGACGTCTCTGATGTTTCTGTGTGTGTGTGCGATTTGCTCCATTAATATTAAAGGAATCTGTAAACGTTGCTGTTCGTTCTCTCGTGTGATCTCTCTGCACCCCCGGCAACAGAAAGCATTTCGCAAACAACAGCGCCTGGCCCTTCGGCCCCTCTGCCCTGTGCTGTGGTGTCCCCAGCTCCCCAGAAGCCTCCTCCTCGCAGCCCCCCCCCCTCTTCATCTCATCCCCTTCCCCATTTCCTTCTATCCCTTCCCCTCCCTCCCCCGAATGTATCTCCGCCATTCCCTTCGGGACCCTCCCTGTGGGAACGAGTTCCACATTACCCCACCGCTCTCCGGGGAATGAAGTATCTCCTGACTTTCCCCACCCCCCACCCCAATTGGATTTGTTAGTCACTCTCTCATATTGATGCCCTTTACCTCACACGCCCCCACGGACAGTTCTGCTCTCACCCGTAAGTGGAAACATCTTCTCTACATTGACCCGATTGAAACCCCTTTCCTCATCTTAAAGATCTCGATCGGGTCACCCCGCCACCCTACCCCCCCCCTTCTCAGGCTTCTCTTTTCCAGAGAAAAGAGCCCCGGCCTATTCAGTCTTTCCCGATAGTTATAACCTCTCGGTTCCGATATCGTTCCTCGTGAATATTTACGGCACCTTCTCCAGTGTCTCTATTTCATTTTTATAATACGGAGACCGGAACTGTGCACGGTGCTCCCAGTGTGGTCTAACCGAGAGGCATACGGAGACCGGAACTGTGCACGGTGCTCCCAGTGTGGTCTAACCGAGAGGCATACGGAGACCGGAACTGTGCACGGTGCTCCCAGTGTGGTCTAACCGAGGGGGATACGGAGACCGGAACTGTGCACGGTGCTCCCAGTGTGGTCTAACCGAGGGGATACGGAGACCGGAGCTGTGCGTGGTGCTCCGAGTGTGGTCTAACTGAGGGGATACGGAGACCGGAACTGTGCACGGTGCTCCCAGTGTGGTCTAACCGAGGGGATACGGAGACCGGAACTGTGCACGGTGCTCCGAGTGTGGTCTAACCGAGGGATACGGAGATCGGAACTGTGCACGGTGCTCCGAGTGTGGTCTAACCGAGGGAGACAGAGACCGGTGCCAGTACTGAGGGAGTGCTGCACCTTCGGAGGTAGATGTATATACTCTAGGATTTGAGCTCCATAATCCAGGCCGACACTCCCCCCTGGTGCCAGTACTGAGGGAGTGCCGCACTGTCGGAGGTGCCGTCTTTCGGGACGAGACATTAAACCCAGACGTTTACCCTCCCAGATCGATGTCAGCCTCCCCACATTGAGGGACCTGGGTCAGAGGCGTGCGTGTGGGAGTCGGGTCACACATCAGTCCTGCTCTCGCTGAACGGCTGGAACAGGTCCTCAGGGCTGAATGGCCTCCCTCCCATCCCCCCCACTCCCCCCTCCCACGCGCGTACCCAAATCCTCACCACTGCAACTGTCACGCGGGATGGATAAACCACACTGCGTAGTCAAGAAACCGAACAACACTGCTGAATAATTACACGTTACAGAAAAAAACATGTTGTGCTCGGTAACAGTGTGGCGAGAGCGTGAATACACCGCTTATTGAAGTGACTGGACTGTTACCCGATCAAACATCCCCGGTTTCAAGCGAAGAGGATCAGTGGACAGCTCCAGGAGGAGGCCATTCAGCCCGTCTCAAGAGTGTCGGCCCTGTGTGAACGAGTGACCCAATTTGACCTCCCTCCCAGCCCTGTCTGGCTGTGAATCTTTCACCCTCCTCCCCGTTCTCTTTGCCTCCACAATTCCCCTCCTCTGGCAGCGGACTTACGGAGGCTGGTTCCGCCAGGAACGATCGGGAAAAGTGGCGTTTGGCCTCTCTGTGAGGCCAGAAAGAGGATTTAACCGTGGCGCGGAGAATTATGACGATGCGCGACCGATCAGAAAGGAGGGAGCTGCATCCATGAACGGCGGGAGCAGAGATTAGAAATATTCTGCGGAAGCTATAGAGGGGATTTGAAGGCATATTTCTCTCTTGTTTTTAAGTATATTCATTCACGGGGATGTGGACATCGATGGCCGGGCCCAGCATTTATTGCCCTTCCCTTATTGCCCCTTGAGAAGGTGGTGATGATCTGCCTTCTTGAACCGCTGCAGTCCCTGTGGTGTAGGCACTGTTAGGGAGGGAGTTCCAGGATTTTGTCCCTGTGGTGTAGGTACACCCACGGTGCTGTTAGGGAGGGAATTCCAGAATTTTGTCCGTGTGGTGTAGGTACACCCACGGCGCTGTTAGGGAGGGAGTTCCAGGATTTTGTTCCGTGTGGTGTAGGTACACCGACGGCGCTGTTAGGGAGGGAGTTCCAGGATTTTGTCCATGTGGTGTAGGTACACCCACGGTGCTGTTAGGGAGGGAGTTCCAGGA
Source organism: Cetorhinus maximus (assembly GCF_964194155.1). NCBI lineage: Eukaryota > Metazoa > Chordata > Chondrichthyes > Lamniformes > Cetorhinidae > Cetorhinus > Cetorhinus maximus. The sequence goes on from NC_135916.1 coordinate 5,380,296, forward strand.
TTTTGTCCGTGCGGTGTAGGTACACCCACGGCTGTTAGGGAGGGAGTTCCAGGATTTTGTCCGTGTGGTGTAGGTACACCCACGGTGCTGTTAGGGAGGGAGTTCCAGGATTTTGTCCGTGTGGTGTAGGTATACCCATGGCGCTGTTCGGGAGGGAGTTCCAGGATTTTGTCCTTGTGGTGTAGGTACACCCACGGTGCTGTTAGGGAGGGAGTTCCAGGATTTTGTCCATGTGGTGTAGGTACACCCACAGCGCTGTTAGGGAGGGAGTTCCAGGATTTTGTCCCTGTGGTGTAGGTACACCCACGGTGCTGTTAGGGAGGGAGTTCCAGGATTTTGTCCCTGTGGTGTAGGTACACCCATGGCGCTGTTACGGAGGGGGTTCCAGCATTTTGTCCGTGTGGTGTAGGTACACCCACGGTGCTGTTAGGGAGGGAATTCCAGGATTTTGTCCATGTGTAGGTACACTCACAGTGCTGTTAGGGAGGGAGTTCCAGGATTTTGTCCGTGTGGTGTAGGTACACCCATGGCGCTGTTAGAGAGTGAGTTCCAGGATTTTGACCCAGCGATAGTGAAGGAACGGCCGATATATTTCCAAGTCAGGATGGTGAGTGGCTTGGAGGGTAACTTCCAGGTGGTGGTGTTCCCATGTGTCTGCTGCCCTTGTCCTTCTAGATGGTAGCGGTCGTGGGTTTGGGCGGTGCTGTCGAAGGAGCCTTGGTGAGTTGCTGCAGTGCATCTTGTAGATGGCACACACACTGCTGCTACTGTGCGTCGGTGGTGGAGGAAGTGAATGTTTGTGGATGGGGTGCCGATCAAGCGGGGCTGCTTTGTCCTGGACGGTGTCGAGCTTCTTGAGTGTTGTGGGAGCTGCACACATCCAGGCAAGTGGGGAGTTTTCCATCATACGCCTGACTTGTGCCTTGTAGATGGTGGACAGGCTTTGGGGGAGTTAGGAGGTGAGTGACTCTCCGCAGGATTCCCAGCCTCTGACCTGCTCTTGTCGACACCGTATTTATACGGCTGGTCCCAGTTCAGTTCCTGTTCAACGGCTACCCCTCCCCCCCAGAGAGTTGCGTGGCATCTCGAACTCATTGGCTGATGGGGTGTGAGAGGGGAAAAAAACCTGACCGTGGATGTACCCTGGCGTGAACGCGCGATGAAATCTACCGATTCACAAGTGGCGTGTTGCGCAATTTGCAACGTCAACCATTTTCATTTATATAGCGACTGTCACCACCCTCAGAGGTGGCAAAGTGCCGTTACGGTTACACAATTTGCGGGTGTGTGGACAGGGTGTTGGGGGTGCAGAAGCAAGGTTGCCCATGTCATTTCCCCCCTGTGCCAATGTTTATTGGTGGCAGTATATTTTTTTCAAAAGGTGCGAGGCTCACACAGTTTGATCGTGAGGGCGATTTGGGAGCGTTGGTACGAGGCCTGTAGAAAGTTAGCGTGTGGGTGCAGCCAGCAACTGGGAAGGCAGATGGCGAGTGGGCCTTTATTGTAAAGGGACTGGAGCACAAGAAGAAAGAAGCCTTGTTACAATCGGACAGGGTTTTGGCGAGATTGAATCTGGAACACTGGGCGCAGTTTTGGTCTCCGCGTTTAAAGAAGGATGCACTTGCATTGGAGGCGGTACAGCCGAGGTCCACCAGATTGGTCACCGGGGGGTTGAAGGAGTTATCCTACGGCAAGAGGCTGAGTAAATTGGGTTCATATTCTCCGGAGTTTGGAAGAACGAGGGGAGATCTCATTGGAAGCTACAAAACTCTGGAGGGGGTGGGCGCTGAGAGATCGTTCCCGCTGGCCGGGGGAATCTAAAACATGGGGTGGGAGGGGTGGGGGGTGGGCACATGCTCGGGAGGAGGGGCTGATCGTTTGGGACTGAGGATGAGGAGAAGAAACGTCTTCACTCCAAAGGGGGCTGTGAGCCTGGTGGAATTCTCTACCCCAGAAGGGGTTGTGGGTGCCCCATCACTGAAGGTTGGGGGCGGACGGACTTTCTGGGGTTCTCGGGTGATTTAAGGGATTCGGGGGAGTGGGAAACGCCACGGTCAGCCATGACAGTATTGGACTCTGGGGGAAGGCTCAACAGGCCATGTGGTGGACTCTGCGCACAACACAGCGTTCACTCGGAGGAAGGGTGAGGCTGATGGAACCAGCGGTGGAGACCAGGCCAATTCACCCAGGGAAAATGGCCTCTTTCATTTCAATAAGTTGAAGCGTGCATTCTTAGTCCAAAGCTTTTTGAGCAGAGTTGGTTCGCTGCTTCCCAAGTGCTGAACAGTCCTCGGACAGTGTAAATGTCACTCATTCAACTGCAGAGGCAATATAGACATCATGAGCGTGATGGGGCACCTCCTACTGGCCGCAGTTCAAAAGACAGCCAGACAAAATCTTCAACCAGTTCACGAACAGCATGATAGCAGGGCCAACCAGCACCCCCATTCACACCCAACATCCTCCACCCCATCAAACACTCCCAGGACAGGTACAGCACGGGGTTAGATACAGAGTAAAGCTCCCTCTACACTGTACCCATCAAACACTCCCAGGACAGGTACAGCACGGGGTTAGATACAGAGTAAAGCTACCTCTACACTGTCCCCATCAAACACTCCCAGGACAGGTACAGCACGCGGTTAGATACAGAGTAAAGCTCCCTCTACACTGTCCCCATCCAGCACTCCCAGGACAGGTACAGCACGGGGTTAGATACAGAGTAAAGCTCCCTCTACACCGTCCCCATCAAACACTCCCAGGACAGGTACAGCACGGGGTTAGATACAGAGTAAAGCTCCCTCTACACTGTACCCATCAAACACTCCCAGGACAGGTACAGCACGGGGTTAGATACAGAGTTGATCTCCCTCTACACTGTCCCCATCAAACACTCCCAGGACAGGTACAGCACGCGGTTAGATACAGAGTAAAGCTCCCTCTACACTGTCCCCATCCAACACTCCCAGGACAGGTACAGCACGGGGTTAGATACAGAGTAAAGCTCCCTCTACACCGTCCCCATCAAACACTCCCAGGACAGGTACAGCACAGGGTTAGATACAGAGTAAAACTCCCTCTACACCGTCCCCATCAAACACTCCCAGGACAGGTACAGCACGGGGTTAGATACAGAGTAAAGCTCCCTCTACACCGTCCCCATCAAACACTCCCAGGACAGGTACAGCACGGGGTTAGATACAGTAAAGATCCCTCTACACCGTCTCCGTGACGTTCTGGATGTTGAAGGTGACGGAGAGACTCACAGGCTGCGCATTCTTCATCAGCACCAGGCCTCCCCTCGAGACCCCTGGTCCATGTAAAACCTGCGGCCAGTCCCAATCGGGGGGGGTTCCTCGCAGGTGATGCTGATCGAGTCGCCCTCCGGGAACACCCTCCTTCGAGGGCAATGCCAGTCGGCGGGAGGTCACTGGAAAAGAAGCTGGAATAGACCCTCATGCCCTCCGCTCGGAGAGTTTAGCTGTTCCGGGAATAAGGGCTGGGGGTCCGGGGCGAGGAAGGAAGCTGTTTGCATGGAACGGGACTGTGAAAGCACCCGGAGAACCCCACCTGGTGGGTGGGGGGAGTTGGGGTGCGAGTGTCAAACTCGGAACACCGTGCACAGATCCGGTCTCCGTAACTCCTCGGTTAGACCACACTCGGAGCACCGTGCACAGATCCGGTCTCCGTATCTCCTCGGTTAGACCACACTCGGAACACCGTGCACAGTTCCGGTCTCCGTATCCCTCGGTTAGACCACACTCGGAGCACCGTGCACAGTTCCGGTCTCCGTATCTCCTCGGTTAGACCACACTCGGAGCACCGTGCACAGTTCCGGTCTCCCTATCCCTCGGTGAGACCACACTCGGAGCACCGTGCACAGTTCCGGCCTCCCTATCCCTCGGTTAGAGCACACTCGGAGCACCGTGCACATTTCTGGTCTCCGTCTCCCTCGGTTAGACCACACTCGGAGCACCATGCACAGTTCCGGTCTCCATATCCCTCGTTTAGACCACACTCGGAGCACCGTGCACAGTTCCGGTCTCCGTATCCCTCGGTTAGACCACACTCGGAGCACCGTGCACAGTTTCGGTCTCCATATCCCTCGTTTAGACCACACTCGGAGCACCGTGCACAGTTCCGGTCTCCGTATCCCTCGGTTAGACCGCACTCGGAGCACCGTGCACATTTCCGGTCTCCGTATCTCTCGGTTAGACCACACTGGGAGCACCATTCACAGTTCCGGTCTCCGTATCCCTCGGTTAGACCACACTCGGAGCACTGTGCACATTTCCGGTCTCCGTATCCCTCGGTTAGACCGCACTCGGAGCACCGTGCACAGTTCCGGTCTCCGTATACCTCGGTTAGACCACACTGGGAGCACCATGCACAGTTCCGGTGTCCGTATCCCTCGGTTAGGCCACACTCGGAGCACCGTGCACAGTTCCGGTCTCCGTATCCCCCTCTGTTAGACCACACTCGGAGCACCGTGCACAGTTCTGGTCTCCATACCCCTCGGTTAGACCGCACTCGGAGCACCGTGCACAGTTCCGGTCTCCGTATCCCTCGGTTAGACCACACTCGGAGCACCGTGCACAGTTCCGGTCTCCGTATCCCCCTCTGTTAGACCACACTCGGACAACCGTGCACAGTTCCGGTCTCCATACCCCTCGGTTAGACCACACTCAGAGCACCGTGCACAGTTCTGGTCTCCATATCCCTTGTCTGCCCTGATATAGATCAGATGGACCAAACGGCCTGTAACTACACTGTAAAACCCTGCACAACCCCACAACATGAAAGTGTGAGCAAATATGTTGACATAACAATTTACAATCGAGTGAAAACTGGAAGGATAGATTCACAAGACTCAGATTCCTCCTTTAACAGAAATGATGAACAAACCCTGGACACGCACCGATTTCTGTCACTCGGACTCCATCACTGAAAGGGGACTCAAATCACTTGGCAGGGGTGGACAGTGCATATTTGCCCTGGTAGATTCCCTCTCGGTCATCACCGAGAATGCGAACAGTCTGAAAGCTCAAGGGTTCCCCAGTACGCGCCCATCTCGATCAAAGTAGTACAGTCCCTCTGGCTCTGCTACATCCCCCTTACATGTCATCTCCATACTTTCTCCTTTCCAGTAAATTCCAGATTTCACATTAATGCTGAGCTCTGACTTTGACAGCGGACCTGCAGTTGATGAAAAACGCAGATTTTTGTCAAATATGCAAGCTAAAGCAAAATAAGCAGCAGCCATTCGCTTGTTCATTCCTCACGGCAATGCCTTTACCAATCAGAATTTACCATTAAAACAATGCTTGGCAGCTAACTGTCAGTCACCATCAACTGGTGCACTCTCCATGGCAATGCCTCGACCCATCGGAGTCCACTTGCCAACCGATCAGCCACTCTCTTCTCATACGGTATAAATTGTTGTTCCTGTTCCATTTAGCATTCTTGCGAATTGTCCTAATGAGTGCCAGACCAAAAAGCTGCTTTTGTTCCCCTGCAATATTCGAATATGCGAGTGTTATTTCCCAGTGACAGGACAGACGCCGTCAGCCCAAAGGTTCATCCTGCCTATGTTACAATCCCAGCTGAGGTTAATACTGGGCAAGTCAGGTCCCAGTGTGCAACCTGGCCTGATCGATCCTAACCTTTATTTGAGAAACTGCAGAAGAAAGTCACAGAGCAAATGCACAGGAGTCTGCTGATAAACCTTCAACACAAACAATAAAATATTTATCAAACGGGATGATTGAACTATCTCACACCAGACAAAATGGTCAATACAGACACAAGAAAATGACTCAAATCCCTGCTATTCCTTTACCCCAACAACACCTTTACAGGCACATAAAACAGTGAACAGTAACCACTGGCTTGACTCAGGGGCTTCTGGCTTGGGACTGGCGCAGTTGCAAATGGTTTCCTTCCGGTGAATTCCTGAGCTTCCACTTGACGCTTTTCACCCAATTCGTATCTCTCCCCAAGACCACCCCACAAACCGCACTCTAAGCTCACCGTTCCTTCAACTGCAGAGCAAACACATGAGCTCCCTAAACCCGGTCTTCCAGCACATGGGAATGCCACCACCTGGAAGTTCCCCTCCAAGCCGCTCACCACCGTGACTTGGAAATATATCGGCCGTCCCTTCACTGTCGCTGGGTCAAAATCCTGGAACTCCCTCCCTAACAGCGCCGTGGGTGTACCTACACCACACGGACAAAATCCTGGAACTCCCTCCCTAACAGCGCCGTGGGTGTACCTACACCACACGGACAAAATCCTGGAACTCCCTCCCTAACAGCGCTGTGGGTGTACCTACACCACACGGACAAAATCCTGGAACTCCCTCCCTAACAGCGCCGTGGGTGTACCTACACCACACGGACAAAATCCTGGAACTCCCTCCCTAACAGCGCCATGGGTGTACCTACACCACACAGACAAAATCCTGGAACTCCCTCCCTAACAGCACCGTGGGTGTACCTACACCACACGGACAAAATCCTGGAACTCCCTCCCTAACAGCGCCATGGGTGTACCTACACCACACAGACAAAATCCTGGAACTCCCTCCCTAACAGCGCCGTGGGTGTACCTACACCACAGGGACAAAATCCTGGAACTCCCTCCCGAACAGCGCCATGGGTGTACCTACACCACACGGACAAAATCCTGGAACTCCCTCCCTAACAGCACCGTGGGTGTACCTACACCACACAGACAAAATCCTGGAACTCCCTCCCTAACAGCGCCGTAGGTGTACCTACACCACAGGGATTGCAGCGACAGTGAAAGAATGGCTGATATATTTCCAAGTCAGGCTGGTGAGTGGCTCGGAGGGGAACTTCCAGGTGGTGGTGTTCCCCATGTGTCTGCTGCCCTTGTCCTTCTAGATGGTAGCGGTTGTGGGTTTGGAAGGTGCTGTCGAAGGAGCCTTGGTGAGTTGCTGCAGTGCATCTTGTAGATGGCACACACACTGCTGCTACTGTGCGTCGGTGTTGGAGGGAGTGAATGTTTGTGGATGGGGTGCCGATCAAGCGGGGCTGCTTTGTTCAAGAAGGCAGCTTCACCACCACCTTCTCAAGGGGTAATTAGGGATGGGCAATAAGTGCTGACCTAGTCACACCCCAGTGAAATAATTGAAAAAAACTCAAAGGCACAGAGATTAACGAAGAACTTTGCACTATTATCGTGACATTTACTTGCACAGGAGGTTGTGAGTGGCTGTGTGGCCAAAGGAGTACACAGCAAGCTCCCACAAACAGCAATGCGATAATGGCCCAGGTCATCTGTTTGGCTGTGTGATGTGGATTGAGGATGAATATTGGGCCTCAGGACACCGCAGAGAAAACAGAGCCTCCCCGGCAACCATACCCCAAAAGCGGCCGTGGGATCTTAGACGTTCACGAGCGAGAGCACATGGGAAACACTTTGCTGCCCTGTTCCACAAGGCAGCATCTCCGACAGTGCAGCACTCCCTCAGCATTGGCAGATATTCTCTCAGACCTGAACTCCATAATCCAGGCCGACACTCCCCCCGGTGCCAGTACTGAGGGAGTGCTGCACTGTCGGAGGGAGATGTATATACTCTAGGATTTGAGCTCCATAATCCAGGCCGACACTCCCCCCCGGTGCCAGTACTGAGGGAGTGCTGCACTGTCGGAGGGAGAGGTATATACTCTAGGACTTGTGTGGAAAGTGTCAGCTTGGATTATGGAGCTCTCTACCTCTGTCTCTCTCATTCTTTCTCTTTCTGTTTCCTTCTCTCTCTCTCTCTCTCACTGCCCATCTATTACTGTCTGTCTCTCTCTCTCTGTCTCTATCTCTGTCTTTCTGCTTCTGTCCCTCTCTCTCTGTCTCTCTGCTCTCTCTCTCCCTCTCTCTCTGCCTTTCTTTCTCTCTCTCTCTCTCTTTCTCTGTCTCTCTCATTCTGTCTCTCTCTTTGTGTCTCTCTCTCTCTCCCTCTCTCCTTTCAGACTCTCCTTAAACCTCCCTCCGTGACTGAGGTTTGGGTCTCCTGTCCCTAATATCTCCTCACGTGACCCTGGGTCAGG